>NC_136689.1:78737330-79337330 GCF_903797595.1 Erithacus rubecula
ATACATCCCAAAATTGTTCTATTTTAAAATGGAAACAATTTTTTTAGAAATTTATTTTATTCTTTTTTAGAGAGGGAATTTGTTCTGCAGTCATTATTGGGCTGCATATGTTATTAATTTGTATGTTCTTTCTGTCCTCCCAGACATATGGCTTTGAAGAAAGGTCTAATTTTTTAATGACTAGTACCTAGATCAACACTTTTTTATTTACAACATTCTTTAAGTCATTAGTTCAAATTTCTGTGTAGAATGGATAGCTCGTAAATATTCCCTTCACAAAATAAATATATATTAAATTTTGGCCTACAACCATGAGGAAGACTTCTAGTTGAAGAGGTACTATGGAATTTCTCTCAGAATACCCAGTGGGGCATTAGGAAGCTTGCTAATTATTTTAGAAGGTATGCAAATAATTTTTGGTTAAAATTGCTCCTTTCAGATTCTTAGTAGTGGATAAATGAGTTAAATTCTCTCCCCTGCATAGAAGTCTGGGGATGTGTAATAGACCATCAGACTTTGTTGACAAGCATTATCAAAAATGTATCTCATTTCAGTGTTGATTTAAAGTAATTTCCAATACTATAAGGAAGAACATCAATATTTATTTGAAATATAATAGGAAAAAGAGAATATGAAGGAGTCAGTGCCAAAGTTAAAGAACATAAATCTAAAATATTATTTGTGCTTGCTTTTTATAGACTATCTTTCAAAACTATGGTTGTTGCATCCCAGAATTGAAAAACAAAACTGCACTAGATTGCTTAAATACTCAGGGTCTCACCCAGATAAGAATAATTTAATACAGAGTTTTTCTGTGTTTTCCTTCTACTGCTTCCAAAGCTCTCTTCCGAGAAAGAGCCACACCTTTCCCATTTCCTAAGTTAAGCAGCTATTTGGTGATAGAAACTTTTAATACACTAAGCACCATGTGGTATAGCTGTTTGTATATAATTTGAAATTAGTATTATTAAATATATTAAATTATGCATGTACGTTTTTAACCCTTCTTTTTATCTTTTCTAATTGCTAAGACACTGGACAAGTGAATGTCCCATTTTAAGATTGCTATGTATTGCATATAGTTGGACACAAAGCAGGAAATTTTATTCATTAGTAGTTGCTTTTTCTTAAATTTAAAGTCTTAACTTCCCTGTTAATTTTTGCTTCTCTGTCTAATAATATACTAGCAGAGCAGCAATGAAAATAGACTTTCCTAAAGGCTTTTAACTGTAAAATTCAATGCTGTAATAGGCTCAAAGATCCTTAGATTATTGTTGTTCTCTAGGAATAGCAGTACTATGTAAACAACCTCTGAAATGCAAAGGCCTTTGATATTGAGCATGGGGAAAGAATAATTTAGTTTAAATTTTGGAATGATAAAAAACTGACATACCCTATTTTTATTCCTGTAACACATCTAGAACAGATGTTTTTATGCCTGTTTTTTACTTCACATGGGGACAAAAACTCCAAGACCAAAAATATTAATGATTTTGTGCTAAGGTCTTACATGAACGAACTGCAAGATTTTTCAAGTCCCAGAATGTAGCTTTTTTTTTTATATTTTTTTTTTTTTATTGCTTCAGTTAATTTAATTTACTGAAGTTTAATTAGATGTCAATGAGCAATGATTTATGAGTTTTCCGGGTCACTTGCATACTTTTTTTCTCTTCAAGTATCCTACAATGGAGTAAGGAAAACTAAGAGACTTGAATAATAGAAAGCTTAAGCTTTTCTGTTTCTTGCAAGTGATGGTACAGAGGCATATTTTGTTTAGCCATTTTGGTGTTTGAAAATAAGTCTCCATATCAACAGGGCAGAATAATTTGCAATATTTCTTGGGGAAATGCAACAGAATTATTTTTTTCTATTTCCATCTACAGTATTTCATAGAAGGTTTTGTTATACAGTTACATAATTGCCTTTTTGATTTAATAAATGCACTTTATATCTCTATTTCTCTTAATATCCACCCTTGTCTTATTATCACTATGATGATAATGACCTGTAATAGTAAGAAAATCACAATGGTGTATTGTTTAAATCCTTCATAAGCTTATCACATTTCATTCTCTGTTAAGCCCACAAAGCAGAACATTCAGATTTTTAACCTCCACTTTTGTCTGATACTTGTAGAAAAATCACATCTATATATTTTCTTACACCGTGAAAAGATATTAAAAATAGAGAAAAAGAATTAAATAACTATCATGCTAGTCAGGTTGTTCAAAGAGTGGTTTAGTTTCAATAGAGAGACAAACCTGTAAAACAGCTCTGAAAATAAGAAGAGAGATTAACATATATTAATTTAAAATTTAAAAATAATATCTTTTACGAATATGTTAATGGCAAAAGGAAGGGTAAGACCCTTTGTTCCTTATTGGGTGAGGGAGGGAACGTAGTAACTCTGGATGGAGAGAAGGTGGAAGTGCTTAATGTCTTCTTTGCCTCAGTCCTTAGTCTTAGTCCTTAGAAGATAGCTTGCCTTCAGGTGTCCTCCTGGGATGGCAGATGGTGTCAGGGGGCAGAATGGTCACCTGTTATCCAGGAGGAGGCAGTCAGAGAACTGCTGAGCCCCTTGGATGTTCATAAATCTATGGGACCAGATGGGATCCATTCCAGGGTGATGAGGAAGCTCATCCCAGGCAGATGAGCTTGCAAAGCCTCTCTCCATCATTTACCAACAGTCCTGGCTCACTGGGGGGGTTCCACATGATTGGAAGCTGGCCAGTGTGACACTCATTCAAAAAAGGTGGGAAGGAGAATCCTGGTAATTATAGACCAGCTAGCCTAAAGTAATGGAACAGTTTGTACTGTCATCACACAGCCCTGACACGATGCCCAGAGTATCAGACCCAGCCAGTGTGGGTTTAGGAGGGGCAGGTTGTGTTTGACCTACCTGATCTCCTTTCATGACCAGGTGACCTGCCTGGAGCATGCAGGGAAGGCTGTGGGTGCTGTTTCCCTGGATTTCAGCAAGGCCTTTGGCACTGTCTCCCACAGCACACTCCTGGAAAAGCTGCAAATGGCTTGGACAGGAGCATTCTGTGCTGGGTTAGGAACTGGCTGGATGGACGGGCCCAGAGAATGGTGAATGGATCTGAATCCAGCTGGGAATCAGCACCAGTGCTGTCCCTCAGGGGTCTCTGCTGGGGCCAGTCCTGTTCAATATTGTTATTGGTGACATGGATGAGGGTACTGGGTCTTCATCAGTAAATTTGCAGATGACACTAAGCTGTAACCATGTGTTGATCCATTGGAAGGTAGGAGGGCTCTGCAGAGAGACCTGGAACAGTTGGATGGATGGGCAGAGTCCAACAGGAGGAAGTTTAACAAGTCCAAGTGCTGTTCCTGCATTTTGGCCACAATAACCCCCTGCAGTGTCACAGGCTGGGATGGTGTGGCTGGACAGTGCCCAGGCACAAAGGGACCTGGGGGTGCTGGTGCAGCTGGCTGAACATGAGCCAGCAGTGTGCCAATGAAGGGCAATGGCCCCTGGCCTGGATCAGGAATGGTGTGGCCAAGAAGGCCAATGGCCCCTGGCCTGGATCAGGAATGGTGTGGCCAAGAAGGGCAATGGCCCCTGGCCTGGATCAGGAATGGTGTGGCCAGCAGGAGCAGGGAGGTCATTCTTCCCCTGTACTCAGCACTGGTGAGGCCACACCTTGAGTGCTGTGTCCAGTTCTGGGCCCTCAGTTTAGGAAGAACATTGAGACACTTGAGCACATCCAGAGGGAACAAGCCTGGTGAGGAGTTGAAGTACAAACCCTGTGATGAATGTCTGAGGGAGCTGGGGCTGTTCAGCCTGGAGAAAAGGAGACTCAGGAGTGACCTTATCACTTTCTACGGCACCCTGAAAGGTGTTTGTAGTCGGGTGGGGGTTGGTCTCTTTCTCCAGGCACCAAATGACAGAATGAGAGTACACAGTCTCAAACTGTGTCAAGGGAAATATAGGTTGGATATGAGAAAAAAGTTTTTCAGTGAAAGAATAATTAAGTACTAGTATGGTCTGCCTGGGGAGGTAGTAGAATCACTATCCCTGCATATGTTTGAAAAAAGACTGGATGTGGCACTCAGTGCCACAGTCTAGTTGAGATGGTAGGGTATGGTAGGGTATGGGTTGGAGTCCATGATCTTGAAGATCTCTTTCAATGTAGTGATTCTGTGTGATTTAAAAAAAACCAAAAACTGCATCTTTGTGAAGCATCACAATTCCATATTCATTTCCAGGTTCACTCTTTTCCCTAAAGAATTAATGAATATGCATCTAGACATATGCAAATATTTAAATTAAAGTTGTAAATTAAGGTGGGAATTTTAAAATCAAGCTCAAATTCGTTTTCTGAATCATTGTAGAAGTACTGTGTTTACCCATAGTATATTGTTCACTTTTAAAGAAGAATTGAAGGTCAATCTTTCATTTATCCTTTAGACTGAAGCATGATTAAAAAATGTATTATTGTATTTCAAGTATAAGTATGTATCCCAGAAACCTGAAGGTAAAAAATAAGTTACAGAACATGATTATATATAATCTTATCTTCTAAATGTGCCCTTGCTTTAAACCGAATTGTACCCCACCCCCATGTGGGGAAACAGATAATAGCCAAAGCTTTAATTATCCATACTCTACTGATGAGTTAACTAATTTGAAAGTTATTTTTAGAAAGGGTGGAGAAGAGTAGGATTTTAATTCCATTGTGTTCTGTGCACCACATGAATCTTTTTTGATGTTACATAGATTGCTAAATCATAAGTCCTGTGCTTCCCCTTTTTAGGCTGAACCAGCTGCTGCATTAGCTGTTCCTGCATATTTTTTTCTCTGTTGAGTGCACTAAAGCCCTTATGCAACCTAATACTTTCTGTTCATTTGGATAATTTTCTGCTGCTAGCCAAATGCACATTCTACTTTGCAGTAGGGCTTTTCCAGTTCCTGTGGTGGAAGAAAGCAAATATTGATGATGAATTATTTCACAGTGGCTGAATGGTTGTCAGTCAGCTTGCATGTTCTCTGATTTTTTATTATTACACATTCAGTTAATCAATTTTATATTTGGTATTTCAGTTTATTATTCTGAAAGACCTCTGCCTTGAAGATGATCCTAATGCCCTATTTTATTTTGTTTCTATGGTGTTTAATACAAATGTTCTATGATTATTATAAACACTGTTTATATGTACATATGGATATTATTTACAAGATATTTAACATCAACATATTTTTTCATTTAATTTCAACATTCTTAATACTGTCTTAATGCTTTTATTTTCCAATGGGAAAAAATAATTTGCATACAACGAATAATATCAAAAACCAGTTTATAATGGAGAAAATTAAAGTACTTATTGAGTATAATAATCCAAAGTCTATTTCAAATTAGACTTCTTGAAAATGTACATAATTCATATTGGTTTCTGCTACACTTTGAGATATATTCTCTTGAATCTCCATGTGTTAAATTCCCTGATCCTTGTGCTGCCAGATTTTAAGTGTGTCAATGAGTCTGTTTTCACATGTTGTGACATACAGAGTAGAGTATTTCTTGCATAAGTGGTATCTTATTTAAGTTTAGTTACAAGCATCTCCTGAAGTTCTGAATGGTGCTTTAGCATCTGTCCTGTTGACTGCCCCTTTCAATCACTGACCACATCCTTCCATCTGCTTAAGATGTATTACTATTCTGAAAAATGTTTTTTGTGAATTTTGAAAAACAGGCCCATTGTTACATTTGCAGTTTGTAATTTACAGCAGATTTTGATGTTTCTTGAGGCTTTTCTTGGTATGTGTGAGAAGATTTTCAGATCTGTAGTCAACTTGTTGTACCCAGAAAGTGTAGAAATGTTTGTTAAGTCCTAAATATCGACATAGAGCTGACCTGAAGAGATATTTAAGATTATTATAAGTTTATTTTGCTTGCAACTCATATAGTTTAGGAGACAGCAATGATTTTTAGCTGCATTAATGAAAGATGACACTGTAGGCTTCTTTTCTGAAAAGCATTGGTTTGGATTCTGTCTCCTGGTGCTATTCAGTTGCTTTCTGGACAATAACCCACTCTCCAAAGTACTATGGCAAGACTTAAGATTGAAAGTTTCCCTCTCAGAAAGGAATGGGTAGAGATTTTTTTCCTTCTTTTTAAGAAGTGAAATGCAATTACTTCTATACTGCCTCATGAAGATTTGTTAAAGATGTGTTTGCTTGAAGAAAGCAGCAGAGTTTTGTAAACATAACAGCTCATGCAAATATTTATTCTTCTCTATAGCAAGAATTTGCTAAAGCTTCCTTGAGTGGTTTTATTTCTTTTAGGAAACTCAGGAAATGATGGGTTTATTAGTTTGTTGCATCTGCTGTTTGTTTTGTATGTTCATTTTCTGCTTTGCTTTGCAGGTGTCACCAAAGATATTATAATGGTTCCAACTTCACTCTTGCAGTGTTTTCCTTTCCTGGCTATGATTTATACCATTTACATCTTAAACTTTATTTTTTGATTTTTAGAAATCATCCTTTCATTTTGTCCAATTATAATTTTGTTCTTTACAGACTTTGTTGCCTCCAAGCACATCCTTTAAAACTCCATCTCAGGTTCTCCGTGCAGTTCTTCATAGTCTTCTACACATTACATAATACTATTTCAACAAGACTTTTTCTCTTCATTCACAGTGATTAGATTTCTAATGTTCAGTTGCTGGCTTTGCAAGTCTCTTTAAAACTATTACAGTACAAGCTAACAAAGCACATTATTTACTCATTCTGGCCAATGTCATTATCTTTTACTACTCCTGTATATAATTAGCCATCCTTAAAAAAAGGCTGTCAGGTATCTGAATCTATGCCAGTATCTTTCTTACAGTCAGGATGCAAAGATGCCTTTCACTGGAATTCTTAAATGGCTGTTAGGCTCAGGCTTGACATTTGTGATGAAACTGCAGCTTTCCCTGTGTCCATGGCAATAAAATTGCATCCATTAAGATGCTCTGTGGTTACTATCCTTACCTGTTTCTTGGCAGAAGTGGTCACTTAGTTTGATTATATAATTAAATATTCACTTGAAAGATTATGATAAATAAACCTGATGCAGAATCTGAAAAACTCCATGCCTTAGAACCATGTTGCAGACATTTCTTCTACTCTTTTCTTACATCCTATTTTGCTTCGCAATTGTGGTGTGAAAATGGCCAGACAGACAACACTTTTGAGCACGGGACTTCCATTTTAGTTCTTTCTGAGGTGGTATGCTGCTGTAACCATCATCTTCAGGTCACAGACTTGAATATAAAGAGCTGTAAGTTTGCCATCTATAATAAAAGACCCACAAGAAACACAAAGTATTTGTGTGGGTTCATATTCTCCTGTCCAAAGCTGAATTTCTATATTGAGTGTGTATGTAGGCATAGGGGAGGGAGGCCTGCAGTCGTGTGGTTTTTCTTCTCTTGAGGAAGGTGACAGCAAGTGATTCAGTTTGTGGATGCCAGACCCAGCACTGTGGTAGGAAGAAATATTAGTCTGTAGAAGAAGCACATGCTGAATGTGTGCGTACCTGATTTTTGTCTCATGCAGAAAAGCTGTGACAAACCAACTACAGTGTGTTATCAATCATACTGAATCTGTTGTCTGCCAGTTAAGCACATGATATAGAGTTACACTGAGTGATCTATAAAGCAATACCAATTAATTTACATCTGTAAAATGATCTCATTGCTCCTTCTTCTTCTTAGTACATTTTTCCAACTTCTATGCTCAAAAGAAAATCATTCATCTTTTAACCCCATCCAGCCTCCAAGTACCATGCAGCCCCTTGCTCACCTGCCCCCACCAGCATGATCAGGGAGAGAATCAGAAGAAAACATGGGGGTTGAGATAAAGACAGTTTAATAGGAAAAGGAGAAGCCACACACATGAGCAAAGCAAAGTAATGAGTTAATTTACTCCTTCCTATGGGCAGGCAGGTGTTCAGCCATCTCTGGGAGAGCAGGGCTTCATCAGGTGTAACAGTGACTTGGGAAGACAAAGGCCAAAACCTCAAAAGTCCTCCCCTTATTCCTTCTTCCCCTACTTTATGTCTGAATATGATGTCACATCGAATATCCCTTTGTTCAGCTGGGGTCACCTGTCCCAGCTGTGTCTCCCTCCCAAGCACCCCCAACCTCCTCTCCAGCATGGCAGTGTGAGAAGCAGAAAAAACCTTGACTCTGAGCAAGGAGCCCTGCTCTGCAATAACAAAAACATCTCTATATTATCAACCTTGTGCTCAGCACAAACCCAAAACACAGCCCCATACCAGCCACTGTGAAGACACTTCTACCTCAGCCAAAACAAACACATACAGGTACTGAAATTTTGGGATATGTCTCAGACCATATTTTAAACATGAAACTTGCTGTAATTATAGTCAAGATTTTGCATCTAGTAGTCATCTGTGGAAATGCTGCTTGCTGCATTATTCAGCTGAGCTGGTTATTGCTTAATTGTAGGGCAAAACTGACTGTTGGCAACAATTTAATTAGGTTTTGAATATAAGTCCGTTTTAGGTTGTTTGGGAAAAAAGTGATCATCAAATTAGATATTTTACTATCAAAAAGGTTAATAAAAATTAAGGTTTTAATTTACCGGAAGCTTTTTTCCTGAAATGGTCAAGCAGGTTTATATCAAGAAAGGAGAAAAATGTAAACAGGTATATGAAGTGATTATATTAAAACTTGAGAGGCTGGGCAGAAGATTTTAACATGCATAATGATTTGATATGATGAATTTTTTTTTATGGACTAAGGGGAATACATTTTATACACTGAGCTAATAATTTATAATTTATCTAAATAGTTTTGACTGTTTAATAGAATTACATATTATGTAATATCATACACATAAACTTCCTATTAACTTCCCCTGCTATTTGGTGGATGCTGTCCCTTCCAGTACTACTCCAGGTCTTAGGACTGAATACTCAGGAAAATGAGGAGATTTTAACAGTAACTGTCATCTTGGTTCTCCTTCTTCTTAGTTTTGGAGTCTATTTGAGGCTGCTTTTTTGTATTATCTTAAAGTTGTTTGCTTGCTGTTGCTCACCAAAGCAGTTTGGGAACGTCATGTTGCCCTCCCTCAGCCCAGTTACCTGGAGGGCACAGTGACCATGTAGAGGTTCCAGTCCCTGTCCTCAGGTTCTCCCAGGTTGGAGCTGGTGTAGGAGGACACAGACATGTGGCCACCAGGCATTTCATGCTGTGGATAAAACCAGTCCTTGCCAAGCCAGGGCCAGATACATCCTGCACTGCCAGCTCTGAGCCAAACCTCTGGCCTTGTGCTAGTGATGGCAAACCCACTGCTGTCTGGACTGCAGAACAGGCCCCCCAAACATCCCTCTTGCCGTTACCAGCAACTCAGAAGGGAAGTCTTTCAAGACTTCAGGGCTTATCTCTGTGTGTGTTTGTAGTGTTGGATCTTTAATACTTATTATTGCTGGCACATAAAAGATTGCATAATTCTGCAGCTCCTTAAAATATTTATCAGTGTGAGAATGTGATCCTTTGTGTTCAGAACAAATGTTCTTTGATATTTTTAAATAATTTAAAAACTTTACAGGAGTGAATGATAAATCTTATCATGTATTCTGACACTGGTTTTCAATGTATTACTGTCTTTCCTGAGAAATCATATTAAGAATAGAAGTGAAGAATGAATGCTAAAAGCTATGATTTTTCAGAGGTCAAAATCAAGATAAGTAAGAAGTGGGGTTCAGCTTCATTCATTCATATTCACCTAGACTCAAGACCTGCATATACTCATGTACATGTGCTTTATCAAATGAATGTGATACATAGCTAAACCTCATAATTTTTAACACAATGAATATAAGAACAAACTGGGGAAATTATAGAACTTAATGCTTTTTAAACTGCTTTAAATATAGTAAAGTGTAGGACAATATGGTAGACTGAAATCAGTAACCTTTGGCATGAATGTGCATTTATAAAGCCAGACTTTGAGACGTTGTTTTCTTGTGACTACTGCTGTGAAGGCTATTCTACACTTTTTAACATTTTTTCCTTTTACTATTTTTTTTTTTAATTGTATTGCATCACTTGGAAACAGACTTTAAAGTTTTCTGAGTCCTTTTCACTGTACTATAATCAATTTAGGAAACTTCGGTCAAATAGCATTCCAAGGCTTCACTGAAACATCCAGCTCAAAGATTTTTTCACTGGATGACACCAAGCAGGCAGAATTGCTAGTGCAATTTTTAGTAACACATTTTCCTCTTTTCCTTTTCAGACTATGGCACCATTAAGAAGGTCCTTGCCCCAATGAACCAGACTTCAAGCAGCTGCCTGCTTGAGGAAATTGAACTCCTGCCGAAAAGTCAGCGAGAGCCCATCAGGAGCCTTCAGATCCTGCACAGCCAGAGTGTCCTTTTTGTCGGCCTTCAGGAGCATGTGATTAAGGTCCCCCTGAAGAGATGTCTCTTTTACAAAACATACAGGTATGAAGAATCAGCTGGCTTTATTTAACTGGAGAAAAATACAGGCGGGGGGTTGCAGAAAAGTGGGAAAGATAAATGACTGCAAGTAGGAATCCAAATTAAATATCTCTCAACAATGACTTCCTGTGTATACTGTTTATCAGAAGTGCCTCCAACTACTTGTACTAACTTGTTAGAACTAGATGAGGCTCTCGAGGAATTATATTTGTATTGAAGTGTCATTATGCAGATTCTGAGTTGTGAAGTGAAATAATAAGAAATGTTTTATATAGAAGACAGTTATTTGGTAAAGTTCCATATAGTTGCTGGTTTAATATACTCAAAGCTTGTGGCTTGAACAAATTTAGGGTTTTTTTGTTTTGTTTTGTTTTTAAGTTGTTTTATAAATGAATAAACAATGTTTCTGTAAATTCAGAAACAAATTGGGTTGGATGAACTGAGAATCAAGAGCACTTAGAAAAGTGGCTATTTAAAGGTAGTGTTGGATCAGCAAACTAATAAGCATAAATATGGTACTAGGTAAAAGGGCTATGCAGCCAACAGTTGTTCAATCAAAGAAAGAAGATAGCTTAAAAATAATGACTTGGTTGATTTCAGCACACAATCTTTTTCATAGGGTATCTGAAAATCCATCTTGGTTGCAAAACAGGCTATTAGAAATTGCTAATTTCATCTAGTTATATAGTATCTTCCCTTTGATATGTGTGGTCCTGGTAATTCAGTACAATTGTGTTACATCAGATAGACACTGAACCAGTTATGAGGTTTTGAGAGCTGTGAAAGAGGCATGTGGTTTTTTAGATTTTTTTTAGCTTCACCATGTCTAACAAACATTCCTCTGGAAAGCTGGGCTGTTAAAGGAGGAAGAAAGGCTGCCAGTTGCCTCTCTTGGCTGCTACACTCAGGCTCACAAGACATTATCTGTGCAGCAGAGATATTAAACCTCCCATAGAAGGCAGTGTGACCACTTAGAGACATTTCTGGCCATCACAAGACCACACAGTTGGTCACAGCAGGGAAGTGACTACAGGACACAGATGTAGTAAAGCTCTGGCTCAGTGGAAGGACATTTCCAAGGGATCTGGCTCACCATGGGGATTGGTACCATGCAGAAGCCAGTGAAAGGCTGCTGGGTTGGAAACAAGGCTGAAGGAAAAGGTGTGCCCTAGAAAACAGTAGATCAGAGAAGGGTTCTGCTTTTTACCATTCTTTTACCATTCTTTCTTTTTACCATTCTCTTTTACCCTTTTTTTTTGTTTATGCTGTCATGTATCATATTTTTGGCAATTTCTATTGAAATAAAAGACTTGAAGCCCCACTGAAAGGTTGCAAAACTTACTTTAGGGAAAAGTTTTATATGGGGCAAGTCTTTTGTTCAAGAATTTTGTTGGTTCTATTAGACTAAGTTTCACTTTCCTTGGAAATGTCATCTTTCCTAAGTTCAGAGAGTTGAAAAAGGATATGTAGTGGTGAGCATTTACACCAAGCCTGTAGTCTGATTCAGGTATTTCAAGGCAGGTGCCTCATTTTGTTTTTAGTGAGGTGTTAATGTCCAAGGTCCCTGGTACCTTGCTTCTCTCAGGACAATTCCCAAGACATGGCAATGTTATTTCAGCTGCAGGGCCCAAAAATATTTCTGCCCTTGCAGGGTAGGATGGCTCTTTCAAATCACAGACCCCATGCATGGCTGCAGGCTATGCATTCCTCCCTCCCTGTTTGAGCAGTGGGCTGTTATTGTCTAATTTTTGAAATTTCTCTTAGAACAAAAGAAAACAAAACAAAAAAAATGGTCTCTTTCCCATTTTACTGAGAACAGTAGTTAAATGCCTCAAATACTGCTCAAATGATAATTTATTCCTTTGCCCAGAGGTATATGAAGTCTCATCTTCCCGTGGAATTACTTATTTAAAGAAGATGAAATGATTCCTTGCGGGGTTTTTCAATCATATCTTTTGTAGTTGTATGACTCCTCTTGTAGTAATTAAATATTCATTGCACCAAAAGGCTTACCATCTTTGCATTCTTTTTGGTTAAAGAGTTCGCCAGCAATTCTAGCTTTGGTTTTTGAAAAAGGAGAGGATTTACAGATGTAATCCAGACAAAAAAAGGGATTTCCTTGTCATCTATCATTAGGGACTCTGGTTAGTTGGAGAATGCAGATGTAATCTTTCTCTCACCAATAATTTATTTTTGGTTTGACTAGTTTTTTCCTGGCTTATGCTGGATTTTTTTTTTTCCTTTTTGCATGTAGAGAGAATACAAGTACATTCCTTGGGGCTCTACATTTCTCCAGGTGTTGAAACATCTTAAACTTGATCATTGTGTTTCTGGGTGCTTTCATACTCACTTTCTTCTATTATGTTGCCAACTATTACTTCTGTATTGTAGCAATGGGTAAACAGAGTAATGGGTGAACCTTACTTAAGGTAATGCATTGGAGCATAGTGGTTTTTTTTTTTTTGGTTGGTTTTTGGGTTTTTTTGTGTTGTTGTTTTTTTTTGTTGTTGTTGTTGTGTTGGTTTTTTGGGTTTCTTTTTCTTATTATTTTATTTATTCACATTTATCATTCTAAGGGCTGTATAACTGTGCCAAAGCTACATTTTGAAATTCCATCAACAGTAGCTAGAGTCTCTGCCCCAGATCAAGGACGTACACCCTTCAGCATCCACTTCACATAATTATTGAGGAATGGGGCATGCTTGTGTATGAATAACAGCCTTAAAAAAGGCAAAAGGTTGAAGACGTGCTACCTCACCTGCTCATTTTGTGTAAATGGCAGAGTGCTCACTGCCTAAGCTTATCTAATCTCTTTGTTTAGGTTTCTTGCTAAGCTTTCAGACAATGCAACTTCAGTCCCTCTGTTGAGCAGACTCTTTCATGAACTAATATCTCAGTGTCAAGATAATTTTCTTGAGACTGTCCATTTAATTTTTTTTCATTATTCCTTGTTTCATCTTCCCACAGTAGCCTCTAAAGCATGCAGTTGTTGCTTTTATTTGCAGTTTATTATGTCTCCTTATTATGTCTAATATGCTCTGCACATCATAAATCTGTTCCTCCAGCACTTTTCAGTGGTGGAAGATCCCTGTGACCTGCTGCTGCTCTGACAGATACTCTATCTGCTTCAGCACATGACTCCAGTCATGACTCTATTCCCATAAACACTGTTAACAAAGGCTCTTGAAAATACATTTGGAGGCTATTTTTTTTTTTTTTTGAGTGTGTTTTAAGTGTTTTTTGCTGCACTTTATTACTGTGACAGCAGACCTTACCATGGGCAACACCTGTTGTCACATTCATAGTTTGGATTGCCCAGCACTTTCCATTCTACCCTGATGTTTCCATCATTTAAGAGTTGCCCATGCTGACTATTTGGATTTGGATTTCCATGGGGGAGAGGTGGAGGGTATCTCACACAGACTTCTGCTAATGCCTGAATAGTTTTGAACATCCTGTCATAATTGTGCTGCTTTTGAGAGTCAGCTAGAGAAAAGTAATTTGTGATGTGTCAGTATTTTGGAGAATCAGTTCTCCAAAAAACCCTGCCATCTTCAAGGTGCAGAAAGCAGCAGTTACCTAAATTCAGTTCTCCTTGGGGAAAATCCTTAAGGTTTGGCCAGGTTATTATCACCTGGGTATTGCAATTCACATGTTTATCAAACTTTTACTGAGGTCCATCAATGATATTCACTGGAGTTATTTTCATAGCTGAATTCTCCACCTCTCTGAACTTCTTCACAGTTGAGGAGGCCAAGCATGAAGCACAACTGACTTTTATATATCTGCTAATTAACTGTAATGTGAGATGAATAGAATAATTATCATGAGAGGATAGCTATTAAACTCTCTCAAATTTCAGTTTCTTTGTTTTACTTTGAAGGTTCTATGCATGTGTAGTAAGGAATAGGATATGTAGTATGGGGGTAGAGACTGTCCCCTGAAACAAAGAGACAGCTTCCATTTGTTTGCAGCTGTAGCCTTCAAAAGCAACCCTGGATGGCAGTGATTTTTCTGAGGCAAACTTGTCAAAGTTATACTTTGTACTGGCATTTTCAGTGCATTAGTTCTGAAAGGACGATGAAAGGCTGTATCAGCCCAATGTTCTTTAAAACCTTACCAAACAAGGGTCAAGGATTGGTATTTCCTAATGGGTATTTTATGGAAGATAGGTTTCACACACTTGAAAGGCTTGAAAACTAATCTTAGATGTTATGTCTAAGTAAATAAATCATGTCATCTGCTAAAAGCTGTACAAATAGTGGCTTCTCTGACATTCTGAAAATTTTTGAGTATTTTTTTTTACAAAATATGCCTAAGATACTACTGGGTCACAAAGTTGTCTTGCTACGAAATGTTATCATAGCTATTCTCCTTTAACTTACCTTTTGCTCTTTGAATGTCTTTGTTCTTTTTTTGGTGTCTTTGTAAGCCATCAGTTAAGCAATCTGTACATACACAAGAAAACTCTATCAGCACAGTGCTAAAAAGGGTACTGAATTAGCTGACAGAAGAAAACAATATACTTTATTTCATTCCTAGAACTCCAGCAAGATTATTGGATTAAGTATTTCAACTACTTTTGCATTCCTGTATTTTGCCTAGCTGATTTTGCATCCTCAGTGGTACCCTCACACTCAGTAGGAACTAGTTTTCCTGGTAATAAACACTCTATAACATTAAATAGTAAAATAATTATTCCTATATACTGATACTATAGAAGTTAAAAACAAGTGTGTTCTAAACCATTACTAGATGCTCCAGATGTGTCCAGAAGAACTTGCCAACAAATGGAATTGAAATTGCCTTTTGGAAATAATAATTCCAAAGTATTTATTTTTTTTATATTCAGGTGGATTTTCTGATTTCAAAATATGCAGGCTTTATTCCAATTTAAATATGAGGAATCTGCTGCTGCATTATAATGTCAGAACCACATGAGGACTGATCTGAATTAGTGATTACAAAGTATTATTCCAGAATCAGAGTCCTCATAAATTTTCCAGACTGAGATAAACCATACTACTGTCTGCAAGTCTAGATTATAAGCACATATTAAAAATTACAATTCTTTTTTTGGGTATTAAATACACAGAAAAATTATATTCAGTTGGTGTCAACTTATGAACACTATTAAAGTCAGCAGAACTATCAGATAAGCACAATTGCAAGTTTTTTGCACTCAAAAGAAGTAGAATATTAGTCCCATATTGTAGAGGGAATAGCTTGACCCTTTCTGCCTCTGTAAAGCTGAAAGCTTTTGCAGAAAGTGTCTGTCTGTCTGTCTGTCTGTCCTTTCTGCAAAATGCATCAGAGACGAACTGTTCATTTACATTTTGCTGCCCCTGAAATATTTAGTGACAGCTCTTCAAAGTGTGACCTATGTATGTCTGAATATACGTGTGTTGTAAGCAGATATTTTTGTCAAACAAAAATGTTACAAACTTCTCCCAATTTATTTTTTGAAATAGCCTTATGAGGGAAAGGAAAATGTCTTTTTCTTTTCATTTGCAGGGAAGTAAGTAAACCAGATAGACTTGACTACATATTTGCAATTCAGATTTTATTAATTTAAACAAAAAAAGTGATCTAAGAAAGAAAAATTTAAAACAGGCATGTGTTATTCATATATCATGATGCATTTAATTTTGTTCCTTTTAAAAGTATCAAAATATTCAGGAATTCTAAGTTCAGTGTGTTTTCTCTTAGTAACTGTAGGCGCTTACAGGCAAGTTCAGGCAGTGGGGGCTGGATGAGTGGACAGTGAGGTGGACTGGGAAATGGCCAAATACCAGCTCTCAGAGGGTTGTGATCATGTCACTGTCTGGTTGTAGGCTACTGGTGTCACCTAAGGGTCAATACTGGGCCCAGTATTGTTTAACTTCTTCCTCACTGGCTTGGCTAAAGGGGCAGATGTCTCCCCACAAGTTTGCTGTGACACAGAGCTGGAGGAGTGGCCAGTGCTCCAGAAGCCTCTGCAGCCCTTCAGAGGCACCCTGACAGGCTGGAGAGATGGGTGGAGAGGAGCCTTCTGAAATTCAGCAAGGTGCAGGGTCCTGCACCTGGGGAAGAACAACCCCAGGCTCCAGCACAGACTGGGGGCTGATCTGCTGGAAAGCAGCTCTGTGGAGAAGGACCTGGGGGTCCTGATGGACAGGTTATCCATGAGCTGGCTGTGTGCCCTGGGGCCAGGCAGGCCAATGGGATCCTGAGGCATTGGGAAGAGCACTGCCAGCAGGCTGAGGGAGGTGATCCTGCCTTGTGCTCTGGTGAGGCTACATGTGGAGTGCCATGAGCAGTTCTGGACTCCTCAGGATGAAAAGTTGTGAAGTTCCTAAAGTGAGTCCAGTGGAGGGCAACAAAGATGAGTAGGGTCTGACTCATCTCTTCTGTGAGCTGAGGGAGCTGAACCTGTTCAGCCTTGAGAGGAGAACACTGAGAGGAGATTTATCAATGTATATAAATATCTGAAGGGAGGATGTCGAGAGGATGAAGTGCATGCTCTGGAAGTTGTCTTACAAATGACATCAAACGTCTTTCACATTTGATCCATATAGTCACTTGGAAGCATCAACGTTCAGTGAATTGTGTGATATGAACAACTTTTGCACATAAATTTCTGATTCCAGATTTGATGGAAGGACCTTGTGGGTTTAAGGCTGGTATTCTCAGTGATGTTGCAAGATTGAATTGTACCTAAAAATATTTTGACTAGTTACAAAACTTAAAATAAGAGGATGAAATGGTAGATGCTCAGAGTGTCTGACATGATAAAAATACTTGCTTTTCCTTACCAGTACAGGTAAGGCTTAAGCAGTATTCTGAATATTCGCATCTTACCTTGAGCTACTAGGGATTTTATAAATTGTGTCCCTACCATTTATGTTCTTCTGCATCATTCATCTGTATCTTTAGATGCCCGTTCTTCATTGCACACACATGGATATATCTATATAGCTGCGAACCCAGTAGTAATGAAAACACTGATAGATACCTGTTTCTGGTATCACATTCATGTATTAATTCAGGAATAGATAGAACTGTGCATCTGGAACATGAGACAGGCTTATAGCTTGAGTTTTCTGTTTGATTTGCAGTAATGAATCTGTCATCTGCAGAATAAGATGGTGACCCCGGTTCAGTTCCTGATATACAAAGTGTCAGGTCACATTTGATGATAATTGGGATTATGTAGGCATGGATATTTCAGTAGAAATTATTGAAAGGGTCAGGAGACTCAGTTCTTTGAAATGCTGTGTGTAGGTAAAGACAGAAAAATGTTTCTTGAACAGTCTTAGAAGATGCACCTCTTGTATTCATATATATTGTATGAATAAAATGTTACAGCTTAAGAGAATACCTGATTAGTGCTTTCATATTAATATGGGAATATATTCTCCCCCTCAAAAGAAATTTAAAAATCTCTTCAAAATTAATGGTATTATGATGCAGTTTTTAAACTTAAGGGCTTTTTTTTTTTTTTTTTTTTTGTTCAGATCACACATGAATTATTTTTAGTTCAATACTCTATGGGATTTTTAACATATTTTGCTCTGAATTGTGTTCAGTTCTGCCTTACTTTCTGACTCAATAAGTCATCTCAAATACAACTGAAGTAGGATAATTTTGCTGGCCTACTTTGTGATAATTATAAAATATTTGATGAAATAACCTGCTTTTACTGACTTGCTTTGGAGTGAGGTAGCTTACTGTTCTGCTAGTAGTCAGTCAAAACCCATTGCTAAAGTGCAGCACCACAGTCAGCAGGCAAATTGAGCCATCACTGCCAAATGAGTGCTTTACAGGAGACACACTCTGCTACCTATCATTTACATTTGGTAAAAAAATCTGAAGTGACAACAGAGGGCAAAATTAGAATCAGTCAGAAGAAGCCAAAAGCTGTTGAATGTTTTTGCAGAGGGTGCTGACTTGATAGGGTAAGTGGCATCGAGAGTCTTCGAATGAGCCAGTTTAATTTTATTCCTGAATTTCCTTCCTGCACAAAATTGCCAGATTTATCAGTGCTAGGACAAATCATGTGAAGTCTTAGAGATATGAGCTGGTGCCCACTGGGATTAACGGACAAAACATTTAATTCTCTGCTGAGATTGAGATGTAAGGTATACTTCCAGAGACAAGATGACAGAATATATTATCCAGCTCAGCTATTTGCCAAGTGACAGTCTGAAAGGGCCCTGTCAAATGGTAGACCTAATACCTACTTTAAAATTTATCTAATTTTTCAACAGCAGCATCTAAAATAGCTTTAATTTAGACAGAGATTGGGAGGACAAGGAGATAAAGAAGTGGAGTGTTATCTGATTTTTGACTTTCCTTACTTACATAAAATTGACATAAAGTTGACAGACATGTTTTTTTTGGGGGGGGGGTTTGTTGTTTCGTGTGCGCATTGAATCTGCTCCTCTTACTGTTGTCTCTTGGGAGAAAGATTCATTGAAAAAGAGTTAAAACAGCATGAAATTTTCCTAAGGACACATAATTGCGAGTTTAGAATCGTCCCTTTATATTTCACATTTCAGATAGAAGTTCTGATACTTTTATACTTACATGCTTTATTCTATCTGACTTTTTATCTGTTAACTTCTTTTGTTATATGTTTCTTTGTTTTATCTAGGCATAGTAGATAAAAATAATTAGCTGCTATTACTCACACATTAAATCAAAGGAATCATCCCTCAAAGGAAAGAAGATGGTTTTAAGAGGCGGCATAATTAGGCATTAAGGATAAAAACTTACCCTCATGTTACCTCTCTTCTTTTAATTTTAAAGAAACTATGTCTGCTTTTCAGAGATATAGCTGATGTGAAAAAAATAAATAATAAAAACCTCTGAGATGTGAGTCAGGGTGGAGAACAGAAAAGAATTGTTGAGCAAATACCTGAGAACAGGGCAGCTATTTAAGTCCAGTCCTGCCACATTTCATGTATATATCTGGCACAGAGAGCTGAGGGAGGTTGATGATACTGAACTACAGTTTTGTAAGGGTTTTTTTCCTGTCTGGATATAAGATTTTAAAAATTAAACTTTTTACAATATGAGTTTTGGATATAATAATGACTGGGACATTGAATTAGCACTTTAGTGAATAAACTAGTTTCTCATGTGAGGAGTATTTCTCTGAAAAAAATTACTGTTGCTTTGTTTGGGATAGTTCATATGTTGAGAGGATTAATTTCTTTATTGTGGTGTCAAGAAAAAGGTTATTGAAGAATGCTATTGCCTGTAATTAGTGGAGGAAGTTATCCTCTTGTCATCTGCATGAGGTTAGCTGAGTTATTAATTTCTTAAAATGATAATTTTCATGTGCTCAGTGGATCTTCTTAACCAAATTCTGAAAAGATTCACCTCATTTTACCTTGCTGCAGAGCACTCCTGCACTGACTTTCAGTCAGCAACTGAAAAAATTCACAGAGTGATCAGAGATTCAGTACAAGAACCTTTTTTTTCTTCCATGGAACTAGGATTAGTTCTAATTCCATAAAATTGTAATGGCAGTTAAAATATCTTTCTAGCACCTTACTTAAGACATCTGAGTGACTTGTAATGAAAGGTGCAAGCTGTTTTGATTTGCTTGAATTGAAGGTAAAGGGAAAACAATAACAGAAGAGGAAATGAGGTCTAAGACCAGATTGGGAGAAGGATCAGCTTACTCCCACTAAAGAGGGAGTAAGATTTTAAGTGAAAGGATATTTCAAAAGACTTTGAAATATCTTTTTTTAATAAAAAGTTTCTGAAGCATAATAATGGAATTTATAAATACGAACACTTCAAATTTAGAAAACTGAACACTTCAGTTTTGAGGCACAAGTTCTCATTTCAATGTTATTCATTGCTAATGTTGCCAGTTGTGCATGATGTCAGCCTTTAATTTGTTTTTGTATTCTTTTCTCAAACACATTCTTTATCAGAGATGCTCAGAAGGAGAACACTGGACATCACGTCTTGCAAACTCTTGAAGACCACGACACTTAAAACGTTCCATAATTTGTATTAATGTTCCTTCTCACTTTCTAGATAGTTAAATGGAAACATGTGTAGCCTGATTTACAAAAATGCTAAGTGCTCACAGCTGCAGGAGCCAACAGTGGGAACTCTCTTCTCAACAGAAAATTCCCCAAACCAAAAGCTTTATCTTTGAGCTGCAATCCTGTTTAGGGGTACTCATGGAGTTTTGACCGCTATGCCTCTTACACTGTGCCTTTTCTGCAGATAAGAGCTATGCTCCCACGTGGTACTGGCAATCCCTACTGCCAAGTGGAACGTGGAAATGAATTATTTGAAATTTATAATTATGGTATTTTGGAATAACACTCCAGGGAATTAGTATGTTGGTGTTTGGTCAGGTGTTAACATGGAAGTACATGAGGAGTACCAGAGATAAATAGAAATATCAATAAAACACATAAATTAGTTAGGACAGAATCAAAGAACACTTGAGGTTAGCAGGGTTCTCTGATGGTCATCTGGTCCAATGCTTGCTGGGCCTCCCAGAACCATGCTCCCTTAAGGCTTTTGTACATATTGATGAGATCCTCTCTGAGCCTTCTCTTCTCTAGGCTAAACAGCTATCCCAGCTCTCTCAGCCCCTCCTCACTGGAGAGATGCTCCAGTTGCTTAATAATCTCTGTGGCACTTCAGTCAACAGATATGATGGGAACAGAATATTAAAGAGAGAAGGATAATGCCCATGGATTTGAGTTGAGCAAAAATAATCAGTCTCACATTTTTTACAATCTAGACAACATGCTCGAATGCATTATTTTCATGTGTAATTTTTAGGTATTCTTACAAATGTTAAACCAGTTATATTGTGCTTCATTATAATGGGAGTTCCACCTCCTTTCTTATGGATCTTTAGCTATGAAGCTGCAGACCTATTGCCTAGACTGTTAATGCTAGACCTTAGCAAGAGAAACCTGCTTATTTCTTAGAGAAATGAACTTCTAGTTTTGTACAGGGGATCTTTTAGAGTATTTGAAACTGGACTACCATCCTTTTCTGTAATTCTTTTCTTTCCCTCCTCATGTACCACTAAGAGAGTGCTGAGGACAGTGTGTGATATGTAAGAGGTGTGATGGCAGCCACCAGTGCCCCTTTGAGCTAACTTCCAGAGATTTTATACAAGTGCAGAAAATAGATCAGAAGGTTTTCAAATTAATTTTCAAAGAGCAGACACTGTCCTCTGATTTCTGAAAAAGATGATACTACAATTCCAAAACTATCAGAAAAGACTAAGAACTGTAACTCCTGAAATTTTTACTTGGAGCAGACAATATACCCTCTTTATGAATTTCTGTAATTATTTAGTAATTAAGTACAACAATCTGGACAACATACCATGCATGCAGACAGAAATTGAGCTATGCACTTAAAAGAAATGCTTTGTGTAGGCATCCAAATTAAGTTTTCCTCTGGTTTTGTTCATTGTCTGTGCCATACCACAGTAGGGATCAATTTCACTATCTGCCTATGAAATACCAAGAGATTCGACATAGTTATTTAGAAATCTTTGGTCAGTACAAATCAAATGAAAATGAATGTCGTGGTTATCTGACTGGTTTTCATCCACAGTGCATGTATTGGATCCCAAGACCCTTATTGTGGCTGGGACATGGTGATGAAGAAATGCACAACGCTGGAAGAAAGTCTGAGCATGAGTCAATGGGAGCAAAGCATTACCGTGTGTCCAGTAAGTCCAAAAACCCTTTGATTCTGTGTGAATTTTATGAAAATGAGTCAGCATGGATTTTTCAGCCTCAGAAAACTACATTTAATGCCATTTTCCCTAGGTTTTCCTGTCAGATTTTAGCAGAATACCTAGGGATTTTTTTTCTATTTCTTATCTAACTACTTATATGATAAAATTATTCAGAGTAATTTCGAAGGCTGGTTGTTTTTATCTGTAATGTTTGTTTTCCCATCTTGAAAACAAATGTTTTCTAAGATAAGTGATATTGACATATTTTTCTCTGCAGAATTTTTCTCCATTATGTGCTTTGAAAAAATTTAATCACTAATGTTATAATCTTTTCTTTTAAGATTATTGTTGCTAATATAAAAAGCCAAATAAAATCGTCTAAAGTTTATGAATTGGAAGGCTGAATTCCATGAGTTAAGTCTCACCCACATTAAAGACAGAGGCAATAATTACAACAAATGCAGCATTTATATTTACAGTGGCTTAACACTTCTCTTTAAAAAATATTTTGAATAAGTTCAATATAATAAAAAAAAGCACCAACAAAATTGATTTGTATCTCTCATTTTTAATTTTATTCTGGTGTTGTTTTAATATTCATTCGTTTCTGTCACTCCAAAGTATGCAAAAAAGGGTTAAAAACTATCTTTCTTGTACTATTGAGCTTTTTTTTTTATTTATTTAATATATCCTTGCTGATTTGTCCTTCTGCCCATGCAGAGGGAGCCATTCCTACGCAATTCTGCTTTCATTCTTTGTAAGGACTTCTTGATCATGTCCCCACTCACCAGTGGGGCACATGCATCTGTAAAGTTATGCTCACATGGCATTCATGTTCTAATCTCCATGTGTTTACAAGCTCCCTTTAACCTCTTGATAACACTTCTCTCTCCTAAGATGGGCTTTGTTTAGTGACCTAGAGATGTGCAGAATTGGTATAAAGTTCTTCCAGCTTTGACTTGTACTTTCTACATGTGTTGCAACAGCCTCAGATACAAACACTACACTGATTCTGAAGGCCTTGAGAACATGCTCCTGTGTTCTGACAGTGTTTGACATTAAACATATTTTTAAAATATTTTTTTCAAATTTTTAGCACTTTGAAAAAATGTTTATGTCTTGTCCTGTCCTTTGCATCCACCTTCTCACATAGAGGACAAATAAAATAGGCCTGTATTGAATTCATCTGCATTAGCGTTTGAGCTAAAGTCAGCAGCAACTTTGGGGAAAATACTATGATTACTGAAATGCCTTATTTTGTTGATATTTGCATGTGTAGTCAGTCTGCTGTGCTCAGTCTTTGAATTGTGGCACTAGGCCTTATTTTCTTTTGTAGATATAGAGCACAAGGCCAAGATGGGGTGGAGGGAGGAATAATTCAGAAAGCATAATTCCATTCTGCTCCGTTCAACTGGAAAAACAATTTTTTATTATCTATTATATTGTGCAAAGGATAAGGCAGTCAAGTCAAAGCAGGGGAGCACCTAAGTCTTGCTAAAAATTTATCCATAGCTGTGAGACTTACCCTGCTGATCTGAAATTCAAAGACCTAGTGAACCTCCAAAGTAATTTTGCCCTTGAGCATAATATAAGGAAGATTTTAGAATTATCTATCTAAATTGAGAAGTGTGGGTTTACATCTTTGCAGTTTTAAAGCCTTATACACTAAGTAACACATTATTAAGCAGAATGGAAAACTTCATAGAAACTTTCCTCTAAACACAGTATTCTGGAAAACTGCAATCAATTACAATTTTGCTTAGCCAGGCTTTGAAATACTTGTTTTTATAGCATTTTTTTGTGCTGTGCTCACAGGATATATAAGCCAAGATGTAATTAATTTAATTTCGTAGGCAGCTGAGCTGTGTGCATCCTTAACATATGCTAGATATATTCAAAACACTGTTGCAGGCAGAACATAACAGAATATTCAAAACATAGTCTCCCTCTTTTGGTCCCAATTGCTTCCAATATCTTAATTCTCAGTAAAATTACTCTGATTTTTTAACATTGTAGATTTTTTTTTTTTTTTTTAGATTAATAAATAGCCAGTTTCTTCTGAAATTGGATCAGAGGCACTTCTGTTTATACAATATTTTAGTCCAGGATAAAAAGTGTGACCAGTTTCTTTTGAGAAATTATTTCCTACAGAATTATTCATATGGCTGAAGGTTCATTGGGTTTTTTAAAATATTTTCCAGTGGGATAACTTGCAATAACTTGCTGACATTATCTAGGAGCTTTTACATGAAAAGTGAAAATAATTTTAAAAAATGTTTTTCAGGATTTTGTTTTTGGTTGTGCTTTTGGTTTTGTTCGTTTGTTTAACAGAAGTTTGCAACATGAAATGACTATATTTTTACAGTTATTCTCAGAGAAAGTGTAATATGGGATCTGAATTTATTAGGAGCTTCAGGAAGTTCTACAGACTTATTAAACTCTACAAAAAGTAATCTCAAACCAAAGATATCTACAGAGTTGAAAACTGTGGCCTATACTCAGAGTGCAGAGGCACAAAGCAGGAAGATGAGGTGGGTACAGAGAGATTTGAGACAAAGAAAAATATATGGAGGACATTAAGGAGGAAAGGTCTAAGGGTATCTGCAGAAGGGAAAGGGTGACAAAAACAGGGTGGTAGAGAGGGAAAGCAGAGTGTAGCCATGCCACGATGGTCTGCCTGACTGTGATTTTTCCCTTGGAAAAGATTCAGATTGTGAAAGGTTAATGGGCATGGATTCTGGTGAGGGCTGCAAAGGCCCCTCATCAGCACATTTTGCTTTCCTGCAGTTGTATGATGAAATTGTTGGATGTCACTTCAGAAAGGGAGATAGTCACAGAGACAGAACAGGTGAGTCATTGGGAACAGAAGAGACCCCAGAGGCATGATCTTTGCAGATAAAGGAAAAATAATGAATGAAGAGAATATGTCATCACTTTATCTTTTTGAGTTCAAGCTTTCAGCTATGCTTTATGTGTACTTTCTCTGCCACTTAATGTGTATTATGGTAACCATCAACAACTGTTAGCTTGTTAACCATAGAAAAGCTTTAGTGTATAATTATAGGTGCACCAATAAAGATGTTTTGATGCAGCACAGAAACAGAAAGCAGTAAAGGCATTGTTACATCTCTGACATAATTAGATTGGGGACATAGAATTGTTAGTCTGTGGACTACAAGTATTTGTTAGACCAGCAGTGTAAGAGAGGATGAATCTGTTTGTCACTTAAAAGCAAGTATTTATTGTCTTACAAAGCCCTACAATGTAAATTATACATGAGCAAAGGTTGGCAAGTTATTTTCCATAAATAGCTGTCAACAGATTTTGAAATGATGAATTATGGTTATGTCAGTTGTAGCTGACAGAATATATGCATAGCTGTTCTTGCACTAGTAATACTTGTGAAAAAGAAATTGTGGGAATTGTAATTAGTAGTGGAATTATGGTATCTTTGTCACAGTGGAAAGAATCAGCCAGAGTGTCAGTGGAAACATGATTTATGTTGTAATTGAATCTCTTGTATCTTCAAAGTACTCGTGAAATGTAGATTTATCTCACCACCATTAAAATAAATAAAAAGAGTAAAGGAAGTTGCCATTTCAGATTGGTTATGACAACCTACAACTGTAATTCCTGTTTCAATATATAAGCAAATATTAAAGTGGATTAAAAATGACTACAAGTTATTAATGCATGACTACAAGTGACACATATTTATTCTTACTAAGAGTGAATTTAAATGCTACTTAGTCTGCACTTGTTGGTGCTGTTGTCTGGACTGAAAGTTAATATGCAGCAAAAAAAAGACAAATTCCTTAGTATTTAAGTGAAAAAGTGGCCATCATTTCTGTTTATGTTCACAGATTTGTTCACACCTTGCTAAAAGAATATTATGAACATCTGTTTTTGCTGGGAGACGAATTCTCCATGTCCTGCCCCATTTTCTTTAGAAAAACTCATTTTCTAGCTCATTTTTTTTTCATCTGGGAAATGAAGATTCATATTAAATGTGTTACAGCTGCTGGATGGAAACATTCCAGTCAAGATGAGAATGATCTGAACCTTCCAGCCAAAGGTGTTGAGAACTGAATTCTGTGCGAGCAAACTTTCATCATGTAGGGTTAAGTGCTGCTTTTTGGAGATGATTCTAGGATTTATACATATAATTTCATGAAACAATTAGAGACTTTCTGATTTCATCCTTATGAAATGGTACTGTATAACAGACTTCAAAATCTGTTGTTTTTTTTTTTTTTTCAAAAATGTCAGTAATTGCGGAGATTTGAATTTGATCCATCAGTTTTGTTACCCTGGACTATTTCTGTGTTTAGAATCACAGAATTGTTTCATTGGAAAGAAACTGAAAGATCATGTAGTTTCCCCCTGCCAAGGGCAAGAACACCTTCCTCTAGACCAAGTTGCTCAAAGCCCCATCCAGCCTAGCCTTGAGCACTTCCATGTATTGGGCATCCAGAGTTTCTCATGGGAAACCTCTTCCAGTGTCTCATCATCCTTGTAGAGAATTTCTTCTTCATTTCTTCCTTATCCTCTGCTGGCTCTTCCTTTTGATCTTGGGTTTTACAGTCAGTCTCCAGATTCCATTTTTACTGGAAAATTTTAGGAAGTAGGGAATACAGATGACAATTGAGAGGTAGACAAGCATGGTTGTGAAAGGTAACAGTTAGTTGTGATTTCTGTTATTGCTGTGGTGGTGGCATCCAGTGGCTTGGATTGATCAGAAGTTACGGAAATTATGCAGCTACAGGAATTATAAAGTAAATTGCTGTCTGGAAGATGTATATCTCCAGTGAAGGCTGTTTTGGTTGGTGGCTGAAGGCTGAACCTTCACACACAGCAGAATAAAGAAATTGTATGAAGGAATTGTCAAGTCTCAGGTAAGCTTTTCTGTTGTGTTTGTTTCTAGATGAGGAATCTGACAGTGGATGGGCATTTTGGAACGTGGTCACAGTGGAAACCTTGCACCCACACTGACGGTGCCAGTGTTGGCTCCTGCCTCTGCAGGATGCGTGTGTGTGACAGTCCAGCTCCTCAGTGTGGAGGATGGCTGTGTGAAGGACCAACCATGGAGATTGCCAACTGCTCCAGGTATGCAAGACAATGACAGGTTCTACCATTTGTGGTTTAAAATTTTTTAACTTAATCAGAATAAAGCCTACCCTTTGAAATCTCCTCTGAAATCTACTGATCCCGTTCTGTGCATGAAAGGGCAAATGGGACATTGGAAAGTTTCCTCAGACTTGTAGGACAGAGAATGAGTCAGAGGGCAAAGAGTAATTTCAAATGCTGTGTACCAAATAATGTTATCCTCAGGTAATTTTAACAAAAGCTCTGAAAAAACCACAACAGTGTTATAATATCCAAAGTATGATACTTTTTCTCAGTTCTATAATTCAAAAAACTTTATTTCCTGGAAGTTACTGGCTTAAATTTTAGAGATCTCATATTACCATTGTTGTCTTCCATTCTGCCCTGGAAAAATGTTTTTATTGTCTCTTTCAGTTTTATCACAATACCATGTTCTATTATCAGTCTGTATAGAATTCTTTAGCTACTCTTTTGCCTTCTTCAGGAGCTTAACCACTCCCAGAGAAAATGAGTGAGAGCAGATAATTTCAAAGAGACTCAGAACATTATGTATTTGGAACTGCATCAGAATTTCATATTTAATATATTTTACACATGTATTATACATATTTTAATTGGAATATGAAACATATACTGGTGAATTCTGCTTATTTCCAGTGATTCTGGTTTTTGTCTTTTTTTTTTTTAGCACCACAGTCATGTCATGATAGTAGATAAAAGTGGTTACATTTCTGCACCATGTAACTGCAAGCTCTGTAAGGGAAATATTCTATTTTAGGAAAATTATTAAAAATCTAACTATGTATTATATTGTTAGGTCAGGACAGTGATAGAAAAGATAAGCATGCTCTGAGATACTGAACAATCAAACAACAGCTGTCAGGTTGGGATTTGGGACTGGATTTGCATTCTACCTTTGGCATTATTACACTACTGTTTTAATATCTTACTTCCATTAACACTGTTATATTAGTAAGGCACTGTTTTAACTTTTGCTTTTATGATGAAACATCAAAAGCTCAATAAACTTGAGTTTATTTCTGTTTGTGTTCTACCAGTACAAAAACTTTAAGCTAGCCATATAAAGCTTTGGATAACAGCTGAAGTGCATAATTTCTTTTTGGCCTAGGACAGGATATGAAATTCCTTTTCAGATGTTTGTTCTATAGTATTTTTTCTAGGGTGTATTGGAGGGGTCAGGAGTCATTTCTAAATGTTCACAATTGCAAGGTACAGCATGTGAACTCTCTTAGCTTTTTTGTTACATGACAGGCAAGGTATTGACATCTTATCAGAATAACCTGTTGAAATTGAGACCTAATGCATTTTAATGTTTACTTCAGTGTGACAGAGTCTTTTAGGCTGGAAATATTGAGTCCAACAATTAAGAAGCACTGCCTAGTCCAACACTAAACCATGTCCCCAAGTAAAACATTTGCAATCCTTTTAATATTCCAGGCATGGTGACTCCACTATTTCCCTGAACAGCCTTCTTCAATGTTTGGCAACCCTTTTGGTAAAGGATTTTTTACTAATATCTAATCTAAATATCTCTTAACACAACATGATGCCATTTCCTCTCATTCTGTCCCTTGTTAAAATCAAGAGATCAACATCTGGGAGAAGAAACCAGCCCCCACCTCATTACAATCACCTTTCAGGTAGTTGTAGACAGCAATATGGTGTGCTCTGAGCCTCCTTTTCCTTCAGGCTTTTCCTACACTTTCCTTTCAGGCAAGGTAGAAAAATTTGACATTTTAATGTCCCTGAAAATGATATGTGATTTAAAGTCATCTTCAGAACATTGATACAGGAGTTTGTATATGTAGTTTACCCAGAATAAAGCGACCAAAAGCAACTAAATATCTTCGTATCTTTGTAGTTCTTGTGCAAGGAGGTAATTTTAGCAGTTGCTGATTACAAAGCATGAAATGAGGAACATCAGAGCACCTTTTTTCTGGTTCAGTATTCTTGAAGAAATGGAGCACGATGCAGTATTAATGACTTCTACAGAAATATTAATAGGTCAGATTCCGCTGTCAGTCACACCTAATCAGCCATTCGCTATGTATAACAGATGACAGAGCCTGAGCTTTTTATTCTACCAGAAATGGAGGCTGGACACCATGGACTTCTTGGTCACCTTGTAGCACCACTTGTGGAATAGGCTTTCAAGTTCGCCAGCGCTCCTGCAGCAATCCAACCCCTCGGCACGGAGGACGCGTCTGTGTGGGACAGAATCGGGAGGAGAGGTGAGTTTCCTTTTTCCTATTGTCTGTTTTAATTTCTTCTGCCCAGCGGTATTCCACAGGACATTTTCTCCTTTATTTGCCTTGGTTTTCCCTTCCCTCTCCTTTCACTCTCTCCTTACCTTCACTGCTGTACAGTACAGTATTCCCATTAACACAGCAGCGGGTCTGCAGCAGATCTTTCATCTTTTGCTTAGCTTCATCCCTCCTGAGGCACCTGAGAGCTCCTGGTAGCGCCAGAGATTTGTGCTGAAGCAACGTGCTGCTGTCCCTTGAGACCCTGAAAATTGATTCTCCTTGAAAATTGATTGCACTGTTTGAATTTTAACTCATCCAGCTTCAAGACCTGGAATTCTGAGCAAAATATAATAAGGTCACAGCACAATGTTACTGATGCTATGAGTTCATTTTTTCTGTTGTAAATGAATTAAGCATTTCTATAACATGAAAGGAAGTTTCAAGGGCTTTGTTTTCCATTCAATTAATATAATACACCTTCAACTCAGATATCTTTAGTAAGGTTTCAAGTTTGGTGGGTTTTTTTTAATAGTTTGCCTATATTTTTTAACCCCTGAGCAGACCAAGTTAGTACCAACATACTGTTTTGGCACCAGACTAATTATTTTGTCACTAGCTCAGAATGTCAAGTTCAGGACTTCCATTCTGTTTTACATGCACCCTAATTACATCTCTAATTTATGTGGACCCTACATGCATCTCTACTTTTTGTGTTTCCACAAATTAAATAATAATTAAATATTTTTTTAAATCAAGCTAGAATATATTCAGATAAACTGCAACTCTTACATGCATTATGTTATTTCCAGAAGCCTACCAGAAAGCTAGATAGCAGAAGACTTGCATTGGTGTGAAAATTTGGAGTCCTGTAGCCATCCATTCCAAGAGATGTATGCAGATATGTTTCCTCCCAATATGCACTTACAACTTACCTCAGTGTTTCTGTATGGATGATGTAGTATCCTATATTGCTGTTGGATTTAAACTAAAGTCAGTAACCTTTATGAGGAGTTTCAGTGAGGCATTTAATTAAACATCAACTCCAGCATTTCTTCAGATTAAGAGATTCACTGGAGCAAGGTTGCATCACACATTTATGTATCAATGGATCACCAGGGACCTGGTCCTTCTAACTCTTAAATGCAAAGGATCAGTATCACAGAACATGTGGACGTTTCTCACTGTTTCAAGGCCATGAATATTTCCCATTTCGTTCCAGAGGAGAGGATTTTGCTCTTTTGTAAATTACTTTCTGAAAATAGGTTGCCCAACCAGAAAGCCATCACCATCAAACATAGAGTGTATCTGCTGTTATTTAGCTCTGTCCCAGCATGAATAACAGTTATTGATTTTCCTGAACTGAGAGGTCAGTCCAGGGCAGAATTCAATGACACTAAACATGCAAAAAAATAGTTGAGTTTGGAGAGACTTTGGGGTGAGGGACTATAGTTGGTAATAGTAATTGTTCATTTTAGTTTAACACAGAATAAAAGTTTGATAAAAAGTTTCACAGAGATAAAGAAAACCATGAGAAATACTTTCTTAATTATATGAGCATTCAGACAATGGGTGCATTGTGAAAGCAGTTACAAACTGGAAAGGGACTTATGATGAGTTGAAATAATAGCAGTCCAGAAGGATTGAATTTTTTATGCAACAGTTCTGAAGCAACAATAAGCTTATGTTACTTTGCTTTTGTAGTCTGCAGTTTATTTGTCTTTTCTATCTCCATCCAGTTCAGCAGCAATCTGGGATGAATATGCCTGTGAGTTTACTGCAGGATGCCTTTTTTTTCTCAGAGTTCTTCTGTCACTGTTTTCTGTCTGTTTGAAAGACCCTTCACTCCCTATAGCCCTGCACCTTTCTCAGTCACAGCTTGACCACAGCTGACCTTCCTGCCTCTAGCTTGGTTTTGTTTACTATCCATCTTATGTCCTGATAGTTTTAATTATTTTTAAGTGCCTTTAATATTTTTTTCAGAGGGTGTGGTAAGTTAGGAAATTTTGTCAAATAATTTTAAAGCAGCTAGAGGAATGAGGCATCAGTTATTTGCCAGGATTTTTGTCAGTGTTAAGCCAAGTACTTGGATAAATCTTTTCAGAACTGTAAAAAGCAGAAAGTCCTGGGATATTTGCCAGCCAGGGCCCATCCCATCACCCGCAGCAGGGGAACAGGGCAAGCCTGGAGATTGTCACCAGATCCAGCAAAGAGTCTAGATTCTAGTGACATCATGACAATGAGAGAAGTCCAGGTAGGAAGCTAAACCACAGGCCAGGGTTAGGATCAGGTTAAACAGAGCTCTCTGTGTGGGTGAAGGACCCAGGGGGAACTGGTTGGGGCCATTAGTTTTATGAGTGTCCTCACAGCTCTGCCAGCTTATTTTGAGCTGTGAGGGCAATGGAGTACCAGCATTTAGAGTAGTATAATTTCACTATTTCACTCTCATTGAGTTACATCAGCACCAAATGGAAACAGTTCCTTTGAGTCCATAACATTCAGGCAGGCTGAACAAATATTACGTGTGCAGTAACTCCTGGGAAACATTTACTGGTTTTGTATCCAAAGTGCTAAGAGGAGCTTCTCAGATTTTCTTATTTGAATCAACCAATGTTTATAAACAGCCTAACAGTTCACTTTTTTGATGATCCAGCTCATATGTAAAATGAATATATATTTAGTGTTAGTAAAAATTTGAATTTGGTTTACACATTGAGTGCATTTGTCTTTGTAGACGTGCGTACTCTAATCACCTTCACATGTTCAGGGGTATAAATATAGGATTCAGTTTCCACAGCCATCTACGTGCCAAACTTTGAAACAGCATTTCAACAAACAGTGATTTCAGTAGAAATACTGTACATAACTCCATAGAAAGCAAACACAAAAAAGGCAGCGTATATCTGAGGTAAATTTACCCCCAGATGTGGATACATATTCAGCTTGAGAGTATTTGTTCGTGTGTTAAGAGCTAAATGTTTGTCTAAGATATATTTGTTTTACCTCATGAAAGCCATGATCCTATCATGGCTAATGTATCAGGCAGCTCTCTGCTTGCTGTCCATTCCCTTGAAATCAATGGCAATATTTGCCAATTTAAAGCATTGAAGATAGGTTAAACTGTTTCATGCTCTGCTGCTAAAGGGGTGTGTGGGAAGGGGGGGAAAGCAGTTGAGAGATAACAGCAAATACTCATATTACAAAGCAAATACCCCTTGTAGAAGTAGGTCAAAAGTGCAGCTAATGTGCATTTAGACAGAATATGGAGAGGGAGTAAAAATAGCATTTCAATAAAATTTTCTAATCAGATAATAATTTTATAGTTAAAACTCCAGATGGAAGACATCTTGATGAATTCCTTAGGGACTTAATTTTTCTGATTTTTCCTGTATAAGAAATATTCACTGCTGGAAATTCTCTAGATCTTAGTTTATAAAGTCTGTAGTATCCTGTCTTGACAATATCATAGAGTGAGAATGTTTATCCTTTCTGTGGAAGATGCTGTAGATATGGCCTCATTAAGTCCACTGGTCCCCCTCCTATCTGTGCAGAAATGAGGGGCATTAAAATGACAATCCCTTGCTTTCAGTGGATGCACTTATCTTTTATTACACAGGAAAGAATAGAAAAAAACCCCATGGCAATTAGAAAAGTAAATTGGCTGCAGACAAGGAGTAAATGTTTGAAAGCCCTGGATATTTTGGGATGTATAAAACAATTAGAAGCAGAACATGTTGTCACATTATTTTGTGCACTGTTCTCAAACATTCAGCTTTTGGGCTTGTTTCCATGAGAAAGAGGAACTTCTGAGAGTCAAGTGCCTGCTCTATGTTGCACTGCTTGTTTCTGAGCACTGTGAACAAGCCCAGTTCACTTCAGCAGAGCAGCTTAAGCACCACAAGGCTTTAGGCTTGCTAGCACTCCCATGGATATCTTGTCTTCTGGGAAGTGTCTGTTCCCACCCTCCTTGCTTTCTCTGCTCCCTCCTCTTCCAGAAAGAAGCCCCTGGGACCACATGCCACCTTCCACAGTCTCTTGGATGGTATTTCTGTCAGTGTAACAATCTCAATCCAGTAAGGCATGTGCATGTCATGTGCCTGCCTTCAGTTAAAGAAATATGGCATTCCCATCAGCTTTGGTATCCCAAAATCTGCATCCCAGTAAATCACCAGCTGGTGATCAGTGCTACCCACCACAGAGCAATACACTGCACAGGAAGGGGCAGGTAGGGAAGAAGCTTGGTTTGTTTTCCTTAAACACATGGTAGTATAACCTAGTTTAAGTTCAAAATTACAAAGTGTTTAAATAACATCTCTCTGTGGAATAGAAAGGGCATATTTGTAACTGTCATGCAGTTAGCCTGTACTACTCAGTGCTGGATAGCAGCAGCACTGAAATAAATTTAATAAATTTATGTCTTACTTAAGCTTGAGATCTTTATAGAAACAAGAATAGTAATGCCAGTTGCACTGAAAGTGTAGTTGTAAAATTTGCAGTAGGCACTAATAGCTGTGGATGCAACTGGACCAAGGATGTTCACCCTTCCCCCAGTATGACAATTCCTTTATTAGGGCATTTGAACTTGGGTTCACTTCAAGAGATATGTGAAGGGTCACTGTACAAAACCCACATTTCTCTAGGCTGTTCTCCATTTTGACCTCACTGCAGTTAGGTTAGGGGAGAGGGCAGTGGTTTCACAGATTCAAGTTTCTTGAATTGCATGTTTTGTTGAATTACTGTAAAACGTTAGCCCTGTGGGTCCTGAGAACAAAATTAAGAGGGGAAGAAAGAGCAAAAGGGAAAAAGGATTGCTGAGTGACTTGAAATGCAGCCAAGAACAGATATAATGAAACTTGGCTCAAATCCCCATGCTGTAGCACAGTTCTCAAAGATCAATTGCAGGGATGTATCTAGCTGTGAAAACATACCTGATGTTTTTAGAGGCTGGTTGGCTGAAATTGAAATAAGAATCTACTTGTATACTATGCTGGGTTTTTTTTGCTTGTTCTTTTTTTTTTTTTTTTTTTTTTTTCATTTTGTTTTCCTGGGAAAAAAAAAGGGAAAAATTGACTGTGTTGACTTAAAAAAATAAAAACAAATCCAAAGCTGTTTCCTGAATTGAAGTAGTTTGCATAGAGATTTTAGGGCTTTTTTTCAGCGGCATCTTTAATTAGTGTTGGTTAACAGAATTGCCAGCCCTTTGAAGTGCTTACAGTGAAGGGTCACTGTTATTAGGTTTCTTTTCTGTTTCCTACTGAAGTGAGAGGGTAGTAGGTCAGGCACATAGACACCAGAAGAGCCACTGCATTGTGGCATGACTGTCTCAAAGTGAGACCTGCCATAACTAACTTCAGGTATTCACGAATGTTTATGTGTGAGTCAGGTGTCTGAACTTCCACTGTGGTCTGTACAAATTTAGTCAATACAGGCTGTGGAAGACAGTAATTTTTGTGCTTTTGCTATATATTCTTTGACTTCTTCAAATCAATCATTCTGGTCTCCCTAGCTTGTATTGACAACATTTCCATTGCCTTTAATGGCTGCTTAGATGTCTGTCTCCCACATAGCACTTATATATATATAAGAAAATCAATCTGCAAATTGAAGGATGCATTTATATGACTTTTGCTTTAGGGTAACATAAACCATATTTTTAACTGGGCTGTTTCTTTCCATGAGCTGTTGCTCAAGTTAGATGACTGCTTCAATTTTAGATATCTACAGTGTACATACCTTCATTTTAAGGCACGACAAGTTCCTTAATTTTATTCTGCATGGCTGAATATTGGTAATTCTCAACTTCATGGCAGATTTACTCTAGTTTCAGTGTGTCTCCCAAATTAACTTAACATATCTTCATTAAGAACTGAAATTATGCAAAGTTTGTGCTAATTTAACTAAATAAATGCTGATGTTACATTTATATTTTATTGACTACACATTCTCAACAAATGATCTAGAAGAAACTATCACACACATTCACATAAATGACTGCATGTGACAAAGAATGTGTGCAGTTGGAGTTCTGGGGGAAGAATACCCAGGCACAGAACATTCCTGTGTTTCTTTAATGATGTCATAATATGAACTGTAATGTGTGTACCAAAATCACACACTGAAGAATTCTGACACCAGATTCATAAATATTGAGGGTTTGTGCAATTTTTCCTCAGTTTCCAGAGAAAAGGTCAATACAAGCTATGAATAATTTTACTAACTTCTGTAACTCTACAGAAGCAGAAAACTAGATGTCACTCCCCTATTAACCCCACTCCCAATCCTTAGATTTTGATGGAGTTACCCAGACCTAGGGACAAAATTTGAATTTTAGGCTCCAGCACATGTGATAAATCTACTTTCATATGTTACTTATACCACCAGCATTACTTTTTTCTCTCCACAGAGTTCCAAATGTTAAAATTCTTTATAAATAAGGATAAAGGAGAATTAGAGCTTGCAGATATTGAAGCTTTATGGAAAAAAAAAAACCAAAAAAACTGTTGTTTTTTTTCTTGTTGAAAATGACAACTGTTCATACTGTCATTTTTCCTTTTGTAGAAAATTAATAACTGGAGTATTAGAGTCAGTTTTTAGTGTCGAAGTGTGCCAGAAAATGAAAACTTGTTAGAAGGGCAAGAAGACATTGGATTTTGAATGATTGGTGTAAAACTGAGGAAATACTCTATCAGATTGATTTGTTCATTCAGTCAGTATTGTGATACGAGCTACCCAGATGCATCCATAAAATCTCAGAGAATTTCTTCAGGTTTGTCTGTTTCCTGGCTATAGTGTGTGATTGCTTTATCTAAGTAAGAACTTAGTCTCTTAGAGAGCCCCTAGTCATAGTTGCTGATGGCCCAAATCCTTTGGACCTGTGTAGAGTTTCCTTAAAAAGCAGCATATACTATGGCTAGAATTATTGGATGGCATACTCAAAAAATCAGGAATCTAAGGTTTCTACAAAAATTGAAAACATTCAGCTGAAGCTGGGACCTTCCCACATGTCTGAATGTATTGTTACAATAATGACAACTTAATAGTGCTTCCCTCAAGAACCTACTAGGCCTCTGAATCAATTTGCAGCCTACAGGAAAATCCTTCAAAGATTATAATAGCTAAAAACACTCTTTAAAAGATAAAGTAGTAACATTGCAAGCAAGTGCAGTTCTTTATGCCTAGAATCAATGTTTTTGCTTTTATATTGCCCATAGAAGCAGAGACACTATGAAAAGCAAAAAGCAAGTGTAGCTATCTGAAGATGAGAGATGGATCCTAATCAATTCTTAGCTGGAGACAGATAAAAGACTGCCTGCATGATGTTTGCCTTCTGTTTGGTTGACTGCCACAGAGGGATAGCCACAACTGGTTGTAATACAGTAGTTTGCAATCTTGCTTACGTGACCGCAGCACAATCGTGTGGCTGCATTGCATGGAATGTATAAAGTCAATGAGTAAAGCAAACAAATGCTCCACCCACACAACTGCAACCTAAAAAACCTCATTCAAATGTTTAGACACTGTGTGAAGTATGACAACTGTTAGTTGAGTAGGGAGAGGCTCTTTGTATGAAATATTTCTCTGTACAAATATTTATCTGCATTATGCAAATGAGGGAGGTTTTTGGGGAGGTCTTGCCTTGATAATGAATAGATTCTTTGCCTCCTTATTTCTCTTCTCACAGGTACTGCAACGAGCATCTGCTGTGTCCCCCCCACGTGTTTTGGACGGGCTGGGGGCCGTGGGAGCGCTGCACGGCTCAGTGCGGAGGAGGGATCCAGGCACGGCGCAGGACCTGTGAAAATGGTCCTGACTGTCCTGGCTGCGGCGTGGTAAGCAGCTTCAGGCTTTCTCTTCATCAGATATCTAGGGCCACATGCCACAGATGTCTCTGTGTCACAGAATCATAAGATCATGTCAGTTCAAAAGGATCTCTGAGGTTGTGAAGTCCAGCCATTAACCCAGATCTGCCAACTCCTCCATTGAACCATACTCCCAGGTGCCTCATCTGCGGGTGTTTTAAATACCTGCAGGGTTGGTGACCCTGCCACTTCTCTGGGAACTCTGATCCAGTGCTTGACAACCCTTTCAGTGCAGAAATTTTTCCTAATATCCAATCTAAACCTCCTCTGGCAAAACTTGAAGCCGTTTCCACCTGTCCTAACAAAAATCCTCTATACCCATAATGCATCTATATATATCTGTATGCTCAACACCAAATACGAGTAGTCACCAGACTCTTTTTCTCTCTGTGCTGCTTGTGTGTGCTGAAATCCACAAAATTTGTCAATCTGAAATATATATAATTCGGCTTTCTGACAGTATCATCTAGAATTTAAGCTTCTTGAGACCAGGTTGGTACAGATGTGTCATTGCACGTTTATAGTGGTTTTTAATTTTTATCATCAGAGTGCAAAGGAATCCTGGCTATGAGCCCAGGACTCCAGTGTTCTGTATAGCAGAGAAAGAGCTAAGTTTCACATCTAAATGCAGTGAATACATGGAAGCACCAGCAAAGTGCTGAGGTGAGATTGGATAGCAGCAGTGATCTTGGCACAGCAGCAGGTTAGCAGCTGTCAGGCTTTGAATCTACAGTGGGATGATTTGTATGAATAGAAGTGGTTTATTTGTTCATTAAGAGAAATATATGGGAAAACATGTAGGAGATTTGTCTTATATCTGAACAAATACAGGTGGGTAGGTAAAGGTAGAATATTTTTTTTTCTTTTCACAATTAAATCAATTTTTATATATCTTAATTTGAGAGAGGCCTAATTCTGAGATTTGTCATAATCTGTGGTCTGCTTGTTAGATTGGCAGTAATTCAATACTAAAGAAAGGATAATTTATTACCTTTTTCTAATCTGAAAATTCTGTGCATTTTCCCAGGATTTATTCTGTTTTTAAAATTTATTCTGATGATAGAATTGCATTTTCAGTAGATTAAAAACATCCAAGAGGGTTGTTCTTTTATTTCAGTTGAACTTTAAGAATTAACCCAATAGAATTAGAATTCTATCAAGTTTTCCAAAATACTTGGCTCTTCTGATGGTTCACCAAAAAAGATGACATATGGTCTAGATCTATTGTTAAACTTTCCTGATTCTCAAGAAGAGAGCACAGTATGAAGGTTTTCTCCCTCATTTGTTCCTATTTATCCTATAATAATATTTGTGAAATATAAGGACATTTTATTTTGCAGAGAATCTTCCCATTGTCTTAAATCAAAAATATGTGACTCTAATTTTCTTGGAAAGCTCTATGAGGAAAGTAGGAAAACTTTTACTGTAAAAATCTCTTATTATAACTAATTTGAGATTAATGGTACTGGGGTTTGTAATTTATTAACAGTCTTAGCACATACTCTGCTGCACCACAGAATAGTTACCAGTTCAGCTATGGAAATGTTCTGGAAATTTTTTTATTAGAAAATTATTGTGTTGATGGTTTCAAGCTTTGGAGTATATAGTTGTCTTGCTAAAACCTAGGCACCAATGAAAACCCATCCAGTGTAGTAATCCTTTGTAAACCCTGGTGTTCTTGCAAGACAAAGGATTGTGGTATAAAGGCTGTATTCTGTTTAAATTTCACTGAATTTGAACCTTTGACTCAGAGGCTTTGCAGCCATAGCAGGGCCTAGTCACCAGGTGTAGCTGGAGAAAAAGGACTTATTTCTTCTCAGTTTGTTTCATTAATCTAAGAAGGTGCTAGTAGAAATATTTTTATGCCTTCTTGTAACTGTTGAATGGATTAAATATTTATATTAATATAGTCTTATGAGTGAGGAGCACAGATATGAAACTTGTTAGATGTGCTTCTGCTTCAACCAAATTTTCAGTTTTATTGTAGTAAGTATGTATTTTTCCAAACAGTTGGAATTACAGATTTTTACTGTAGTGAATAATGGAGAAGTTAGTGTGTCTTCTTGCTACTATTTTCCATTCTTTACTGGTTATAGTGATACTCACCTTAGGCTGCATAAGATATTTAGTGAATTTAGTTTATTTCAAAAATATTTTATCCTGAATATCTCTGAGTACTTGAGAAGCTAAAAAATCTCAGGAAGTGTTGCAGTGAAAGTGGTAGTAATCTATACTATCTACTGTTTTTTTTTTTGTCTGGAGTAAAAGATATTATGACCCAAATATTTACTAGGTGAATTAAGGGCATAGTTGGGAGTAGACTCAGGGATCTAAAGTGCCTGGTTCTCTCTACCATTAAATGATAACTTTGAATTGTAACGAGAATCTCCAGGTTTCTGATTTACCTTCTTCAGTGAGGATGAACTCTTCAAAACTTTCACATTTGAGCAGCATGAGTTGGAGCTGAATAGTTCAGTGTCTTTGTGAAGAGAAGAAAAAAGGGTAGAGGCCTGGAGAACTTATTACTTAAGAAGATAGTAACTATATTAGGCTTCATTTCCTCTTGAAATGAAAAGAAATTTTTGATGCATCAGAGGTATAGGATGGATTAAATGTTGTCTTCAGACCCCTTTTAAATGTGCCAATTTTTTGTTTTTTAGGGAATTTTGGAAAAAAAACCCAACAACAATAAAACCTGTTTTTTATAAAATTTAAGGAAGGGAGTCTTACAATATACTTGCCAGCAGTGTCAGGGGACCAGATTTAATTTCTTAGGAGAACCTGCCTCTTCTGTTTTCCAATCTGCAACCTGGCTGTGAGACTGCAGTATAGCCAATGCTAATCTATTTTTCTGTCCTTATTTTGCAATTTTTACCATATTAGTGGCTATTGTCTGTGTTCGCCTAATGATTCATACCACATAATTTTCAATGAACAGTGTTTTTCCCTTTTAGTTTGATTGTATTGCTCCTAGGCTGCAATATCACAGCAGGCAGCCACTGCCTGTGCTTTTCTTTTTGCATGTTTCTCATCAGATGGTTCCTTGACTTTATCTGTCTTATAGCAGATATCAGCCAAGCCACTTGAATATTTTTTCTCAGGACTCACTATTCCCTGCCATTATTTCCAACTTATTTTATAAAATAATAATGATAAATCTGTTGATGCATATAAGTATTCCACAGAGATAAAACCATGATGGTATCTTAAAGATGCATCTGTTGCTTAAGTGCACTCAATACATGAAAATGGATGGCCAGAGAATTAGAACTGAAGGCATTTCACTGAATATATAAAACCATAAATCAATATGATAGAGGAGAATTAGACCACAGAGACTCATAAAGGTCAAAAAGATGAAGTTCAAAATGAAAATCTGGAGTCATAAGGACCTGTCAAAGTCTTTAAGTAAAACAAAACTACTAAAGAGTTCTTAAAATTGTCTAATGAGATAGAACCATCACAACCAAATTTAAGAGCAGCTAAAATCTGGTAATAGAAAGCTTTAGCAGATCACAAAACAGGTATTAATCCCGTGTAAGCAGGTGATACAGAGAAGGAACTGTGGAATTTTCTGGACTGTGCTAATGTGACTCAGAGGACCAACATCTTCAGATTTTACAGCATACTCAGATAAGCTGTATGTTTCCATCAGAAAATACTTCTTTTCCCTTGAGAAGCATAATCTCACATGAATTTGCCTCAGGCCAGTAATAAAACAATAACTTTTTAAAAGAATTATTAATAGAATGAGGAATTTGTTTGAGGCTTCAGTTGGGTGACGTGCTTTATGTGTATATTTGTCTGTGTTCCCATTTCAGTCACACTAACATGTACATTAATCTTAGTTTTTGTAGTGGGAGTCTGGTAAAATGTATGTACTTTACACATACCAAAACAAAGCATGCTGTGTTTTGCTATAAAAAAAAAAAAAAAAGGTTTGGAATTTCTAGTCCAGAAAAGTGATCAGAAAATACAATTTTTATTCTACTTTCTTTGTAGTTCTTTTTTAAGTTTCCATTTGACTTAAGAAAAAAAAAAACCCACAAAACAATCCCACAAGCATGATATATAAGAAATTGTTATATTTATGTGATGATTTCCTACAATCTCATTTCCTTTTTCCAATCTTTTTTCTTCTGTAATGCAAACTCCATTGGCTATTAATTGTTTTGGGGTGTTTTATTGCCTTTTAAAAGTTTAATAAAGTAGAACCTCTCTTCTTTTGATGTTGCACATGCTACTGCAATTGTAAGCAATAACAAGTTATTTAAAGAGCATAAAACCAAAAAAAAACCCCAAAATCATAATAAATAGTTTCAGAAAATGCTTAAACATATTGATCAGTGGTACCTGTCAGCTTACCTTGGCCAGTAAAGTGAGTTACCAGCTTGGCATTGATGTTCAAGGTAAATGTCAAATATAAACTGGTTGAACTGACAGGCATATGTATCCAAATGTGAGCTGTTTAAGGTGGTATTTGGGCACACATCCAGTAATCATTTTGCAGTTTCAAATATTTAATTTTGAAAAAGAGGCTAAACTGTAAATTATTTTCTATCTTTCATAGAATAGTGTGAAGCATCCCTTTTCTGAGAAATGTAATTTTTAAAGTAACTTAAAGCTGTGAAATATGTTTTTACCTGCTAGGTAACTATTCACACTATTCAGTTCAACCTGTGACAACTGACACTGACTCCAGTCCTGTTCTGAGATTCCTGTAGCAAGTTTTTTCAGGGACTTCCAGGTCATGCAAAATAACTTCTTTCATGGACCAATGCCATCTGATTTGAAATCTCCTTCAAATCTAGTTATAGGGGTTTGCCAAAAGGAACATATTCAAGAACTTTGTATTGGACATATGTGTATCTGTCATATAGATGATGAATGTTTGATCCAGAAGTCTAAATCTTACTTAAAAAAACATAGGGAACAAATTTTAGTGTAAGTGTGCATAAGCTTTCTCAGGGCTTTGGGTAAATGGCAACAGCCAGTGTGTGCCTCAAGGTCAAGTGACAGCCAAGTGCCTTCATCCAGTTAGGGATCCCAGATTTCCTTCAGCCAGAGTTTGTCCCACTGTTTCCTAAAACACCAGGCACACTGGAGTGTGTCCTGTCTTAGGTACTGCCATTTGTTGCAGTTTTCAGCAGTTCTTATGCTGTAGATGTCCTTTCCATAATCGTTATTTAGATGTAATACTGTACCCCCAGCTCTGTGGGGCCCTGTGGTGGAGTTATGGACATTGCTGCCTCTGATAACCACAGAAAAAGGACCTGAAAGCCCCTTCAGTGTGTGCCCAGCAAGCACAGTGCTGGGCTCAAGGACTCCCCATTAAGAGATGTGAACTGCTTTCTTTTGACTGGATAAGTTTTGAATGGGAATAAAAAAGGAGAAAAATAGGAAGAAAGAAGCTCGGATGCTGAATGTGTTGCACTAATTTTAAATTGAATTACTGAAAAAAACCTGAAACTGGAGGATATTTCCTAAGGAGTTGTGCTTCATGGAGCTTGAGTTTTTCTTATTGCTCTGGACCTAAAACATTCAGTTATCTCTGAAAAGTAATCCATAACTGTCACTGAATACTAAAACCAAGAAAAAAAAAAAAGTAGATGGCATAGTTTTAGCTTAGTTTTATCAAGTACTAGGGCTTACAGGATCATGTTGTGGTCTGTCAGGTATTCTTACTCTTCTGCTCATAAGTAAGACACCTACTCCCCCATTACAAATATGGTTGATTGGAGAGTGACCTTAGATGACAACATGGAATTGGTCAAGTTGCATGAAAAAGTGGCCCAGTAGAGGGAAAACAAAATGAAATTAGTCTCTACATTGAGAGACAGATTTGCAGCTGAGTCCATTGCTTGGTCCAAGTGGTGTCAGGTGCTGGTCAATGAGTGTGCATATCAGCACACATGTTGTTTGGGACTAGACACTGCATCTCTTAATTAACAGTTGGACTGCTAAATCCTACAGGCAGGAGATTGGGAAGGGAGAATTTGGGAGCATTTAATGGATCAACTTAAAAAACTTGAAATATAAACTTACAGGAAATCAGGCTTCCTTATTTCCAGTGCTTGTGGGTCTAGTTTTTTTGTATGCATTGTGTGGCTTTACTTGGTACATAAGTAGTATTTCCATGAAATGAGAATTTACATAAACAGGGAGAGCTATATATATTTAAAAAAAAAAAAAAAAGGTCTGTTCTGGAGTATCCTGGAGCTCTTGGAACAACTAAAACTGTAATTATTTAATACAGGGTATTTTTTCTTATGTTTTGTTTTTAAAATGAGAAAAAGATAGTAAACCTGTAAACCAAATTTAAGTAAAATAAACAATCTATAGAGAAAAGACAGGCTGTTTCACCTGATCTCTGATTTTCAAATTGCTGAGCAACTCCAGGGTAAAATGTAATTCTGTTGTAAATGGAAAGTGCAGCTCAGTCCATTGGGATATTACTAATATAGACCACTTCATATCTTTCTGATATTGTTCTTTAAGAAGAAAAAAGGAGTTTCTGACAATCAAAATGGAGCAGCTTCAAAGTAAATTATATTAAATTCATGATAGAGGGGTTACATAGAGTTAATATTAGTTATATTATATAGTTTATACGTCTTTGTTCCATCAATGTTAGCTTTATTCATCTTTATCCACAGGACATACTCGTGATTTGTCCTAGAAAGAGAAACATCAGATTATTGGAAGGTTGCTCTGGATTTCCTAAAGGAATTCATTAAGACAGTTTTTATTTGCAAGTGCTTCTAGACATTTTGGAGGAAAAAATTTGGATTGTATTTTCTGGTGACCTGAACTTTTGGGGCATCATCGATGCAAAAGTTGATTGGCATGTCATATAGGAGTCATTAGATGTCTTTGTGGGGTGAAGTAATAGAAATGAGGAGTTTTGTATCATAATTGCAGTCATCAACTTAACAGAATCTCCTGCTTTCACCTTGAAGCACAGCAAGAAACAAGACAGGAGAATGACCCTGGTGTGGGAATTGTTTATGATTCTAGCTATAAGCCAGAATGTTTGTGCAGGGGTGAAAAAAATTAAATTTAGTCTTAGCATTTAGGAAGTTTCAGCAAGATATTCCCAAGGGAGACCAAAAAGCTAGTCTAGGGATTCATGTATAAACTAATCTCAGAAGAGATGATTGTAGCAGTCTGGACTGAAGCCTGATAAAATCATAGTTTTTGTTTCATGCATTGCAATAGTGTGATTTCTCCAACATTGCTGTTATCTTCAAAATTGAGTTATTTCTAAGCTGAATTTATCTGACAGCTTTGTGTCAATGACTGAAGTCATGAAAGCTCATTATGATTTCATCTACAGATTTCAAGTTTCTTCCATTGCAAAGCTATGTCTTTGTTAAGTGTGGAGAAACCTTAATTTTACTGTAGTCAGTTCAGTAGCAAACATCCTTGTACAGTTGCAATCAAAATGGGACAAAGGGATGCATGAAGCATAACATTGAAAATTATCTCAGAAAGCTGGTAGAGCAGTTACATAAAATTGTTCTGTAGCCATTCTTAGAGTTCTGAAAGGATATGGGCCATGGTGGAAGTGGGCTGAGCTCAGGAAAGCATTCCAAAGAAAGGGAAAAGATTGGGATTCTTGTAAATCACAGTATGCAGGGTTCTAGTGTATGAAGGACTAATATATAAATTAAAGACAGCTTTGGAGAGGGAACATTGGGGTTTCTGTGTACTCTGTACTGCAGTATACTGAGTTTTAAGGAAATGGGAAGCCAATGAAGGGAATTAATTTCTATCCAGGGCATTGTTAAATGATGTAACTTGTTGCAAGAAATTGTTGGGGCTTAAATCTTAAGAAGCAATACAAGTCCACAGAACTAAAATTGTGTAGGATATCAAGATGAAGTAGAATTAGAATAGACAAAAAAATCAGATTTTTGTTAGCATAGTAAATCAAATTTTAAAATTTTAAATATTTTTCCTGAATATTAAAAATGAGGTTTAGAGTTGTGCTTTTTGCATTCTGTTTATTTCTGTAATGCCTTTTGACATTAACCAGGGAAGGCATATCTGATCTAGAATGGCATTTCCAATGTTCCTCTTCGTAAGGGAGTGTTGAATCAGTTTGCAACAAATTGTCCCTCTAATTAATTTTATTCCATTCAGGTTTGGTCACCTGTACTTAAAATGGCACAATGCAGACACAGTAATTGTGTTTACACACTTTATACCAAAAATCTGCTCACATGTAGACCTTAACATAAAGCAGAGTTTTCTTTCAGTATTCTTCAATTTGACCTCAGTAAATTGTGGGATGGATGAAGTCTGGATAAATAATATGCACTGTTGCCATTTATAGCTTCACTAATGCAGCAGCTCCTGAAGGGTGCGAGACTGATTTGTTAGCTGAGCTGACTGACAGCAGTCCTTGGCCATCTGAGTGCAATTAAATGGAACTCCATCCAAATTAATTCTATTTATGTGCCAGGTTTTATTTTTACTTAGTCTCAGGGCATGATAGTAATTTTTAATTTATTTGGCTGTGGTAGGATTTTAATTTTCATTGAAAATAGTGTCAGGCAGCCCTGTTCTTACACAAGTTATATTAAGCTGAGAAATAATTTTAAAACTTCTGAATATTTATTGATGGAATTATCAAAACTTCCCTTTTTTCCTCCCTCCTTGGTTAATTCCATTCTTCTTTGCACATTAAGTTGTTGACTTAGAATACTTCAGCACTAATACTGCAGCCACCAAATAAAAGGCATTTAGTTATTCAAAGCATCTAACATTCATCTTGAACAAATATATTCACAAGCCTTAAAAAAGGCAAACATACATTTTAATTCTGTTTATTTATAACTTATTTTGTATCTCAGGATGTTGTGACTCAGCCTGTTGCAGCATTCTGAAATAATAATATTTAGATTTGAATACTCGAGTCAATGGGATTGTGTTCTTCTTGTCTGAGAATATAAACTCATGCAAACACTGAGCTCATTTACCAGAATACACAGTGATTTGTCCTTGCAGGTTGAAGGGCAGGATGAAATGACACAGTCACCCTATCAAGACCCCTTTTGTAACTTGAAAGCAGCATCATGCTGCATATTTCTTTCAGCTAGAGAAATGCAGCAAAAAATGAAAGTATTAATCATTCCAGAACAGAGTTTTTATAATTCAACAATACTTATTTCATCTGAAACATCTGAAAGCTGAAGTCATAAAAACAGGCTTTTCAGTTTATGTTATGAAAATCTCCAACCTTGTTACTTATAACAATTTCTAGCATGAGAGATCAGTTACCTTGAAAAGATATAGGTGTTCATTAATCTATTATTTGAAATTTGTGATAGCCCTACATAGACTGGGTCTGGTCCAGAAATAGGTCAGCCCCAAAATGCAGTTGTTCCTTTGCCTTGTCAGAGTGGCTCCAGATGGAGAAAAGCAGCTGTAAACTATACCTGTATTTTTTCAGCTGATTCAGAGCAAGGACAGATTCTCTTTGATCTCTTTGTCATTTAAATTGATCTCCAGAAGGAAAAGTGGATAAAAACCCCACCCACAATAGCAGAGCTGACTGGTGGTGCTGCAGATACTTTGCCAGTTACACAGGCTGGATTGCCAGGCACCAGGTCAGATACCAGACTGCTACTCAGCCAACATCTGTGCAGTGCTCAGCACTCTTCTGTGTTACTGCTCTGCTGCTCAAAAGCAGCCCCACCTTCAGTTCATGAAGGTAGTGGCATATTCCAGGATTCTTTATAAAAATGCCATTTATATGCTGGTGTTTCTGAGGACACTGTATGTGGCTTAGTCAATTTACTGTTCTGGTAATGCCATACCACTGTGGATATACACTTGCAAAAATTTCATTTTTCGCAGCTGAGTTTATTTTGCCCCCATCCCCTCAGTATAAACTCCATGAAAAATATGACAGTTAGTCAATAGACCCACATCTCTTGCCAGTGCCTGACTTAGCTAAGTATTTTCATAGCTTTGGATGACATTAGCAAGTAGAAATCCAGAGAATATATCTGGCTGTTTCTCTACCTAGAAAACCTATAATTCAGCTTTAAGCTGAACCGAAATATGCTCACTCTATTTAAAGCATGAAAAGAGATTCATTCAGAAGTTTCTGAAATTTTCAGGCAGTTTTTCACAAAACTAGAAGTATACTGTATATTTTCATATAGGAGCACATAAACCTCTTTGCAAAGACACTAAGCTCCCTATTAAAAATAGTTAATTTGTGTATCTTATCCCTTACTGAAAAGCTGATCCAGAATCCCAAAGCACATATTGAAGTATTTCTGTGAGATAGCTTGGCAGAATGAATAGTTTGTTAAAGAGTTTTAAAGTACTTAGAAAAAGAAGAAATAGCAGTGCATATTATCTTCTTCTGAAATGTAGGGCTAAAAGGAGTATTAGACATACAGTGAAATCTATCATCAGCAATTTTGTATGAAGTATAAAAATGATCCATTACACAGAATGCAAGAAAAAAAGCAACTGGTAGATTATAGGAATTAATCCATCAAAAATCCTGCTGGGAGTCATATGAATGTAATTTTGATAACAGAGTAAAAAATACAGTGTTGTTTGGTATCTCTAGTTAGAGAATTCTTTTCACTTCTTTCCTTTGTTTTCACAATGACTGGTGTTTTATTTGCTGGTTAGTTTTCTAAGTAAAACTGAGGAAGTATAATAGTATGAGATTCCCAATCTGTAAAGAGATATATGGCTTTCCATTATAGTCCCAAGAAAACTAGCTAATGTTGCTGTAAACTTCATAGGAAGAAAAATATATATGAGCAGAATTTCCTGTGTTGTGGGATGCAGGTGGTATGAAATGTGGAGAACAAAGGAAAATCTAAATAACAAGAGTGCAAGATTTTACAGAAGTATTTGTCCTTTCTAAAACTACAGCAGATCTTTGTCCAATACAGTCAGGCAGCTAGAGATGAAAGTGAATTATTAATCTTTTGCTTGTTGTGGCAAATCTTTTGCCTTTTTTGGGGGAAATTTATTGATGAGTTTAGCTCTTAGAACTGCATTCTCCCTGTAGTCCCAGGCTGATAAAGAGCATGTGCTGTTTTAAGTTTATACTCACCCTTTTCTTTTCTCCCTCTGCAGCACACTCTCCAGTGATTTGGTTTCTATTTTTTGCACTTAGTGCCATCTTAGCTACAGTACTTTTCCTGCTGTTGTATCAGTTCAGCCACACAGGCTTACAGCACAGACCATGTTGCACACTGTTCACTGTAAAAAACTGAGCATTTATTTCTCTCTTCCATTTACCATCTTTTAAGCAGTTAATTATCTGTGAAAGCATAATAGATTTTCATTTAACTTGTGGCTGCAGGTCTCCTAAGAGGGAATAATTCCTTTGAGGTAGTTGTGAAATGTCTTTCTGAATTCCAAGTAAACTGCATCAACCTACCACCTGTATCCGTAAGTTTGCTGACTCCTTCAGAGGTTCTGATAACTTCATAGCTTCCTTTTCAAGAAAAGCAGAGCATTTAATTTTGTTCTCCAGCAGTCTATATTTGTTCATGTTCCACTAATTTCATGCTTTATTATGATTTCCCTGATTTGCCCAATTCAGATGTCATGCTCATTTTTTTAGTACCCCATAACTTCTGAAGTATCTTTGAAAAGTGATGCCACACTTAGGATCTTCCAGGCTTCAGACAGGAAGGTAAATTTAAGCAAGAAGCGGTCTGTCACTAGTATTAGTTTTCTTATTTCTGCTTCTGTAGTTACTTTCTTTGGTGACATTTTTTTCTCTTTTTATCCATTTGTGCCATCATGTCTTCAACTAACACAGCCTGCTATGGTCTTGTCATTTCTAAATATCCTTTGTATGCCTTCAAAGTATTCTGGGTCTATAGACTCCGTAACAATCTTTCTGCCACTAATGTCCTTGAAGTAGGACTGCATATTAGCTTTTAGCCTTAGCCTCACAAAGTACCTCCTCCTTGAATTCTTTTCTGGCCTCTGTCATTATGTCTTTGCACTTATTATGCTAGATTCATTATTATTTCCCTTCATTCTTTGTTTGTACCCAAATTCAGCTGTTTGCAGGGTGGAGTCATCTCCCCCCTGTTTAGTTCTGGTTATTTCCTTTTGTCTTTTCTCAGATTTCTTGATTGGCAGCAAGCATTTGCTCTCTGGCTCTAAAACATTACCCCTGGTGAGCTTCCCTCCTGCAGTGCTCTGCTGGTCACATCCCTCTGCAGGTCCCTCATTAATGGCTGTACTGAACCCAGCTTCTTTCTTCATTTGTACTGTAGAGGAGGGGTGAGGGACTAGCCCCCTAATACTTTTCTCTTGAGTAGAGTCACTTCTCAAGGCAGCAGAATTCAGATTTTTAAGCTCTTCTGGGGAAAAAAAAAAAAAAAAAAAAAAAAAAAAAAAAGCAAAACTGTTGGCCAAAATATATGTGTTTTTGTCATTTTATTAGTATTTCTTGACATTGGGCAGTTAAACCAGCAGCCTAGTCTGCTTAGTCAAGTGTAAAAGCTGAGTTCCTGCAGGGGACTTTTTTCAGCTACTGAACAGTGATATTACATTTTAAACCCCCAAAATACCTCTTCTCCAGCACTTGCACCCTGATAGCCCCACACTTCCCCTCTAAGGGTATTCAAAGAGGAGGACTCAGAATCCATGATCTTTGAAATTCATGGAAGAAATACAGCATTTGGTTTCTGTAGCTGCTCAAGATCGTATTATATTTTGTAAGCAGTCACAAACTGACACACAAAGTGGTTTTAGTGCTTGATTGTCACTGCTAAAACAGGGCCTTACCCAAAAGGCAGTGAAATCAATTTAGTGTTACTCTGATTTCAGGGATAACTAAGTCAGCCTCAGACTTTTTGCAATTCTGACTGCTTTTTAAGAAAGATAAGTACTTGCTCATAAATGGATTCCCAACAGTTAAACAATTGTTTAACGTTGCCATCAGAGATATTTATTATGAATTAGATGCTAGGGGCTTTTGTTCGTTGGCTGGATAATTGTAATTTTAGGCATCTTTTTCTCTCTACATAGTTCAATGAGTATATATATATATATATATATATATATATATATATATATATATATATTATCTAGCTTATTTTTTAAAATTGTCACTTATCAAATCCAGTAAAAAAACTAAGTCCTTTGAAGCTTCAAATTGACATGTTCTCTTGGGGAAATTACTTTAGAGGCTGTGGGAGTTTGAGCAGTCCCTGATGAATTAACTTTCCAACTCTAAATGTACGGAACCAAGTACTTACTCACTGGAATAAGGAACGTGATTAAGAAAGCAAAAAAGCTCTAAACCCCGCAGCTGGAGCACAGATGCCAACAAAAATAACTTTGATGCTTCACAGATGATTTTGAGTGCAAAGCTGTTCCAATTGATTCCTTCCCTGCATTTTCCTTGGAAAAACATTAAGTGCTCTGTGGTTTGTTTGTTGGTGTTCTTAAGTGGTGAAAGGATTAAACAAGTTCATAAAGAAAGGGTTTTTCCTAAATGGATGCATGCTTGTTCAATTTTATTAATTGCAGTTATCAAACCATATGTCTGTAGATTTTTAAGCGTACAGTGCAAGCAATACAATTTTCAGTGCTTTTCTGGATGTGAATTTTTAAAGGTTTATGATGACATGAGACACTTATTCTGTGACAGGAAACTTGAAGGTTTAATGCTAGAGAGTTTGTGCCATCTGAGAAGACCCTTTTTTAACTTTGGAAAAGCAGATAAGCCCTTAAAGGCCACGTCTGACACTTGCCAACTAAAATCTTGTGGTGGAGTCCAATTTCCAGCTAGTATTGGACTTACAGAAGGTATCCATATACATATAGGTGTATCTGTGGCATATTCTGGGCTGTAAATAGGCAGCTTTGTAGGAGTGCAGGCACTGATGTACACAGTAGTGGAGCATATTGTAAAGTTTTAGTAAGATCGATAGCACAGCCGTATTGGGAGTGCAAAACAGACACTTGTGTGCTGAGGAGCAGCTTCATCCAGGTTTGTTTGAGTGACTGCCTAAGGTAAAGCACATGGAAGGTAAAGGGAACTGATTTGAAAATGTCTAAAAGGAATTTTTGAGCTCTGACTTGACTAAATTGCTATTGGTCCTGCTGGGATCAGGTTCTTCGGAGAACTCGCACTCATCTAGATTTCCTGAAAGCCATTTTGCTGTGAAATGGTCATTTAGGTAAAGAATGACTTTACCTATTTCAGTTAGTGGTTCAATTCAAGTGTTGTTCTTATTTCTCATACTTTGAATAATACCAATCATTGCATGAGCCTGGGTTTGTTTCATTCATCAAAAGCAGTAAAGCATGAATGGCTTCTCTGAATTACTACCAATAAAATTTGTAACTCACCGTAAGTCCTGCACAGTCCCAATTATAATTAAAAACATTGCATAACAGGATTTCTGAATCATATTGGCAGTATTCCAGATTACGCATGAAGATTAGACAAAAAACAAAACAAAACAAAAAAAACCAAAACCAAAACCAAAACAAAAACAAAAAAACCCAAAAAAAGTCATTAGAAAACATAAAGGTTTATCTTAAAGAGCTTGTTTAATAACAATGCTGTGATTTTCAGATCAGGAACCAAAGAGCAGTAACTGTAATGCCTGTTGTATGGATGAGCATCTTCCTGACTTTCTGAATTATTATGTTTCCATTTTCTTACACTTACATTGTGTCTAGGACAGATAGCGACCATGTAAGGATTTAAAGTACTCCAATTAATGCAAAAATATTGCAAATTTTGAGGAAAGAGTTCTCAACGTATTTTTAAAATTCAGCTCATCTCTTAAATGGTTTGAAAATTAGAAAAAAATCTTGAAAATATATATTGGTGAGCAAGAAATAAGTGAAATAAATGATAATGTATGATGAATGCAGTTCTGCCTATATTAACGCATCTTAAAGATTCACAGTTCACCTCTTGCTTATGTCACAGTAAAGTCCTGAACTAAGGAAATCAGAGCTGAATTGTACCAGGACCTTTATTATTGTTCTCCTCTTCCCTCTACCTAAAATTCTTCAATCTTTGGGCGGTTTTTCGGATTGATAAAAATTATTACATGCTAGATCTTCACAACATAGCAAATGAAACTATAGCAAATAAGTTCACTCCTTCCAGAAAAGTAGAAAAATGAAAAAGAAAGGGGAAACCATTTTTTACTCACCACTGCCTAAGCTTTTGAAGTTGCAAACTCAATCATTCCAATACAGGATCTAGTAACAATAACAGAGTTAAAGTTGCACATGGATATTTGAAAATATCCTTAACTGTGAAGTATTTTATGAGAAATTTGTTGTAGTAGAGAACAGATTGCTTGGACTCTCTCCATTTTACTAACACTTATAATCGTTTTGCAGGCAAAAAAAGAATACACCATTTATGGGAAGCCAGGAATTTAATCTTTGTCTGGTTACAGTGTTAATGTTTTTTACATTTATAACAGCCTTATCAAATAGTTTAAATTACATGCTGGTAGCATAAATACGCTAACTCTTTAGTCTCTGCCTTTCTCTGATATTAGGCTGGCTCTCCCACTGCCCCTTGATGTGGGGGTTGTTGGTTTCAGTCTGGGGGTGGGTTTACCCAACTGGTCAGTATTCTGAGTCCTTGGCCAGAAGTGTAACATTGATATTTCTGATTTCTTTTTTCTTAGTTTAGGAAATTATTTGGAATTTTTAATGTTTTTTTTAGAGTCTTCATGGCTTGTTATTATTTGTTGATTTGCAAGTCCATATCGCAGCTGAATTTACTGCATATTGTGTTTTACATATGTTGGGTGGTTGCTTTTGGTTCTCTCTGCTGCCCCAAGGCTTGACAAGAATTGACTTACCTTGCTCCTGAAGTTGCATTCATTTGATGAGCAGCAATTGGCCATCAGAGATGTTTATAGCCCTTGGGCTTCAGGTATTGCTCTCTGCCAGTTCTTTCAAAGCTTGCTCTGTGCTGTGTTTCATTGAGGGGGTCTAACAGGTCATTCTGCTCTCAGTAACTACAAGTTAAAAATGCCCTTTAGTTACAAAACATATATTGGTGTAGACATTACATCACACAATTATAACAGAGCTGATGAAAAGTTAAAACAAAGCAGGTGATAGAGATCTGGTAATTAGATAATTGCTATTGCTTGCAAAAACAACCCTTCAGGCAAACCAACACAAGCTCAGGCACAGCCCTGCAGGTCCTTTAGCCTATCTTGTTAGCTTAATGCAAAACGTGGTACAAACAGCACTTACTCCCTTTTTTCTGAGCTGCAAAGCTAGGAAGCATGTTAGTGGTTCAGTTATGCTTAGGTTTCAGTGGACCATCCGTGCTGGAATGCAAGAGGGGCCCTCAGATGATTTAATGGCATTTGCCATACCCATGAAAACAAAACAAAACAAAAAACCACATTGGATTTTCAAACCTCAGTCTCTTAATATGGACATCAATGTTTCAGAAATCCCATTTCAGCTAAGGACTGGGATAGCTGTCTGGATTTTATGCAGGAGATTTCACATCCACTGGAATAAATCACTTATGTCATGATCTTATGACTCTTAATGCTAGGCTAGTAGCCTTATCCTATGGGCAAATAAAGTTACATCTGGGTTTTTTGGTCCTGCTAGGGAACATTGGACATTCTCATTTAACTGCTGATTAGTAGGAGACTCTCTTGATGAAATGCAACTCTTGTACATTCATATCTCACTGGCTGTCATGCCAGGTAGGTATTGTTTTCACTTTGCCAAAAAGAAGGTGATACATTGTACTGATAAAACTACACAATCTTAACAGTACATGTTGCTGTTCTGATCAAAACCTCCTCTGAGCCAGATACTTGTTTATTACTCAATTAAAGTAGATATAAAATACACAGCTCTCCTTTTCATCGCTTTTCTTAAGCTCTTGTGCCTAAAATGATACATATTTTTTTTAAATTAATGATCTTCAGTGTATGAAAGAGGCTCATGGGACCTCATTAAAGGAGTCTCAAGGAAATCTGAAGTTGGCATAATGTGAATTCATGTGACCCTCTAGCAAGGAATTGCTTTGTTTGTTAGAAATTCATGCAATCTGTGCACTGACTTGTCCTTCCTTCTAGAAGAAAGGATCTCTTCAGATAAGACACAACTTTAGGATGTAATAATCACATTTAGCGCTATTATAGCAGAAGATGTTGTTCCTGTATCTCACTTAGTTTCCTCCTGTGCTAAGAATTGTTCTCTGAGGCTAAATTGATGGAAGGAGTGATGGGCATGTAAATATTTAGGATTTATTCTCATTTGACTTGAAATACTGAATGATTTAAATTTCCTTGAGGTTCAATGTCACTGAATCCTAGAAATAGTAGTTTGCATTTTCTGTAATGTTTTGTCTTTGAGACATGTGAGCATCCATATAATTACAGATCCTGTGTTCAAGTGTTAGCTAAATGCTCTTTGGAACATTCATGCACACAAAATGAAATGTCTTTTTGCCTCTGAGCGGGATAAGGAAAATTGCCTCTGAAATGTTGGACTGATTCATTCTGGAATCCTTGTTTAAAAACAAAAAATTACCCTGTTGCATCTGCCACAGATTTTTTCAAAGGAAACAGATAGTGAACTTTTCATTTTGTAAAATCAGATACTTTGTCATCTTGCAGAGTGATCATATTAACTTCTTTCCCTTTGTCATGAGATTTAAAAAAACACTTCTATAATTTATGAAGTGGTTTGGCTATATCAGCTAGAGTTCAAGGAACAAACAACACTAAAGTTGTGACTTCTCACAGACTTATCTAAACATGGAGAGACAGAGAGGCAATCTTAGTTAGCAAAGCAGATAAATACTCTTTTGCTTGTATGAAATGTAGAAGAAATAAAAAGGCAAAGTTAAAAAAGCTCTCTTCCCAAAAAAACATCTGAAGCAATTTGTTCAAGAAGTACTTGATGTTAAGAGTAAGAAAGCTGGGTAACGATGCCTGATTTTGTACACCTTAAACAAATCCTTAGTAAAGGCATCTCTCTCATGCCTCTCTCTGGTACAAAAGTACCAGGGTTGAATGACTTAGGTTTCTATAGTCTTGGGATCCAAGACAGAGAGTTCTTATATCATTCAGTGTCTGCTGAGGGATTGCTTTTATAAACCAAGCCTTAACTGAGCAGCGTGTTCTGAACTCATCGTCACTGATACCAAAATATTTACTAAAACACCTACGCTTTGAGGAGAAGCCACTGTGTTTAGATGTACTAGAACCTGCGACCAAAACTTAAGTTCCACATGAACACATTTATGAATTACAGAACTAAAAGTTCAAAGATAGACCATTCCTTGTGCCCTTTTAGAACTGCAGCAGTGTAAGTAGCATTTAGGAAGCCACATTCAAGCCTTCCTTTTGAGGATTTGTGAGAATTTTATCTGCATGAAGATTATTGAAAATTCCATTCTGTCATCTTCTTTCTTCTCTCTCCCTTGGGATCGCAGGGACTCTGCACCCTCACACTTTCATATCCAAATTTCTAGCAAATATCTACATTGTCTTATCAATGGAATTTAGCTGTAACTGCTTTTATTTTATGTAGTCACATTAAGAACATCTTGTGGTTATGCAAACAGCTCAGTGTCATTATCTTTTATTTATTGTCTTTATTGCTTTTCTTTTTTTTTTTTTTTTTTTTTTTTTTTTTTCCGTTAAGGATTTTTTCCTAGGCTTCTTAAGGAAAAATGAGAAACATGGCAGACTGCCTGTGCTACCTATTTTGGCCCATTTTCGACCTTTACTGATCTTACTGGTGTTGCCTTATCTTAGAACATCTAGAAGAAAGACTTCTTTTCCTGACAACTTCTGTATTTTGGTGACAAACTCCTAAGTATCAGAAAAGACTGTCAGAGAAAAGGATGTTTTACCATCTTATCCAATTGGGGAAAAAACCCCCACAACACAAAAATCTTTAGCTATAATTTTATCTTTATATATATACAACTTCAGGCAAACTTTGCACCCCTGCCAAGTTGTGCATTGATGCTTGCTGGATGCTAAGGCTGTTCTGTTGCTCTTCATCCTGGTAGGCAAGAGAAAATATAATTAGAAGCTCTTGGGTTGAGATAAGAACAGGGAGAGATCTCTTTCTAGGTTGCCCATCATAGGCAAAACAGACTTCACTGGGGAAATTATTTTATTTTATGATTTTATTTTATTTTATTTTATTTTTATTTAGTTTTATTTTATTTTAGTGTTTATTTATTTATTTATTTTATTTTATTTTTTATTACCAGTCAAATCAGAGTAAGGTAATGAGACTTAAAACTGAGTCATAAAATAATCTTTCCCCCACTTCTCCCTTCTTTCCAGGCTAAACTTCATGTGCATGGGGACTCAGGTCACTTCATACACATCATCTCTGCTGCTGCTTCCTCCTCAGGGGTAGAACTCCTCAGCCCTCCCCTGCTCCTGCATGGGGTTCCTCCCACACGAGACAGTTCTTCATTAACTTATTCAACTTGGGTCCTTCCCACAAGCTGCAGTTCTTCAAGGACTGCTCCAGCAGCATAGTTCTCATCAAATTTACCCTGAAAGTTTTATTTGATAGGCCAGAATGTTTATAAATGGCCAGACATTTCAAATTTAAAATCACAATGTGAATACAAAATACTTACACAGAGCAAATTGCCTTTTTTAGGAAAATAATAGCATTAACACTTTTATTTTCCAGCTGTTAATGTCATTGTCCTGAAAATGATAAGGAGTTGATGGTATGTTTATAGACCTGTCAAAATGAAGCCTGTGTTATAGAGCCTAGAGTGTAAATTCAGGGCACCCATCCTGACCTTGAGCTAAAATTCTGTCATGTGAGTTTCACTTGTATATTCCAGCCATGGTTACTGGCAGTAAGTCCTCTCCACATTGCTAGGAATATTAGAAATTCAACATAATATGTTACCCATTCCTCTTTTCCAATAAGTTAACATGGGTTTGTTTACATATTGCTTTCATAAGCCAGCACAACATTCCTAACTACCCAATGGCAGTCTGCAGCCTCAGCATCCTGGAGACATGTGCCACCGTTAAATTTTCCAGTCTCTGGCATGAAACTCAACTCTTGTAACTTTCAGCTTTTGTGTCCCTTTTCTGGTCCCTTGGCTGAAGAGAAAAAATTTAGTAGATGTCATATTCACTGACAAACTGGGGGTTTCTTCCTGTCCAATTTGATCACTGCAATTTGAATCAATCCTTACTCATCTTTAATGAGTTTCTGTGAATGTTTATCAAGAAATGGAGCAGAGCTGGCAGAAATTTGATTTGCAGCAAGAGTGAGGTGAGCATAGCTGTGTATAAAGAGAACCGAAGGATCCTGTGTGTACATTATGTAGTAAAGTCCTCATGTGTATTGTGTTAAGAAAATATATTGTGGTATGTCCAACTTGTTGAAACTTATAAAATGCTCCATTTGAACTGTACTTTCCTTTAATTTTATCAGGAAACCAGACTCTGTTCCTGGTCTGTTTATTTTCATTACTAGAGTATTTTCTTTCTTATGTTCCTACAGTTTATAATATTTTTCTCCTTTTGTTTTCTTCATTAACCTTCTGGCTTCAATGTCTTTAGCAGTGCCACCTTCCCCCTGTACAGTGCTTGGCCTTTCTGCTGAGACATCAAGCAAGGTGTAAGATGAAAGAACTTTAATCCTAGGGAATTTCCCCAGAGCAGCAGAGCATAGTGCTCAGAAATCCTGAGCTGAAACACACAGGCTATTGTCAATTAAAACCTGATCTGTTTTATGCCAGGGTCATGCCACCTACAAAACAGCTCCTATTTGAGGAGGTACAAAGCAAACCCACAGTTTGCAGTATCTTCCTCATACTGGAAACAGAGCATAATATGAAGTCAGCATACAAATTGTGGTGGGTTTTTTTTGTTCCCCAGAAACATCTGTTTTACCAGGATTTGGCTGAAGATCAAAAAGTGTTTTCTTTGCAGACATGGAGTTTCAAAAATAAAATGTAGACAAATTAAACACTTTCAAAATAAACTTTATATAGACCAAGAGCATTAAAATGTCTAAGAATAAAGAGTGTTGTATGAGAGACATTGATTTATAGGGAGATTTCTAGATTGACACAAATTAAATTGAAAATGTGAGACAGGAAGTTCAGTTCTGATGTGGTTTTGAAAAATGACAGGCACCCTTGGTGGATTCAAAGGCAGGATGCAGGTTTGCCTAAACAGAAACATGTGTTGCTTTTGGGAAGCTATAGGGAGTGTGAATTTCTGGGTGAAGGTTGTGAAGATATGTCAGAGGCCATGTGAGGGTCCCATATGCTTTTAGAAAAGTTTGGAAGCTTACCCCACATCATTTAAAATGGCAACAAAGCCATACATTTAGGAAATTGAGTCCTGTGTTAAGTGTACATGATTTCAGAAATTAATACCCACTCATGAGAAGATGACAATTGTATATAATAATAATAACTGTCTGTGCAGTTTCACTTACTGAGCATGTTAAGCACAAAACTGTGAAAATTTTTACGTAATTTGAATTTATATTTATTATCACAACATTTACTATCACAACTGGAGCTATAGTTTTCAAATACCTGTTTCTATGCTTTTCAGTCAGCAACTTGTAAAATTTTATGCTATTATTTTGGTTATCCTTTCACTTTTTGTGCTATTATTTTCCCACATAGCCAGGGGCTCTAGCACATATTAAACTGATGCTTGCTACAGCAATTTAACTAGCTCAGGTGTCCTCCTTTACTAAAGGTCATTTTTTCCCACAGCAAAGTTGCAGAAACAAGTATGTTGGCTTTTTGGTTGCAGTGCTTCCTTGTCCAAGTGAGTAAAAGCTGCAACTGAAGATGATTTTGTGTTTATCTACTTGACTGTAGCAGCAGTGATTGAGGTGTGGGCACACAGACATATCTGTCAGGTCAGCTGTAACTTCTGCCCTGGGCAGAGGCAGATCTTTGTGGTACAATGACATATTAAATTGTGTTTAAGTGCATTTTTTGCTTGCTTCCACAGGCCTTCTTCAAGGCTTGAAAAAGATGAATATAACACAATGGATTTTTTTAACCTACCTTCAAAGTGTCATAGGTGGTGTCCAGTCTCTCAACATTGCTTTAAAGGAATTTGGGCAATGGGAGTTGTGTTTATTTCTCTTCTTCAACTTACACACAGAGGAGAGGCCTTTGAACTATGAAGATACGGATTTTCTTATGCACATTAACTTTCCATCTTTGAATTTCCTTTGAGTAGATGATTGGAACTTTCTGGTATTTGACATTTTTGGAGATGAGATAAAAACTGTCTGGTGCTGGCTGGATCACGCAACTGTATTTTGCAGCCTTCACTGGGCTTCCAAATCCATACTCAGATCCCTTATTGACTTCATTTCCAGAGGTGCAGATCACAACCTTTCTGCTGCCTCATCAGAAAGTGCAGTGATCAAAACCTCTGAACCCATCTCGTTTGTGTGACTAAATCAATTTCCAGTAGGTTTAAACACTTCCACAGTTTAACACATTCCTGCAAGTTCTGCTTTTTACTGCAGCTCCTAGGTTTGGACTGGCAACTCTGGATTAAAGTTCATTGCTCCTCATCTATTCAGTTTCTACCATTTCCCTCACTTACACATTTGTTATTTAGTAACTGCTCTAACATTTTATCTCAGGAGTGGGACATTATTGGATTTTTCCTTCCAGTGATTGGTCTCTCATTTCAGTCATCTTTTAAGTGAAAAATAGAGTAAGAATATTATGACAATCCACTTTTCAGAGCAAAACTAGGCTTCAGGTCTTCTCAAAATTGGTTTTCTCAAATTTTGCTTCCATTTTTTTTATAAAACACAATTTATCAATCTTTATAATTAATGTAGGAAAACCCCCCAAAAACAAGTAAATGAGCTGCAATTGAATGCTTATTGTCTAAATGATTGCACAAGCAGCTAGTACTTTCACACTATCAGGTCAGTTTTGATGTACCAGTGATTAGTGGCTGCATTTTTTTCCCTCAGATTTTGATCCTAAAATGTGATAGTTCAGCTGAACCTAAAAGATTGTCTCGTTGTAGAAAATAAGATCAATGATGAACTGTAGGCTGGTAAAAGCATTACTTGCAATATAAGGCTGCACTGATTATATAATGAATGATTGAGGATAAATGAATAAGTATCTGAAAGAGTGATCTCTGGATGGATATAAAATAATAATAACTGTTTTAATTTTCTGCATTACTTGGCAGCAGGCTTTTAATACAGTTGATTTTTCAGGTTTAAATATTATGGAAGTAAATGTGTGCTCAGTATGTACATTTCAAGAACTACTTTAAAGCTGTGCCTAATTTGAAACTGCCTTGTTAAAGAAAGGAGCCATTTGGCCACATTGACAAATATTGTAGCTAGTATTGGGTGAATCTAAAAAACATCAGGTATTTAAGAATCAAACTTTTTCTAGGTCACAAAGTAGCCAAGTAGCTCTGATGTTGCCTGTGGAAACTGAAATTCCAGATTTTCTTCCACTTTTGGTGTTTAAAAATTTGTTGTTACGGAACACCTTTTACAACAAGAACATAGCTCTCTTTGTCTTTTTAGAAACCTACATGAAGGAAAACATGAGATGAAGGTAATTTATGAGTGATAACAGATTTGCAGTGATTATGAAGCAGCACTCTCTAAAATTGATGAGCTGATAGCCTTTTTATGCCTTTTTGACTGTTGGATTATCTCCTAAAATTCTTACTCTCAGTTAATAAATACTTGGATAGCCATGATTTCCAGCAGTTTAAAAAATATATTTTCAGTTAATAATCACAGTTTCAGCAATTTAGAGGATTTTTGTCAGAAATTATAGGGCCTAAATTAAAAATGTTAAGCTTCTCAGTAATAGCATTTGAAACTAATTGCAAACAATTGAGTTATTACAGCAAAATAAATCACCTGTTTTCCATCTGACTTAATTCTGCTTCCTTTGCAATTGCATTTGTAATAAATGAAGCCACATGCACAGATCATTAGTGTGACCCCACTGAGTGGTAACTCCTTGAGCTGCAGGAACTCACTTTTTTCCTGCTCATTGAGCATAGCTCCAAAATAGAATTTTGAACAACCTCCTTTTCCCCACTTCTGAGGTAGTGAGTGATAAGGGAAGCTACATCTCTTTTCCTGTTTTTTTCCAATGGCACATTCCTATTTTCAAAGGTAAAAAAATAATTTTAATTCCCTCTCTTTGTAATTAAATTTATAAATGTGTATTTCAAGGCTGCTATTTGCATGCTGATTTTAAAATCTGAAATTATTAATTTAGAGTCATTTACAAGTAGCACATCATTTACCTTTAATGATACTTATATTTCACCATCTACTTATGATGTTGCTCAGGTTTGGGTTCTGGTTTTCCTACTGCAGTTGAGGCCTTCACTATGTGGCTATATAGAAATCACTTTTTAGTCAGTTTTGGTGAATCTATACAGTCATTTATAGGTGGACAATCCCTTCAGCCTTTCAGCCTTGGTTATTTATGGTCCTGTGTGTGTCTGTTTTCATCAGGTCAGTAATATCTTATAATTCCTTTATTTGCAACACTCTAAATGAAAACACTGAGGGCAAAAATAATAGAATCCTTAATCCTCTGACAAGCCCTAATGGTTTTCTCAAATTTTACTGGGTTCAAGTGGTGACATTCCCAGCTTCTGGTCCCCCACTTTTGGTGGCTCCCACCTCGCAGTGGAGCTGCTAGAACATGAGGCATGTTTCTTGTGTGCCAGATTGTAACACTGCATACAAAACCACAGACAAGGTGGAATTTACAATAAAATTCCTGACTATGGACTGGAGAAAATGACCTCTGGACACCAATCTCCTAAGCAGCAACTTACCTGCAAAGCAGTAATTTCCTGTAGTAGCAATTTCCTTCAGAACAGTTGGATGAGTTTGGCATAAAATGAAACTTTTGAGCAGGAAGTTGCACAAATAGCTGGTAGAAAAAAGAAAGTGGTGGTTTTGTTCTCTCCAAAAACTGATGGGTTTATGAAGAGGTGATGAAAGTAGGAACTTTCCTTTCAAAGCAAAATTAATGATATCGAATATAGGAAGGATTTGAGTACTAAACTGTCCTAATCCACTGACCTGCCTACAGGGTCTTGAACTCCTGCAGGAAAAAGAGATCCAAATCCAACCTTTAATTCCTTTTAAATTGCTCTTTACACCAATAAGGACTTTTCCAATTATTTTCTTTAAAATCAAAACAAAAAGTTGTGTGCAGTCAGTATTTGCAGCCAAAACCCACATCTTTTTGGTTCAGAAGAAACTTGTTTTCCTCCCTCTATCCATCAAAATATTTTTACAAACCCATTCTGGACACACCTCCAACCCTTACTTTCCATTGCTGCAGGATTGCATCTGCACTGAGCAATAGTCTCTGCAGTCCTGGTTCCACTGGAATCAGCAGAACTCCTCCTGTGGATCTCAACTGAAGCTAAAACATTGCCTACAAACTAGGATGTCTAAGTGTGGTTAAAATACAGTGGGGATCTCAGAAATTCTTTTAGGGGTTGTTTTCCAATTATAGCTGTGAGATTTGCAGGGTAGATGTTTTGTTTAATGGATTGAAATTAATGGGGTTTGAGTGTTCTTTCTTGTCATGCTTTTGGAATAGTTTTGTAGCAGCAAAATTGCACTAAACTAAGGTATATCTAATGGTATTTGGTTGAAGAACATGGCTTTTTAAACTGTGAAAATATTATCAACTACTTGTATTTTGTTTGTTTTAGTTTGAAAATGCTTCTTTAGATAGACAAGACTTTACATTTCTGCAATAAAAATAAATGAACCGTTTATTTTTTAAAATTCAGTTAGTGACTTTTCTGTGTGGGTTTCAACTGTGGGAAGATAAATTTTATCCATCTTTTTGTTCTTGGAGAGAGAGAGGGTGTATAGTCCTTCAGGAAACTTGTATTTTGCCATGGAAACAAGGCTCCCTCTACATGAGAACTGCTTTTCTCTGGAGTTTTATAACCCTGTTGCATTTGGTTTGGCCTTTGTTTTGTTTGCATTTGAGAGCTATCCTTTCTTTAAACTAAGTATTTCTGTGGCAAACTCAGAGACAGAGATGGCTTAGAGACTGAGGTGCTCATCTCTTTCAGCCCTGTCTTGTCTCAGGTGACTGACATTCTGTACCATTCAATTTATGAATCAACAACACTCTTTCTACTGACTGGTGTCTTAATGCCTGAATAATTATTTTGGGCTAGTTGAATTGAAGTTTAGCATGATGGAACAAAAAGCAAAAATTTCTAAGTATTTTTAAATCAACGGATTGTTTGGTGAGTCAAAAATATTTGAGAACTAATATAATATATTGAAAGAAAATCCTAAAAGTTAACTCTTGGACTGAAAATATTTATGCACTTGTCAATGTTGATTTAACTGTTTTGTCTGTCACACTAACAGATGTGAAAGAAAAACACAGATGAGAACTAAAGGAGTGCATTCCATATAGACATACTATACACATCAAAGAAATAAGATCTTGTTGGGAGAAATCTATCCATAATATAAACATGTAAATGGGAATAGAACTGTCTGTCTGAATTCTGGTTTTAATGAAAAAAATTGTACTTCAAAGGTGGATAATAGTTTGGTCTAGTTTTTAAGGAGATATCAGAATATCATGCCTTTTGGTTAATTATAATCAAACCAGGAGTAAAAGTCTGAGAGATTCTCAAAATTTTTAGGAATTTGACTCAAGTAACTATGCAGAGGCAAAAAAGAAATTGGTTCCACATCCTCCAGGAGGAAACAGTGAATTTTTTTGTTTTGTTCAGTGTTACTTAACAATAGTCCCCTCTAGTTTGAAATTATATTTAAGGACAAAAGCAAGGTAGCTGCTTAACAGCATAATCATTATCTATGATTACAAATACATGATTCCAAATTTTCATTTTAATTTATGATGCCTTTTCTCATATTACCACCATTATTCTTCATGATATTTTTTATTTAAATTTATCATTTTCACAGACATGTGTTTTGTGAGGTATGTATTTATTTGCATATTTTGTGTAAAATTTCCAAGTATCTCCAAAAAACTATAATGTTGAATTGCTCCCTAAAATTTAGTCTTTACAAATTTTCCTGCATTTTTACCAGGTATAGCTGGGCCTATATTAGGCATAAATTCAACTATTTCCAATGGCTAAGTCCACTGGCTAAACTAAAAGCTGCAATATGGTGAACTAGACCACAAGTTTTAAAACAGCTTGCAAAGAGAACTTTGAAAACTTCAAGAAATTAAGCTTGATATTGCAATGATATTTTTGGAGTCTGTAAATGGCCTCAAGTAATTATTGCTCTGAGTCCACAAGCATACCCTAAGGACTAATGTGCATAACCCATCAGTTGAGCCCCTGAAGTATTTCTCTGAGTGTCTAGAGAATCCTCCAGGAGAGCTTGGCCCCATCTGTCCCTTCAGTCCATGTGGAATGTCAGAGGTGCAGTTTAGCAGCTGCTGTCTCGCTCTGGGCAGCACTACAGAAGCTTCACTGCTTTCCTAGCTCTGTCTTACCACTGAGGTGAGACATCCATGAGACTTTAATTAATCTGAGACCTACATGTGCTTACTTGATTAATGTGCCATGATTCTGACTGGTACAATTGCTTTGGAGAGGGCCATGTTCTTGAAATCCCTCTTAGGTAAATCGTTCAAGTATTGGACAAGGTGGTAAGAGGAGGATAAATCAAGCAGAGGTATCAATTTCCATATTCCCTCTCTCTTCCCTCTCAAATTTTCCTGTTAGACTCTGTCTTCATGCTAGCAGCACTTAATATATCCATATGTAATCTGTCCTATGCCTTTTCTCTCCCCCTTTCCTTACTTCCACATCTGAGGCAATTCAGACCATGTTTGTTGTTCTGCTTTTACCAGAGTTTTCAGCATCAGATCACACTGATGCTCTCAACAAGCACTGTGTGGTTTTTGATTCCTCTGTGGCAGACGTGGTAGTCAGCAGAGCAGTGCAGCCCTCGCTGTCTGTGAGAGCAGCCAGTGAGCTCTGCCAGGTCATTATTAGTGCCAGAACTCCAAGGAGTCATCCATTCTGGCTATAGTCCTCTGAATTTTCTGTTGGAGAAATTATTTACTGCTGTAAATATTCTCCAGTCAAGCTGTATGTACTTTTGTTTCCCCAGCCTTCTGAGCCTTACATGGTTATTATCCAGTGGCTGAATAGACAAGCATGACAGCAGTCAAGCTTTCATATAAGCAAGCAAGAAGAAAGGAAAAACTAACAAATGGTCTTCAGAGACACTTTTCAGGAACATCTTTCTTTCTGTGCTGGTAACAGCATAGGAGAATGCTCTCTGTCAGGGTGTGTGGAGGGACTGCTCATCCTGAAGCATACTGAACACTGGCAGTCTGTCTTTCTAGAAGCGAGGCAGCTGATGTGTTCATCTCAGAAGTGTGTTAGCAAAGCAACATTCAATGCATTGCCACTAAATTAACTTCTTCCTCTACTAGCTATATTTATTAGACAAAGGGTTCATTACATACCTCACATATTCTGCTTTACATGAACCTCACCTTTCTATGACATTTCTAGTAACGAAGGCCCTCATATTTCTAGCAGCTTTTGGTTTTGACTGAAAAATATCAGTACAAATATCAATAGCAAATGAAGAGCTGAAACTTTTAGACTATTGTGACTATATTGAAATAAACATTGCAGTAGCTACAATACTGGTTGATTTTTTTTCCTGCTTACTTATTAATAAAAAAGACTTTGGGTTTCAAGGTGTTTGAAAGTAATACAGGGTATCTCCTCTTCCAAGACATTTACCTTTGCAACAGAAAATAATTTGATTCAGAGAACTGAAATATGTGACAAATGTTAAATGGATTAAAAGCTGGTACATTGACAAATTGAAAAATGTGGTGTCAATGGGCAGATATAAATTACTGGGATGTGTCAAGTAGAGTGTGCCTGAAATCAGTTCTTGGGTCAATGGCACTTAACATTTTTATCAACTCAACATTTTTATCATATCAATGATATAAGACATTTTCAGTAAAGCTTGAGCAGGACAGAGATTGGTGAGGCAGTAAATATATATGTTAGATAATTACAGAAGCTAATAAAACATATTTTAATATTGGCAAATACTATCAACCTCTTGTGTGGGATAAAAAGAGTAGGTAGTTGTTAAGCTGTGATTTAGAAAAGGACAGGTTATCAAAGATAATTGGGTCTACTTAGACTCTTTGTGCAATATTTTGGAAGGAAAACATGCTAATGCAATAATGTGCATGTCAAAGTCAGACTGTCAGGCAAATGGGGTGATGATTGCCTTTGCATGCTGTATTGAATTTTGGTGTCCAGGCGTAATGAAAATGAGGAAATAGGACAAATGGAATACATTGGGGTGCATAGGACCTGGAGATCAGGTTTTAAATCCTCTGTAGGTTTAATAAGTTGAGCTTAGTTTATCATTATGTATGGGTACTTGGGCATAAATTTTTTTTTGTAGGTTTGGGACAAGAAAGACTCTCAGCATCATTGATAAAGGCACAGCAAGATTCAGGGACTGGAAAATTAAATTAAGGGGAAAATACAGCCTCATATTAACTTGCAATTTGTTAGCTTTGCAGATTACTAAATAACAGAACAGCTGATCCGGGGAGGTGATAGACTCATCAGTGCTAGACATCGTAAAAAAAAAGATGAAATAAGGAGAGGGAAAGGCAGATTTAATAATATCTTTTTTTACAGTTCATGTGCTGCAAGGAGAACAGTCATATATGTTCTGTCCTAAGTCTAAAACATACCTCATTTAAAGAATTGACTCCTGTGGAGACATGGAGAAATTATTTCCCCTGTTATACCCAGGACCAGATAGTTTGTTTGTTCTTTACTGCTTTCTGAGCCAGAAACCAGACCAGGCTGACACTCAGATCCCAGAAAGGTTAATCATCTTTCCTAAATGGTTCCTGAGAATGATTTGGGTTGCCATAGAAGTGATCAACAGGTTTTAAGGTAGGAAGGGACTTTGCACAGCCCTCAGGAGGGAACAAGAGTAGCCCAGCTGAAACCTTTGGGCTAAGAGCTCTTTATTCCTGAAGTAACACAAAACTGTGAAAGCACAAGGTTGTCACAAGTCCCTGTGGCGTCAGAACTTGAGAATCCTGAACATAACGGTGGATTCTCCGGTGTATCTCTGTTAGTGGGACAGGAATTTCTGGAGATTTTTTTGTTTCCAACTAACAGATGGAAAATTGGAGAGGCTTTCAGAAAAGAAGCTTCTTTTAGATTTGAAATAGCAACACAGGCTTTAAATTAAAATATGGGTTGAAAGTAATTGCTCTAAACCTAATTGAATATGTTTATAAGTTGGACTATCTGTGAGAAGAGGTAGTGGACTGAGGAAACTATAAGATATGAAGGACATTATCACCATGAGAAAGAGAGGAGCAGGTAATCCCATTGCTTTTTGGAACATGGTGGTATCAACTGGGGTAGAGGTTATGTAAGAAGGAGGTAATACTATATGATAAGACCATTATTTCTATTGTTTCCTTATTTTTTAAGTATTTAGTGAAATTATAAGCTTTAGCAGGCTCCTTTTCAGAAGGAGCTCAGTTTCTCTCTCTAACAAGCAAGAGGTAGAAAGAAAATTTAAAAGTTTTCTCACTGGTGGCTATTTCTTTTCGTCTTTAATAATTTCTCAGAGTGAATTTATTTTGATTTGCAATGGTTGTTCATTTTCATCCATATATTTTTCAAATAATTTGCTTCAGATTAACTATATTTTGTTCTAAAAAATGAGCAGGCAGAACCTACAGACCTTCATGATACCTATCAGAAGGCACAGATTGTGGGGCTTGAGAACACTAACAAGTCTGCATTTGTGAGAATGCTGCCAACTCTGCATTGGTGTTTAAATGTCATCTGTTCCTTTCAGTGTATATCACTCCACAGGGAATTTGCTTCTGAAGATAGGTTTAGCAATTCTGGAGCTATGAGTAGCATGCACCTAGGGAGCCAGAATCTGTAATAAAAAAACATATTTTATCTGTTGTCCCTTTTGAACTATGTAAGCAATATACAAAATGGACAGTGGTTTGCTTATTTATATGCCACTAGATGTTACCAAGGAATTATTTGCCCGTTCGTGTCATGTACTTGTAGTTTATCAGAATTATTCTTAATTAAAAGCTTTATCGTATTTAACTTCACCTTACTTGGGGCTATTAATTTATAAAGGGTATGCTTGATTATGGTACTTAGTGTTTGATTTACTGTTTTTGTGGATGTGATAGATCTAATTTGTACTGGTATACTATTGCTTTTAGCAGTGTGGTACCGTGCTTGCATAGAAACTGAAAAAACACTTTCAGCTTGAGACTGGTATTGAAAGTTAATTGATGAGCATTGCTATTGGAAATGTTGAAAAAGTATCAGAATATATTTTTTTAAAAGGGCTGTCTTTTTGTCTGTTTTGAGTGTCTCTGGGGAGTTTTCAAGGTCGTGTTTGATGATGTTTACGATGAGCCTTTTCTTTCAGGAATATCAGCCTTGTAACACCAACGCCTGCCCAGAGCTGAAGAAGACGACTCCCTGGACGCCCTGGACGCCGGTGAACATCTCGGACAACGGCGGTCACTACGAGCAGCGCTTCAGATACACCTGCAAGGCACGGCTGCCCGACCCCAACCTGCTGGAGGTGGGGCGGCAGCGCATCGAGATGCGCTACTGCTCCAGCGACGGCTCCAGCGGCTGCTCCACCGACGGTGAGCGCAGCGGGAGCGCCGTGCCCTGCTGGCACTGCCCGCACTGCCCCTTCCTGCAGCTAGTGCTGGCTGGGGTTCTGTGCGCCAGAATGGCACTGAAAGGCAGGGCACATCCCACTAGCCTTTTCTGGCTTTTCATCCATTTCTGCTGGATGCAGCATCCCTTACCCCTTATACTCCCCCGAACTTTTACCGGGGTGAGTTTGTGCAACATTAACACATCTCTGGAATATTTTGCTAGAATATGGAATACTCCAAGGAAAAACTTCTGCTCGGTAGTTTGAAAGTAACAACTGTAAGATTCATACCAATGTTTAAATAAGGAGTTTATGAACTGGATAATTTCTATTATAAAAGTTTATGTTGAGCTTTTGCTAGTAATTTAAAGTTCTGTTTATTTCTGAGAATGAAAACCATACTCCTTCAAAATATTTTGAAATTTAGATGCCTTTAAAATGGAATTACTTTATTTCAGAATTTTATTTCAGAATTTTCTGCTTTTCCTATCAGTAATACATAGTTTTGTATAGTATATGTATAAAAAATTAAAGCTAGGAGAAATTTTGACAGCAACTCTAATTTTATTAATACATTTAATTGATGATCTAGTTTTAATAGTATATCAGTGTATCTTTTAAAGAATTATATTTTAGTCATATGATCTAAAAATATTCATTTCTATTATTATTATATTTTAATATTTATAGGCTTTTTTCCACTTACTTTGTATCTTAACAAGACCCAGGTTAGCTGGAAAAAAAAGTATAACTGAAGGTGTTTGGCTGATCTAAGACCAAAAGGAGAGAACAGTTCCTGAGTCCCTGGACTTTCTAATTTCCAATATTTTTCAGACAGACCAACTTTTGTGAAAATCAGTTTTAAGCTCCTGCTTGTACTAGGTTTACATGTCAAGGCTTTGGTAGCAGGGGAGGCTGCAGAGTTGGCTTCTGTCATAATATGCTAGAAACTTCCATCCCGCCCTCCCTCCTTCCACCCTTCATCCTGCACAAAACCTTCATTGTTTCACTTGGTATCTGTGCCTCTTTGGAGGGGGCAGGATGCTAGCATTTTTTTAAAGAAATATATAGTAGTGAACTGTGCAAAATCATAAAACAAAACCCATGGTACTCCAGATAAGACTTCTTTGTGTGCTCTATGTCATTCCCATTTCAGATAATCTACAGTGTCAAATGTTGGGGTTTCATTTAGGTCTGGGTAGTAAGGCAGATTTTGGCATGGACCAACTCTTGATAAAAGTGCTTCTTCTTCTTTTCTGTTTGCATGCATACTAAATTTCAGACTTGTGTTTAACAGAGATTTTCCTCTGCTAAGATTGGTGTATGACCTGTCTCTTGTCCTTAAAGAGACTTCAAAGTGGCACTGCTGTTTTTGCTGTCTTCCAGCACTTAGACATGGATGGCACATTTTTAAAATTTCATGTGATTAAATAAGAAAGAGAATGTTTCTCTCATCAGGTAGTGCAGACCTGGGAAAGTTATCACAAGTGGAAGTAAAGCTACAGGAGAATCTAGGTATAATCTGTCTGACAGCTGAAATGGCAGTAAGAAAGGAGTATCTGAAAGCCAACCCATGACATAAGAGAGGAGGTCAGCAGGGCAAAACAGAGAAGAGCCAGTTTGTTATAGATCGCATTGCTGCAAGAAATTTAAACTTGGCATGGAGACACCTCTCTCACCTCTGAAATCATGATCATAAAACCTCTCCTGGAGCTGGATGCATAAGCTGACTCCTGCAGCATATAGACATAAGTAACAAACCCTACAATTTTTTAAATAAAGCATTTTTTTTTCAGTGTGCAAGTAGTGGGGGTGGGGATGGTGGTTCAGGTGCATTCTTTGCCTGATTAGCTTGAAGAATTTTTTTTTTTTCTTCTGAAAATAATACTCCTGAATTTCCTGGCATTGTACTTTTTTGTTGCATCTTGCTGAAGCTGCTGCTTTGATTCATTTGGAAATAATTCATCATTGGCGCAATGTACATGCATGACCTCAACCCTGTTGCCTAGTAATAGAAATGTTCATCTGGGTGAAGGATTTTTGCTGACTAATACCAAAACCACTGAATATTTAAATACTTTTTATTGAGTACTTGACAGGGCAGAAACTATTATACATCTGTCTGTGCTTCCTAGTGAGTGCCCTTATGGCTTTGTCATTAATTGGCACTCTTTCCTTGATTCTTTTTGGCCTGTGAGTCTTTAATTATTCTGAAATGAAAGGTGAAACTCGATCGGTGTTCCAAGTGGCTGCATTAACCAATTCACTTCTGGTGAAAATAGCATCTTATGTTGAGACTGTTTGCTCAGTCATTTTCTGATTATGGATGTCAGAACAGTGTGGAGTGGAACATTTGTTGAGGGAGGGGTCAGGGGACACCATTTTGATTTACTGAAGAGATGAAAATTGCTGGCAGTGTCTAAACTGCAGGATTCAGGAACACTTCCCTGCTCCCAGGTTTAGATGTGGGCCAACACACCACTAATCTACTGCTCCTTGATTTCACTGGAAGGAAATACATGAATGAGAGTCATGTAGAGTATCCATAGCTTTTGGAACAGAGGGAAGTCATGAGAATGGGAAACCATGAATTGTGGCAGACACCACCACCATTTTTGGCTAGATAGCAAGAAAACACTGTAACTTACTTCTACCTGACCAGAGCCTGGATGCTGTGAAACATTATTTTCATTATCTCCATGTTGAATGGTAGCAATTTTCTGGCTTTTACAGAAAGATTAATTCTGTTACAGAATGCTTGGCATACCTCATTACCAAAGATGTGTTCTGCAGAGATCAGTTCTCTGTTCCTTGCAGATAGGAGCCATTTGTTAGAAATTTTCGCATTGCCTATAATCTCCCACTGTGCAACTATAGTCATGCCGTGTTAAACAGAATCATGTTTCACTGTCAGATGCTAGCAAAGCAAACTTTCTTTGCAGTCTGAGCCTAGAGATAGAACTTCTTGCCAGAAACCCACTAGACTCCTCCTGAGTGTGGTAAGATTTCTATCTCAATCAAATAAGCAGTAGCATTTGCAGACTGTATTCATGCTTTTCTGATTTGAAGTTTGATTAAGAGGAAAGAAAAATAAATCTTGTTCCCCCTGGGTTTTCATATAGTGCTCAGACAGGAAAGAGACAGCTATTTCAAATCGACTGATTGAGATTGTGCACATTGTTGTACATCTTAATGCACTGTCTGTACAATCCAGCATTCAGAGTATAGAAATTACATTATCCTATTAATTTAATACATGCTTATGAAACATCTTAAATGTCTACATTAAACATGTTGGCTCTTTGTAAGATTATCTGATATATAAAAAGTAATAATTTTATTGAAAACATAATTTTTTTACCCAGAGAAAAATATTTCACAAGGTATGAGTGTGTCTAATTTTTCTAGGTTGAATTTATCTTACCAAAGTCTAGACTCTGTAGTGGTCTGCAAAGAGAGCCTCAGCACCCTGAGGAATGAGGGATCCATTGAAGATAAGCATCTGATATGATGGGTGCCATTCACCCTCTGGAGACAAATTCTGCCTTCTTTCCATGGTGTACAATGCAGACAGCTATGGTGGGCTTAGACAAGACACTTGAATTTGACATGTCAGAGTTAGACCAGGTTAGCTTCCAAAATACCTTCTGAAGGAAATTAACAAAGGCAATAGTTCTAATTTTGACCACTTCAGTCTTAAAGAGTCTTTTGTTTCCTTTTTTGCCCCCCAGGCATCTGGAAATCTGCACCTAGATTCCTAGCTGTTGCTGCTTCCACTATCTCAAACCTCATAATAATATTTTTCTATGAAGGCAGGGTGTGATTCTTTTCTGAATTCCTGTTTTAGTGGCTATGATCTCTTGTGAAAATTTGGTTAAATCTTTTCTTGTGTTATCCACAGGAAATCTATAGTGCATTCAGAATTTTTTACAGAATGGAAGATGTGCTGATAATCAGGATTCAGGAGTATGTTTTGAGATGTGATCTCTTATATTGCTGTACTGAAGCTAATCTGTGCTGTTCTGAATAAGAACAAAATGAATTCTGGAATTCAGTTTGATGACCAGTTCAAGTTTGATTGACAAAGTACAACCCAATGAAACTTTGGGGTTAAATACTTAAACACAGAAAAAGCTGTGTACAAAAAATAAAGTTATCATGCTAACATGGCATCCTCCCTCTGCATACTCTGGGTTTTTTAAATACGCTGTCTTTGCATTGCATTAATGTTTGCCATTACATTTCACAATTTCAATTTTACTATGTTTTGGTGGTTTATAAAGTTTTTATAAGTTATAGGTATTTAAGCCTGAAGTTATATAAGTTTTATGCTCCAATAATATTGTCAAATAACTTACAGACCATCTTCAGAAAATGACGACGCTGAAACAATCTTTGCTTATCCTTGTCACCTCTGCTCTTCAAGCAGTGCTTCATGCTGTCATTTAGAAATGATTCAGGATACCTGAATTTTGGCTTCAGATCATCTTTTCCTAAAGTCATGAACCTAGACTGCTTGGATAATTGAATTTTCTTTGTTAGGTCAGAACTGGAGGACATAAGTCATAAATCAGTCAAGTAATATAATTTATCAGGTGTCACAGCTACTTCTTTCTTACTTAGGGCTATATTAGCTACAGGCTAGACTAGGGAATTATTATTAAACTATGTGCTTTAATGGAGCTTTACTTTTAAGGCAAATTAATTGAATTTGGCTGAGAGTGTTGCAGTTTTCAAGTAGATTCAGGCCAACCAAAGTCTCATTACAGGCTTTTGCAAAGGGAGATTTTTTTCTCCTGTGCTAGTCAGAGCAGGTGTCTTTCATGTTAACATGTCTTCAAAGAGGATTAATTTCTTGTGGGTTTATGAAATTCTTTCAATTCAACAAAAATGTTTTAAAAAATTACTTATAAATCATCAAATCATCTTGGTTTATATCAGAATTATGTAAATTAATTGGGCAATTGTTTTCAGTTATATTTCCATAATGGAATAAGTAAATCATCAGCAGGGCAGTAATAATTTCTCTGTAATTTTACTGATATTGAACAAAGCAGGAGTGCTTAAAATGAGAGAAAAGTCTTTTGCTTAGATGTCAGATCATATCTTCTGTCTTCCATGATCTTAGAAGCTGATGGTTATTTTGTTGATAAAATCACTGTGAATGTTTTTACTGAAGTTTTTGCAGTACTTACTTGCTGTTACTTTTGGAACTTGTCACCTTAGAGAAGCACAGCTGTCTTTTTAAAATTGTACTGTGATCAAGTAGTCAAATCCCTTTTTCTAGCCACAGTTTTTTCCATGATTATGACTTCTGAACAAGTGAAAATGAGCCTCTTGGTAAGCTGTAAGCAGAATTCATGCTTCTAGTTGTTCACAGGGGTCTAAGTCAGTCATAGGCTTTCTGAGAACAATTTAGTTTAAAACATTTGAATGATGAACCTGTCATATAGGTCAGAATAGAATTTGACTTAGAGATGTTCTGCCTGTCTTGGGAAGACTATTCATTAGTTTATTGATAATGTTATGACTGACCATTCTCTTTGCAGATTTTACAGCTATTTCTGTAGTTGGGCTTTAAATAAGGGGACTGAGATTTTGTTTTGGCAACTAGACTTTTGCTGCTACCATGCTGAGGGCATTGCTCATTGCATCCTGGTTTGGCTATATATATTTATCTTGGGAGCAGTAATCTGAGAAAAGCAGCTTAATGTTGGATTTTGTTGGGTGGCACTATCTGGTTTTTCTGTCCCTGGAGTCAGATGTAGAGAAAGCTGAAAGTTCCCCAAACTGCAAACAGAAGCAGCAAGCAAGAAAACCAGGGTTTGATGAGAAATGTTGGAGTTTTCAGTTTTGTGCCGCTTGCTCTGAAAGATTACAATGCTTTTCTATTTATGCCTTCTCCCGTCAAATTTGATGTAAACTGTGATAAGGCCAGGACTTGGTTCTGTATATACTCTTACTTTCTGAAAAACTTTTGCTTGAACAAATTCTACAGTGTAATCTTTTGACTTAATTTTATATTGTCCCCATCCCCTCTATCACCTCAGTTAATAAACAAGACTTAGCTGAAGGACTCAGGAACTGGGTCCAGAGCCCCAGATGTGCTAGTGCTGAGTGGAGGGATTCTTCCTTGACCTACCGTAAAAACTCTTCCCAGTGTAACCAAAGTGCTTTCTTTTCCACAAGGGCACATTGCTGTCTCATGTTCAGCTTTCTTTCCTCTGGAACCCCAAGATCCCTCTCTGCAGAGCTGCTTTCTAGGTGGCTGGCTGCAGAGTATGGTTGCATGGGGTTGCTCCTGTGCAGATTCAAGACTTTGAATTTTCCCCAGTTGAACTCTGTGAGGTTTCTCTCTGCCTTGTCAAAGTGTGACATGACCCCTTGTTTATCAGCCAGTGTTCACAGTCAAGGCAAACTTGTCCTGGTCATGAATGGTGGTGTTAAGCAGTATTGAACCTCATGACTTTTTTGCAGCTGGCCCCTTACTGGCTGATCACTGTCCTCTGGGCCTAGCTGCTGAGCCAGTTTTCAACACATGGCACTGTCCACTTATCTAGCTCATACTTTGTTGACTTGTCTAGCAGGAAGTTATGGGAGTCAGTGTTAAAACCCATAGTAAAGTTGAGATAAGTAATATCCACTTCTCTCCCCTCATCTGTGCACCTTGTCCCCTCATTGTAAAAGGCTATAACGTTGTTCAAGAAATATACAGAACAGTATTTCCAGCCTGCAAATTGAACTTGTCACTTTTCCTGCTGTTAATGTCATAATGTTAATTTTTTATTGTATAGTTTCTGTCTGAACTGAAAATTCTAAAAACCCCTTTATGAACACTGTATTAACTACTGTAAAAGTGTGAAAAGACTGGTCCTTATAATACATTTTTTAATGCTTTGGAAAGAAGAAAACTCAGGGGAACACTTGCTGCAGAGCAAACTCCACACTGAGAAGATTCTTTGGAATATTTTTCTGTTTCAGAGCTAAACTACCTTTGAGCTTTTCCTTAGAAGATTCCATTCCCCAGTCCCCAATTTAAATCACAAGAAATCTAATACCATAATGTCAGATAAGGTTACACATTTTCCTTAGGACTTAAAAAGCTACATGTATCCTGCTAAAACATCTTCAAAATATCCTAGTATTCTTATAAAGTGTGTGATGGGTTGACCAGCACAAAGTGATACACCCTGCAGTGATTTATGAATGGAATGACTGGCAGTCTGGTCTGATTAACACTCTTTTCATTGTTTGCATTGCTCTTAATTTAATAACTTTAAAACCCCCTTGATTTAGAATTCTGGTATAAAACATACTATTATTTTGTTCTCACAGCTCACTGTGTACATAATCTGAGAATTTTCATGATCAGAGTGATACAAAATTGCATACAAAGGGTCTTACAGAGCAGGAAAGCGTAATTCACATTCTGTTTCTCTGTATTTGCTCCCTTTTTTGCATTTAAATGTATGTCATGTTTTTGTGAAATGCTGCTTTTAATATCTGCGTAATGGAATCTGGCTCAGCAGGAAAGAAATAGTTACCCTCTATAATTCCTGAAAGGTTTTATCCATTTTTAGTCATTTTTATACTGCAGTTCTGCTTTTTTCTTATTAATTTCAGCAGTTTCTTATTACCAGTATTTCAGTGTCAATGCATCATCTTTCCAATATTGCACGTTATCAAGTGTTGAATAAAAATATGCAAACCCTCATCTACTTTGGGATGATTGTGAATGTATTTCTTGGGGAAGAAGTTAAGCAGTGTTACTAATGCCTTAACCATGGGTAGAAATAGGGTGAACACTGCAAGTAAGAGGCTCTTCCATCATAGTTATGCAGAATGCTGATCATCTTCAGTGCAGGACTGCTGTTGGGCAGACTCTTCATGGCATTATTTGTCTGCTTTCATGGCATTGTTCAGTAAATCTTCTGATTCTTTATCTCCATTTCATACTTACCCCGTGCTTATGCCTGTGGGTAGGGCACAAAACAATTTCTTAAGAGCAGACATTTGTGCTGCAGTTAGACCTGCAAAAAATCCCCTGCATTTCTCCACTGTTGATAATTCAGTTCATCTGTACTTATGTTGCCAATACTGAAGCTCTAGCAGAAAAATCCAGCCACATCCTCTCCTGGCTGAAGTACCATTAACAGGACTTTGTCTCATCATAGCTACTTCAATAAGTACCTGCAATAAAAGCAGCAGGTATTGGTCCATCAATCATAGAGTTTCCACTGGGAAAGGCTTTGAACTGCTTTGGCAAGAGTAGGCTATCCCAGTAGCATTGATGGAAATGCTTAGTAATGATGCTTAGAGGTAAGCTACAGCTCAAGAGTGATTTTAGTGGTGTGCTTAGTACAGTTGAGGGAGTCTTTGCACATGCAGGACCAAGCCCAAAAGTGACAGAGATACTCAAATGAACTGCAGATTATTAGAACTTCACCCAGGACTATGTCCAAGTCTATTGGTTGCTTGCTGTGAGCAATAACTATGTTTCCCCTCTCACCAATAAATAACAAACTTCATGCATTGCTGTTTAATCTAATGCTTTTTCTCTAAACTTGTACTAAACTTACTTAAAAAGTATGTTTCCCACTTGCCAGATAATAATTTTAAAAAGGAATTTTCTATGGGGGTGTGTGTGTCCCCAGAAGGCTCAGTGGAAAATAGACTGGGTTGTTTTTTTTTTAATTGGTAAAACATTGCTTTTCACAAAAGGTAGTTTTGGTAGACTTTGTGAAATTATTAGTGGACGCTATCTAAAGTCTGAATATGGCCAGGATACCCATGGCCTCTGTGCTCATGTGGATTAAGTGAGCAGAGCCCTGCAGGAGGACCAGGGCAGCTGTCTCGATGAGTGGTCACAGGAAGCTCAGTCCTGTCTCCTTTGTCATCTTCTTCCTGTAAAACAGAGGCAATTATATCTATGTAATATATTTGAAGATTTTCTGATGGTAATTCCTGGGCAAGAGAGAGAGAATTTTTATCATTCTTATGTGGAGTCTATTGTTGAACTAGTCTATTGTCTAGTTCAGTCAATGCTGTCGTAAAGTTTTAACTGAAATGTTGGATCCAACTGTTCACTGTAGTTCTGTGTAAGTGATTATGAAATTTTTTTGTGGAACAGCTTTTTGAGATTAAACTTGGGTCGGGATTGTGAGACTAAAGGACAAAACTCTCCTGTTCATATTACTTGCTACAAGAAGCCTGGGAGTAAATTTGAAGAGGAGAAGGTTGTTTTGGGGTGAGATGCTGTTTTAACTCAGTACTAATTTTTCAATCCTTATTTTGTCAGGATTGCCAGGGGACTTCCTGCGCTCTGGCAGATACTCTGCCCATACCATCAATGGTGCCTGGTCACCCTGGTCCCCGTGGTCTCAGTGCAGCCGTGACTGCAGCAGAGGTATCCGGAACCGCAAACGGGTCTGCAGCAACCCTGAGCCCAAGTACGGGGGACTTCCTTGCCTTGGTCCGTCTCTAGAGTACCAGGAATGCAACATTTTGCCTTGCCCAGGTAAGTTTCAAATGAAATTAAATGAGTGAAAATAAAATAACTCATCTTCAAGTTCATATCTTGCAATATTTGGTTTGGGGTTCTTCTATTTTAGTTGGTGTGTTTTGGGCTTGTTTTGGTTCTGGAATCAATTGCAGATCAAATTTACCTTTATAATGTGAGCAGATTTGGATAATAGTCTCATGTGATATCAATTAATTTATTGTCAAGAATATTAATAGCTATATATTTTTTCACTTGTGTGACTGATGGTAAAAATAGAATTTTCATATGTAAACTTATGGGGAAAAACAGCATAAGAATTCTGGCAAGACATGAGAAATCTGGCCTAGTCTTTATTTAGACTCAAGATATTATTTTCATCACAGTAGTTGCTGACATTAAATCTGTGTTAGCTTTAAAGTGTAGAGTTGCCAGCAAATAAGGTTCACAACTGATTACCAAATTAGATGGTTATTCAAGAAGTCCATAAAGATTATTCTTGGAATATTGAGTTTCTCCTTAATTTAAAGTTCTTTTCTGATTCTATGAAAGGGATTACAAGTAGAATATATGTTTACAAGAAACTACTTTGGATTAAAAATCATTGTTGTATCTCTGACCTAGGGGAAAAAAATCTTGGTTTCAGTCACATCTCACCCTTTGTAAAACAGATATTCAAACTGAAAGGCTTTTGAGCTTTGCAGAGGCTTTGTGGGAAAAGAGGGGGGCAGGATATAGGAGAACACATGAAGAAAAGAAGGTACTATTGGTTTAAGAAGAGAGAATTTGAGGTAAGAAACAATAGAGGAAGAAGGAAAATTATTATTTCCAGCAGCAACAAGTAAATTTAGAAACAAACTTTTCATAAATCTTTAATTGTATTAATTATGTATAGCAGTGCTTTGTATTTTCTTGTTGAACACTTGAAGCTTTTGTCATTTATTCAAGTATGGACTTGAAGAATTACTATGGCAGTATACATACTGCTTATGTGTAACACTACTTTAGAGCATATATGTGTATTAACATGTACATATATGGTTTCAAATTTAAACTGTATTCCCTAAATCATGGATACACTGGTTTTTATAACATGAGTATTTAGTCCAATCTTTTTGCAGTGTTTTCCCTAAGCTTTTAAAGCCCAATAACAGTCACTGTCCTTTCCTTGCATCAGAATTTAAGAAGATCAGTGCAGAAAACAATGCTTTCCTCTCGAGAGGACACAGTTTCTTGAAAAACATGTTTCCATCTTGCACTGAACCTAAGCAATATGTTTTGGCACAGAGCCTACAAACCCCACAGCTCTGTGAACATTCTGACTGTTCACTGAAAGCAAATTTCTCTGCAGTTTTATTGCTAACAGGAATAGTAGCATTGTTTGAAAACTTGAATAACCTGAGGCACTCAAGCCCCCAGCTCTCCTGCTGGTGGGGCAGATCCATGGGGAATTTCTGTTGAGGATTCCTGATTTGGTCTGGGGAAATGCCCATTAAGCCATTGAAGTTCTAAAAGAGGCACTTGGGCAGAACCAGCCAGTGCTTTCTGGTGAAATTTTCTTGCTGTATCCAAGGAGGAATGTAGCTTCAATTGTTTATTGTGTAGTTGCTCTCTCTGGGAGTGTGAACATCTGAGGAAATCAAGGGAAGAGATGATGCTTCTCTCTGAGCATAGGAGCATGACCAGTGATGGGTGTCCCTGTTTACTACACTAAACACTATTGGAGAGAGGTGGAAGGGAACCAACAGAGAATTAGGAAATTGTGGTCCAAGAGTTCTCCATGTGGGCGCAGCCTTAGTGTGTGATTCATCAGTTCCTGGAATCATAGCACCTTGCTTTTTCCAGGGTAATAACATGATAAAAAAATCTGTTTCATATAATTGCACTGTTCAAGTAGTTTGACAGTAATTCATTAAATCAAAGATTTAGACCATTGCACAAATGTATGCAGATCTCCCCAGGGGTGTATGCAGTAGATGCAGCAACCTAGAACACAGCAGCTTCTCATTGTCCCTGTTCCCCTTGCAAAGGGAATCTCTCCATAGGACACTGCTGTCAGCTTCCCTGGAAGCACATGAGTGGTGTGGTATAAGGTACCAGCTCTGAGATACCTGATCCTATCATCATACTGTAGTAACTGAAATACATTCATTAAATGAACACAAATTCTCTTTGAAACAGGGCTAGATTTGTTGTTCAGCCCTTGCTGTTGATTTTCAAATTAAATGCTGTCTTGAATTTTTGGGTATTTTTTTGAAGTTAAAATAAGTCAAAAGTTTTCAGAAATGGTATTTTTTTAAGCTTTGCAGCTCCTTGCTGTTACATTTTTTGAAAGAAATTATTTTAACCAGTAAAACACACCTATAAGTTTGTTGTAGAGACCCTAGTTGTTAATGAGATAGACAATACCCCAGACTAAAAAACATTAATTTTAAGGCAGAAGTGAAAACTGCACTTTCAATTAGAAAATATTTTAAAAGATCAGTGGATATAAAGTGTGGTGGGCCTTTCTAAAGTGAAAAGCAGTGCCTTAATCTATCTAATAATTTTATTTAGAGAAAGTTTTATTTTTCTTTTCATTTGCAAAGCAAATTTGAATAAAGATGTAGAGAATGAGTTAAGTATTTAGATGTATCATAGCCTGCAACAAGGAATCAAGAAGTTCCTCAGCTACAGAATTACTGTTTGACAGTAATTAAAAAAAAACAGGAGACTAAATCAGATCTCAGATAAATCTGAAGGGAAAACTTTGCAAGCAGTAAATGTAATTGATTTTTGTTTGTTTGTTTGTTGTTGTTTTTTTTTATTTATTTGTTTTTTGAGACATGGGAGAGTAAAATATTATTGCAGGATAAGGCTAATACATAAATTAGACCTGGTTATAAACTTGCTGAACTGAAATAAATTCTTACTGGAGAAGAGAACCAGTAAGTTTGAATTCTCTTAATTTTTAATGAAAGAGACAGAAGGAATGTAGGGGGATTTTGTTCTGACTTTGACATGAAAGTATTTTCTATAGTACTAGAATTAAAATTGCAACAAAGAATTTGGTGCTGCCTAAGATTTTCCTGAGCCACTCCATGGTAAGGACAGATTCACCTCAGCTCCCTTCTGGCACAGAACCCTTTAGTAATAGTCCAGCCTAGTGATTACACTTCCAGAAATATTCTGGTTAACAAGCAGAGGTGTGGAAGCCTTAAAGAACACTTCCTGCCACTGCAAGCTCAACTCTGCTTTGCTTCCTCTTTTGCTTACTGCAGGCACGATCAACCCCTCGTGATGTAAACTGCTGAGAAAGGGGAGTGATGGGGGAAAGCACTGCTCAGTGTCTAAGTCATGCTGAAAGGCAGTAGGACTTCGTGCTTCTCAATTAATTAATCTGGGCTTGGTGTCATCCTAGAAGATACTGAATGCTCTGAAGGACTAACACAGTGAGAAAGCCCATGGAGCAGTCAAAGTGGGCAAGGCTGTCTTGTATGGTTAAGTGTCTTGCAACACTTGCAGCATCTTAAGTATATCTATTAATATATTAATAAACAGAAATTGATGGTTAAATGCAGGATCCCAAAACTTCTAAAAAATAACTGAATTAATCTAGACTCTGCCTTCAGCAAGTTCTATTAAACCTTTATTTAAGGCTGCAGGGGAGAGAGAAACTGAATTTTTTCTGGAGTAGTAAATGGTCCACTGATGGACAAATTGGTAGCAGTCATTGGGCCTTTTGCTCATAGTATTTGAAGGCTGAATATATAATAGTAAATTGAACAGTGCCAGAAAATTGCCAGAAATTGTATTCAGCTTCTGGAAGATGATTTTTCCGTATTGTTCAAGTTTTAGAATGATCTCTCACACAGTTTTGCCTTTAACTATCACTCTCCCAAATAAGCTGCAGAAATAGTTTGTGAGTCAGTGCAGGGCAAAGGCATGCTCTCAGTACTATTTCCATCTGGCTAATCTACTTTGAGGGGCAGGAGAATTTGAACTATTGTCTTGCACAAGCAAATTATGCTTTGAACCTGTGCCTCAGCTCTTTTTTATGTCTCAGAGATGTGAATAGCATTAAGCTGGCAAGAAGTGAACTGAACTGCCTCAATAACTATGGAAAGGATCTGTGAATGCTCACTGACATTTCTGTATTTTCTTTGAGTTACTAATCTTCACTCAATAATAAGAGGAATCAAAAATTAGGGTTTTGTTATCCTTGGGGGAATGCAAGATATTTACATTATGAAGAGAAATAGATGATAAAGTGTTGTTTGAATGATAAACTTGCAAATCTACAAAAATTAAAGAAATTTGCTGACTGTAAGATCTGTTTGCCTGGCAGTAATACAACCAAACCTAAATAACATTGTCCTTAGTTCACAGCATTACTTCACAGCATTACTTCACAGCATCGCACACCTCTTCAGTTATCTCTGCAGAAAAAGACAACTTTTCTTCATTTGTGTTTTGTTTTGTTTCTTGTTGCCTTCTCTTATATTTTTGCATAGGGACATTTAGCTGATGTACCTTAATCAGACATTTAAAGCAGAGCTGTGTCAGCACCACTGAGTAGCATGAGCTACAGGAGTTCGTCTTCTCTCTTGTCATCAGGGCATGGTGGAGGATCAGAGTTGCAATCTCTTAAATTTGGAATTCTGATATTTCATGACAAAATTTTGGGATTTTACCAATTTCAGACTTTTATTATAGTCGTTCGAGTTTAGATTAGCTGTGACATTTTATCTTAGAAGACTTGACTAAATTTATATATCACTAAACTTGCTAATAACAAGTTTCAGATATTCAAAGGTCCCTGAAAGACTATTTAAGTTATTTATGCATCCCCTAAAGCCAATTACTTTTTGTTTGTTCTTTTTTTTCTTTATTGTTTTCATGACCCCCTATTATTTTTTTCTTTGAACTCGTATTTGGCCACAAGAAAACAAGAATCTATTTTAAAAGAATAAATTTTATCCTGCAGTAGCTTCATAAATCAGGAGCAAAAAAAATTACTCCAGTATATGGAGGCTGAAGCCCAACTCATAATGATCTCTCTGATCATTATCCCACTGATCTCTCTGGGCTACTTCTATAGCCAGCAAGAAGAGGGATGAGCTGCTCTTTGAAGCAATTGTTGGTTTTCTGACTTAGAAGTCTCAGTAACAGACTTGAGCCCAAGTGGACCCTTAGATTTTGTTACTGTACTTTTCTTAGAACCATTTGTTTGCCCTGTGTTTCTGCATTGCACCATTTTGACTGTTTATTTCATCCAGCATTGCTTTTATGAATAAAAGGTATAATAGAAATAAGACTTTGCCTTTGTAAACAATGGTGTAAAAGTTTCTCCTTTCCCACGCTGAAACATGCAGCAGTATCCCACAGGACTGGGAAAAAAGCAGGAGGCTAAGTGGTGTGGAATGGAATGACCCCCAGGTGTCTGGAAGGGAGCAGCAGGCTGCCCAACATGCAGACAGTTTATAGAGCAGCCTGCAATTCTGTCTGTGTTCTCAGGGAAGCAGGTGAGGTCAGTGTGTCTGCCCACACCTCCTTGTAAAACTCAAAGTGCATAGCAGGGTATCCACTTTACTTAATTGTCTCTTGGAAGTTCTCCAGTTGTGTGGATGTTTTGTCATGCCCTTAGGAGATCCCATTTCTGTGTGCTGTTTCTTCCTGGTACATCCTCTTCCCTATGGTATGTGTTTTTTTCGTTACAGCAAAGAAATACTTCTTAACCTCAGCAATGGCCAGTAGACAAATAGTTGTTTGCTTTACTGCAAAGGAAAGAACACTGTTTGATAGCACCCTCCTAGTTAAAAAGAGCCTTCTTCCTGAAGGGACCAATCTCAGCAATTGTCAAAAAATGTAGAGACTCTTTAAATCTTTCATTGTGAAACTACTTTAATGACTTTCTTTTGCCCAGCATCTCTACAAAATTGTTATGTAAAGAAACTGTAGTGACTGGAACTTTCCTTGCTGCTGTGTATTTTTCCTCCTATAAGAGGCAGAAATAACATTAAGGGCTCCATGACAAAAGGAAAAAAAGGCAAAAAAAAAAAAACCCAGATGGTGCTTTGTTGCTAAGCAACTTAAAGAAAGATGAAAGAAACCACAGAGCTCTATTTAGGTCTTGTAAAAACTCAAGCAGTAAATACCCACTCCTTTGATCTTATTTAACCATGATGATGCCTTATTATCCTTTGTTGCTGAAAAGAAAAAGTAAGTTCTGGGGACAGATAAAAGAGGTAGTTACAATAGCCCTTGAGAGGTTAGAGGTAGCCTGTCAGTAAATAGTTGCTTTAAAAAATCCAGTTATAATTGCACTGTCCAGCTCAGCTAGGATCAAATCTAGCACTGTGTAATATATTTGTCCTTCCCCACCTTCCCCAGACCCACTTCTCCCTGTACACCTGAAGACACATAGTAGAGCCATGGTCACTGCATGGGACGTGGTGATGTTCCTGGGTGTCACATCAGTCTCTGTGTTCTGAGCCACCTGTAGATTGATGGCAATTTCAAATGCAGGTGCATTTGTAATTCTCTCTCTGGTCCATTGAAAAATAAGTAAGAAAGTGTTGGGGGGTCACTGTCACCGTTACAGTGAACAATGCACTGACAATGTTTGCAGACAATTTATGTTCTGTGCAGTTAATCTTGGGCAGAATCAATTCTGCTTCATGAAGGTCTATGTGCTGCAGCAGACATGCCTCTGATCATTCATTTGAGCTAGTCAAAGATCACTGTGAAGAAAAAAATAAAATAAGAAGAAAGGCAGTATTTAGAAAGGTAAAGCCTTAATAATGTACAAAATAAATAGCTTGGGTAACAGCTTCTGCTTTCATTTGACATAATTTAAAAAAAATGAAAAACAGGCAAGTTCTGAATAAAAGATACCGTGTGTTGAAATTGTTATAAAATTGCACAGTATATTTCATTTACTCTGAAGACAAATAACCTATGGCTTTCTTTGATATGAGTTTGCATAATATTGCATTAATAGAGTTATCTCAGGCAAAAAGGCATATTTGTTTTCCAGTGAAAAGTATGAATATGAGTAACAGAACAAGTCAGATACTCTACCAAGATACAGTACTTACTTATGATAGGTGGTATAAATCATGCATCATGATTTATTGTATGATGTAGCAATCATTGAATTCCTTAATAATGAAGATAATTTATTAAAATTGCATACTTGGAATATAGTACCAGATTATTGAAATCTTGTCTGTCAAATCAGGCTTGAGTCCAGATAAATTAGTTGCAACAGTTTCACAACTACAGTTCTTAGCAATGAAGTGCCAAGCCCATGTTTTCCTGATATTTCAGATGACATTGCAAACAAACAGTGCAGGGAATAAAATGCCATATATTCAACAACTTCAGTTTTAGGATTAGTAAATAGTCTTTGGTATGCAATAGTGAATTTTCTGTTTGATTAGCAGTTGAGAACCTGAAGCTATACTGTATCTGAAATGACATTAAAAATGCATATATGGCTTTTAATATCAAAATTCTCCTAGCTCATTTTCTTAATGTTGAATATTTTGCATAGAAATCATTCTACTCAACTCACCAAGTGCAATCCTGCAAAAGCAAAAGAAGTAATTTTTTAATGTTCTACATCTCCATCCAAGAGAGAATCTAAATGAAAGTACCACGAAGATTTTTTTTCATTGTAATCTAATTTTTTTAAGATTTTTTTATGGTAAGAGATAATGATGGAATGGCATTTCAGTAAACCAGTAGAAACTATCCCTTGAAAGGCTGCTTCATTAATTGAACAGACAACATCAAAAAGATATGGTAAATAATTTACTTCTGTAAGAATTTAAGTGACAACATTTTAAATAGAGGTTTGAAAATAAATTAATTTTTTTTAGCATATGAAAATTTTTTAATGTTTAGGTTTTTGTCTCTTAAAAAAAAAAATAAATGAAGAAAATACTGAATAAGGAATTCTTCGCTGGGAGAAGTACATCTGACTTTGTCATGTGGCTATAGTTACAAAGTCTTTGGCAGATGGGCTGAAATCTGTCTGTAAATACCAGAAATAAATCCTGGAGTGGTAGTTTTAAGAACAGGGGCTCAAAGGAGCCAGACTGGTGCAGGCAATGAGGTGAAGTTTCATTTAAATCTTGACTAGTGTCATAAACCATGTGTCAAATGGGTCTCCCATGAAATCTTGACTACATTTCAGAAGAATGTTGTGAAAACTCTGACTGGAGAGTAGTTTGACAGACTTGAATTAGTAAATACAAAAGTAAGTAGGGAGTTGAAGGTAAATAATAATATTAATTCTTCAAAAACTTATTTTAGAAACCTAAAGTGGCAACTTCTTTTTGTCAGTGTCTATTGCTTTTTTAAACTTCTGGCCTTGTACTACTTCTGACATCTATGGTAGAGCTGTGTTAAGACTTTAACATTATATTGGCCCATCAAATCCTAAAACTGTGTTAGATCACTTGAAATGGGTTGTAGGGTTAAGGAAATCCACCTGGGTTGTGAAACATATTCTGGATTTTTCCATCCTTCTTTTGCTGTTATTTGGCTACGTTTTATTTATATCAATAAAAAACTATTCTGAGGTTGCAATATTTCTGCTAAACAAGCTTTGGTATTTTGTTTCCTCCAAACTGAGAAAAGGTAAAAAAAATACATTTTTGCTCTGAAAGATATTATGATACCTACTAAAAGTGTCTTATATGTATGAGTAATTTTGTTAGGCTTTGTAGCATACGGGGACCTATGCGAAAGATGAGCTGGATTATGGCATGTCACACATCAGCTTGGAAAAGCACAGTATTTTTTGTCTTTTCAGTGGATGGAGGCTGGTCGTGCTGGTCATCGTGGTCCAAGTGCTCAGCCACGTGTGGAGGAGGGCATTACATGAGGACGCGCTCCTGCACCAACCCAGCGCCGGCGTACGGAGGGGACATCTGCCTTGGCCTGCACACTGAGGAGGCACTCTGCAACACTCAGCCCTGCCCAGGTACAGCACCCTGCCCCTGCACCCTCCTCCTCTGGGCCACAGAGCCAGGCGTGCCCAGCTGGGCAGCATAATGGCCTTATCTGTTATTCAGACACAAATAATCTCCATCCCTACTGAGCGCGCCATCGGCTCTTGCTGCTACAATGCTGCAGCAAATCAAGTACTAACTCCTTCCTCCCTCTTTAAAAATTAACATCAAAGTTGCTATATCTGAATATGGATTAAGTAATATTAAGTATAATATTTGAAGTGGACCATGCAAATGGTTTATGAGATTTTTAATACAAATATCACAAACAAGTGCTTTTGTTACAACACCAAACATTCACAGTAAGCAAATTGCTGAGGTTAATATTCAACACGTGTTATTCTTTAGGTTCTTCAAGTACCTAATATTTGCTCTGTTTTCATATAAAACACAACATTTTCATGGTCTTTGTAAATTTCCTTCTTCAACTTTGGATGTTAAGGAACAAAGATCTGGTCTTTTTAAGTTACTGTGGAGTACTTAATAGATAAAATGTCTCAGCAGTCCTGCTAGTTATATGAAATTATGGATCATGCCTATTTCTCTGACTCTGCCTTCTGACTCATATTAAAGGGAACTAATTTTTTTTTAATTAATTTTTTTCAATGAAATTGAGAATGAAACCACATAAACTTCAATTTACTGCTGATTAGTGGATTACAGACAACAGTAAAAGGAAAGAAGCTCTGATGCCACCCTGTATTGCTTACTTCACTTAGAGCTCCTAGACTTCATAGCAAAAGTTTTCTGCTCATATGATGAGGCTGTGCATGCAAGGGCAAAAGCTCCATGAGTTTGAATGGATCATAATACTAGCTATGATTCTTTCCTTTTTTAGACACTGCATATCTTTCAGCAGAATAAAAGTACCTACTTCTTCAAAATTAAAATAAATTGAGTTAAAAAATTGATTAAAATTTTAAAAAAAACTAAGCCAAAAACCAAGCATAGAAACCAGTCCATTATTTGATTTTTTGAAACAAATAGTGTACATTTGTATGTACAAGTTGCATAGCTGCCTTGAAATCCTTTGAGGCATCTTTGAAAGGTCAGAGCTGGAGTGTTCATTGTGCTAGTACTGTAGCTGTTTCTCTTGCTGTGCATTTATTTTCCACCACCGTTTTCCTATAAATGACAGTTTGCAAACATTCATAAATAATGTCTTCATCTTATTTTGACCTGCCTGTGATCCAAATTTTGGAACAGATGGAGAATGGAGGAGAAAGTTGGTTCCATCCATCTTGGTTCAAGAAAGTAGAAACCCTTATAAAACAGTAACATTTCAGAGGCTTAAAATGTATTTTTCACATTCTGTAATATTTTATTGATATTTCAATCTCACTGAAAATTTGCCATAGGTTTTTGAAACAGCACATCATCCACTAGCTGTGAAAATGGCCCTTGCCTCATGTTTACAATATAGATTTCAAAACTGCTTTTTGCTGCCCTTATTTCACATGGGAATGGGTCAAAAATAACTTCAGTGCTTCATAGATCAAGTTTGGACAGGTGCCTGAATGCCTGCAGAGCCATTTTTTTCTGGTAAGGACCAGGTAAAGAGTGTTTCATCCTTGTGCAGATCTGAAAGCACCATTGCTGACATTCGCTGCTTGAGTGATATGCTCAATATAAGAGAATAGTAATTACATTTGGATTCTAAGAACAACCAACCAGCACTGAAATGAATTTGCAAAAAATGGAAATTATAACATTTCTCAAGTTATGAAATGACAGAAGATTTTTTTTTTACTCTTTTTTTTCCCCCCAAACAAAGCTAGCAGAAAACAAAGCTTTCTGGAATCCTGATACAAAGGGCTTGTTGAACATGTTGGGATTTAATGGCAAATCTAACTGAAAGTATTCAAATATGCACTTAAAAGAAAGTAACAGGCTTGTGTCTGCAAAACACATCAATTTTTCACATCTTTAATTTTAAAAGCTCTGTCATTGAGTTGGTAGTTTTTATTTTAATTTACCCAAATGCAATCACTGCAATATGAAAGGAAGCCCTGCAGGATTGATCAGTAGTGGCTGATTATCACTAAGTGTAACAAGTTGCAGTTGTGTCTGCAATATGTCGTATAAAACAGTATTTTGTACCTTAAGTATTTACTGCCTCTGTAACCTAAAATACATTCTGTTATTGGCTTGGTAACTTACACATACAAATAATGGACAAAGCAGCTGAGCATTTAGTGATGGTGGTGTAATACTGCATGAAAGAAATTTAAATATTACAATGATTAATCTGATCTTTCTGCAGCGCTGCCTTCACCGAGGTACCCCTTAGGAACTGCTTTATTGTAACCTGGCTTCAAAGGCCAGCCAAGACTGTATGAAGAAGATATGACACCTCATGACTAAACCTTGCCATAGAGGTGCCAAGTAGTTCCAGGTTAAACACCTCTCCAGCCCACCCTCTCTTTTATATTCTCATGACTTGTGCACAGTACTAAGGAGCAAGTTGAGAGGAGCCTGCCTGAGATGCAAGAAAGCCTCAGATACTTTGAAGATACAGAAATCAAAGGAATGAGGCAACATAGCTGTCAGTAGAAAAGCATGCAAAAGCTATGGGATCACCTTCCCAGTGATGGCACATCGAAGTCATACATCTGTTAGTCCTGGGTGCCTTACTTCTCTGCAGCTCTCTGAGCTCCCAATAGCCTCCCCAAACCACAGGTTTGGTGTGATAACCTACCATAGCAGGGGTGACCCTCTGTTTCATGCTGGCACTGATGTACCCTCCTCCTCTGTGATTCTGTGTGCCAGATGAACCTGATCAGCTCAACATTAGACCCACAGACTACCTGTTCTGTAGTGTCTGGGTGTACTGCAGGACTCACACAGTTTATTTATGGGTCCTCTAAGGAGTAGGACAAAACACTAACCTTGCTCAGTCACCCATATATGACTTAGCATGATCTCTGTGTACTCTGAAGTTCCTATTTCATCCTGGAATGTACCTTCTTAGCAAAGGATCTGGCAGATCAAAAGCTGGTTGGACAAGATGGGGCTGCAGAGTGCATGAGCCAACAAGATGCATTGATGATGTCCTCAAGTATTTTGGCACCTACTGTATATATCCCAATTATACCAGGACTGGCCAAGAATCTTGGCTCTGGCTTAAGCATGCTCTCTGCCACCAGTGAGAACTGGGCCAAGATTTGTAATTGGCAACATTCCTTTAAGCTTGAATGAGCAGGGGGCTTTATTGTTACTAAATACTTATGATCCATATACTGATTTTACTTAGATCCAGCAGCTGACACTGGAATTGATAACAGCAGCTCCTGGATGTGCCACATTAAGTAAGCAGGAAGAAGCCTGTTCATTTTCTTGACTTTCACCTCAGCTGTCCTACCCCCCTGAATTAGCATTTAACTTCATTTTGGCATCTGCCTCTGTGCTCCTGGTACTCACTCTGCAAATGAGCCTCTCCCAGGACCTTTCCTAGGAAACAAAAAAGCCAAAGGACAGAGTGAGCTGGGTATTTCTGCTACTCACAATAACATAATCTTACAAGCTGATTGTGCCAAGGTATTTGTCCTGTTGTTCAAAGAAGGCCTCATCCAGATAGATACTAATTGTTCATGAAATATCAATATCCTAGGTCTTACCTGACCTGCTGGGTAATTCTATTTAAAAAATAACAACTACTGGTTGGCATTTTTCAAGACTGTAGTCTCAAATATTCCTGCTGCAGTATCTTAAATTTTAGAGGACTGAGGGTTTTAACTTTTTTCCAAGGAGAAAGTAGTAAGTAAATGTGAACATTGTATTCTGGAATTATACAAGGTATTGGAAGGAGCCCCAAAGAGTGTAAAATATTCTTGACTTTCTACCTGATAAATAGTGTAGAAAAAGTTCATTAATTCAAAAATTATAATGTTCAAAATTAGAAAATACAGTCTTTCATTTGGCAAAATGAGATTTGTAAATTTGCTTCATTTTGCCATAAAATCACTTAAAATTTTGAAGTAGAAACAAGCTTGCTTTGGAATAGTAGGACATGATTTATTCCATGTCAAAACCCATAAAACCTATCTCTGTGAGAATGCTGAAAGAAAGAAGAAAGGAAGTTTACCTGAGCTCTGTCTTTCCTATATTTGCCAAACTCAGAAAACTCCTGTAAAGGCAAGATTTGGCCTTGAGTTGTAATAATGCTGAGTGCAGTAAACTCTCAACTCCTCATGGTGATGAGATCAATTCACTTCATTTAAGGAAAGAATCTGAGATCTCACAGGCATGAAATAAAAATATCTTAATCAAAGCTACATGAGGAGAGGAAGAAATATAGAAAAGGAATAGAAGGTAACAAACTGAATGGGGAAGACGAGAATCTACAGTCAAGAAATGAACATGAAATAGCAAAAGCTAAAAAAGAAAACTTGAAAAAGTCTTCAGGATGCCTCGTTTTTTGCAGTTACATACACATCCTGTTTCAGACTGAAATTTATACTCTTACAGGTCTCATTGCTACTTGTCAGGCACATAAAAAAATGACCACCATAATGACCTAGACTGGAATCAATTCCACAGCTGTCACTCTTTCAGTCACCCCCACAGAATCCTCCAGCATCTCACTTGCACACACAAAAGCCATGGCAGACACCAAAACCATGAGATGTCTGTGGCAAATTTGCCATCGCATCCATATTTCAGAGACTTCTTCCAAAGCCAAACTGGCTTTGTTTTATCAGAGTGAAGGAGCTGCCCTCTGCTAGGTGGTGTTAGCTGGGGAGTCCTTTCTGTCCTGACTCAGGAGCACAAGCTATTTCTGTCTCACTCAGTGCACTACCTAATCACAGTGTCTGCATGTGTCCCCTGCCTTCTGCAGACAGCTGGTCCGAGTGGTCCGAGTGGTCCGAGTGCGACTCGTCCGGCTCCCAGAGCCGCGCGCGGCAGTGCGTGCTCTTGTTTCCTGTGGGCAGCCAGTGCACGGGCAACACCTCCGAGAGCAGAGCCTGTGCTGTGGACTCCAACTTCATACCAGGTGAGATCAGCCTCCCCCTCGAAGGGCTGGTGAAACCTCTCCAGGTGTCAGGCCCGAGGCGTAGCACTGGTCCAGACTGCACTGTGCAGATGCATGAGCTGAAGCAGAACTTGCCTTTAGTCAGCACAAGGATGTTGGTCTGCTTTGTAGAGAAAATGTTGTTAGGTCTGGTGTCTGCATAAAAATCTGTCCCATGGCACCCAGTGCTGTGGAGCTGTCCCTGCTGTCACTGCCCGGGACTTTGCTTGGTCACTGTCACAGCATTCTGCAGGTCTCCTCCATTCTACTTGGTATCAGGGGATCAGTATACACAGCAAGCAGAAGTAGTTTGCTTTCTGTTTTTAAATGTTTTTCAGACTAGGATTATTAAAGAAACATTGCTGCAGGTTTTGTGGTTTTTGTGGTTGTTAATCTGGGAATAATTTCAGAGAATCCCTTACATTAATAACTGCTCAGAAAGGCAAATACTTTTAGCTTTGCCTCCAGTCCTTGTCTCCCATGACTGCTAAGTACCTGATGGCTAATCACTTTATTCTATAGTATTTGTTGAAACTCATGACTGTACTTTTGTTTTTAAATCACAGGAGTTATTTAAATCCGCACAACACTATGGGTGGTCACAATGCACTGCTCTTAACAGTTGACTTTCTCCCTATCTACATTAAAAAACTAGGGGTCTTTTCACAGACAGAAGAATAGAGATACATTTTAATGAATCATTTGAAATGTAGCTGTGTTTATTCAGTGCAGCAACCTTTCCTTTGTGCAACTATGCAGTAAACTATAGTACAATGTAACAAAGACATCAGCAAAGTTAAACTCTGTTTCATGGATGGCGCATAATGCTTTAACTCCCAAATAGTATTTTCAGCTAAAATCAATGTGAAAAATATCAGTTTGAAAGCAAAGACTTCCACATTGTGTTTTCCCTCTTCTAAAGCTTTTGAAATTCTATTAATATTCACATTCTGTGAATCTGCATCTTAATCCAATATAAACTCTACATCTTGTTTTAGAAAGTAGGCATTTTCAGAATCTGAAACAAACTACCACGTCTCTTGCCCTTCTGGTTTGTTTGCTGCTCCTCCTCACATTACCAGTAACACAGCAGATCAGGTCATACCCATTACTCCCACCTAGGGAATTGAGCTTTGGTTCACTTGGCTCGCTTTTTATCATCTAGGTCTTCTAACTAGGGGTTTCCTCCCTAGCTCTTGGCTGAAAAGACTTATCCCTGCAGAAGTGTCAACTGGGCACACAGTAATAGCCCATTTCTGTATCTTCTCCTTTACTTCATTTGTTGCTTGAAAAGACGTTATCAAAGAACTTAAAATTCTGCCTTTTTGAAATCCAGGTATACTGTGCCAGCTACCCCAGTTGTATACATGTGATCCTTGACCCTTTCAGGGAGGTTCAAGAGACTGGTTTGTAAGGCAGAACTTTTCTTCACAGAAACCATGATCTGGAAGTAAGGAGTGGAAAAGCTTGACTGCCAACAGATTTTATTCTGTATTCTCAAAGTAAAAATGGTAAGGATACAGGCTGGAATTACATTTTATTAGTTTACAAGTGAGACCTGTGAAACTGGCAGTCGTCTTTTTTGAAGATGTATAAATTCCCACTTTTCACATTAGTGCTAGATGAGACTTGTAGAAGTAATGAGCACATTTGAACACAAGATAATTAAACTGTAGTTAATTTTACTTCAGTAAATCAACTATTTTTCCACAAGCCTAAACTCCACAAAGAATGTTTCCATGTGCATTTCATCCTTTTCATTCCAGAGATGTTTTGAGGCAAGAATTAAAAATAAGTTGCTGCTTTTGCTTGGGAAACTAAGGAACCTGAAATCATCATGGGTTCCTTTCTATTAATTCTACTGCATAGTAACAATATTTTTTACCTTGAATTTGAAGTGGATGTAATAGAATGAATTTTTAAATCCTTGCTGTGTTCATCTAACTAGAAGTTCTCTGTAATATTTTTTTCTCTTTGGCCTCAGTTGTTTATTTCTTTTTCTAGAAATCTCTGTGGCACGATCCAGCAGCATAGAAGAGAAGCGATGTGGCGGTAAGCTTTTCAGCTCGAGGTGTCTATTAAATGCTGAAATATTGATTCTCCATTTTTTGCTTTTGTTTCACCTTTTGCACTCCCCGAGTATTATTCTACCTTCTAAATGCTGCATTCTCATTATTTACACTTGTACAGAAAAAAGTAGTTACTTGTACAGAAAAATGTAGTTACTACAGGATTTCTCATTAAATAGCCATCTGTCATTGGTGACCTTTGAGAGTAGAACTTGCATTATTGGATGTTTTTATTTTCTTCTTTGTCATTGTGGCAGTCACCCTTGTACTCAAAAAGAAATACCTATAATAATCTAGTTATCACAAGGTCAAAATTTGTAAATTTGTTGCTCTGCCTTTTTAAGGATAATAAGTCCACAAACCTCTTTTAAACTCCAAATAAACAGCAGAAAACCAGCCTGCTAACAAATTTAATAGGCCAGGCGCTATCTGGGACTCATTTTCAGCTTCATTGCCAGAGACAAAACTAAAAAGTAAATAAAACGTTCCATTCTGGAGAGTTGTGATGCTAGAAAAATAGATCTTGAAAGGAAAAACTTTTAAAGCCACTAAACAATCAGAAGAAGAAGGAAAATGAACTTTTTTTGTTTTTTCTGCGCTGAGCTATCACGCTTAGTCTGTGTCGTCATGGTAATAGCTCTGGCCAGTTCTAGTATTCTTCCATGCACAGATAAACTGCATTTTTAACCTAATAAAGGACAGTGAAAACACAGAGGTTATGCAAGCGTACTTGTTCATATGGAACTTGTTATGGGAGCCAAGATAATGTAATTTGATTTTTTTGCTAATTAGCAGTGGTACTCTGAAAACATGTTGCCAAGTTCTACAGCACTGGGAAGCTCTCATAAAGGTATATAAGGATGTTTTAGTGATAGATTGACATACTGACACAGTCAACATTAGTTTGTGTTTCTAAGTACTCAACAGGCATGTAAAGGTCCTACCTTAGGTTTTATAAAAATGATACCCTTGTACTGCCCCATTTTTCTGTATTACAACATAAAAAGATCTAAGAGATGCTTTTAAAACTGGCACTAGTATATCAGTTTAAAATCCTTCATTTGTACATTTAGACAACAACAAACAAATTTTCAGTCATGCTAAGATGAAATTTCCAAGATGAGCTTCTTGGTGATATTTCTTCCCTAGAGTAAATCAAAAAGCACAGTTCAAAATAAAAATGGGAAGCGGTGCAATTTGTTTATTTTGAGCTAATCCTACTGATGCCATGTCTGATCTGTTCAGCAGCATCAGGGGATGATTGTGCTTTAGGCTCCCTCCTACAGTTTCATGCAGCAATTGGCTTCCTCTCAGTTTTAATCCTTGTGTAGGTGGAGAGGCTTTCCCATGGTCTGATCCATTGTACCTTTTAAGAGCAGAGTAGAAAGGAGGGTGCTGGGCTCTGAGTTGTTGACTTTGCAGTCTCTGGCTGCCATGCTTAAAGGTGTATTGAGATTCAGGCAGTTCATCTCTCACCACTTCCCATTTCCCCCTAGAGTGCTAGCATTTCTTCCTCATCTCCCCTTAAATAAAAAAAAATTCCAAGAGCTGGAGAAGGGAACAAACTGGCCAAGATACCAAAAGAATCAAAGCATGGATGAAAAAATGTTTGCTGTGGCTTCTGGGATGTGCATCCAATAGAAGAAATATGGAATATGTTTATGGAAAGTAGGAATGGGGTTCAAAAATATCAGGATTTTGTCAGTTCTGCCATGATTCACTATGTGTAAGAGAAAGAACTGTAACAGCAGCAGAAGAGGTGATACTGTAATTCACTGAAAAACAAAAAGCTATTTATGTACACTCTATACATAATTTATGTAAAACAAGACAGTGTTATACAGTCTGAAAAAAACCCCCGATAAACTATTCAAACATATGGAATGCAATTAATTTTTCCTTTATTTGTGTTCTGAACTTGTTTAAGCATCTTTCAATGATCTCTACTTACAGAGATGTATGGGTATCTAAGATTCTTATAATGGTCCCTTCAGGGAGGTAAAATGAATTTACCACTGTAGGGATAAACCATTGCAATTGAGATGTTTCAGGGAAACACATGAAAATCCCCTTATCCTTATTTGAATCAAACCCTTGTCCACATTTTTCCCCAAGCTGAAGTTTTTACTGCTGCTGCCTCAAATATAAGATTTCCTTCTTTTCTCCGCTCCGCAGAGTTCAACATGTTCCACATGATTGCAGTGGGATTAAGCAGCTCAATCCTTGGTTGCCTTCTCACCCTGCTGGTTTACACGTACTGCCAGCGGTACCAGCAGCAGTCCCATGACGCCACCGTCATCCACCCGGTGTCACCCGCCCCGCTCAACACCAGCATCACCAACCACATCAACAAACTGGACAAATACGACTCTGTAGAAGCCATCAAGGTGAGCACAGGGCTGGCAGCTGCTCTATGCACCTAGACAACATTTCTGCCCTATCAGAAGAATTCTCCTTGCTACTTTTCCGCAGTGGCATTGGAGCTCAACTTATGCTGACTGTTAATGACAAAAGTAGATTTCACTCGAGGTATTATAATTGCAGGTCCTTGTCAATACCTGTTAGGAAGGAAGTTGTATTTTGCATGTGTGTATAATTTATACAGCAGGTTTTTCTGGAAAGAAAGCAAATCACTCAAGTTGTTTTGTGGGATTTTTTTCTTAATTGTGTTCCCTAGTGGCTAGTTCAAGAAGTAAATAGGGCTATTCACCATGGCATCTGCTGAAGAAAATCCTTTGGCTCTGATGATCCAGTGTCAAGGGCACTGTTCTTCTTTCTGTACTGTCTCTACATAAGAGATGTATCTGGTGAATATATTCTGAGTCAGACTATCAACTAGTGTTTATAGCCAAACTACTCTGTGAAAAAAGCAGTACAGATATGCTGAGAGTCTATAATGCTATCCATACTACTTCATCATTAATACAAAATTGCTGTTTTCTTTTTGTGACCTTTTAAAACAACTCTGCTTTTCAGATCCACTGAATTAAGGAAGGATGTGCATTCTGATAATGCCTAGTTCAGTATTTTCAGATTACAAAGTTTATTCATGCAGCTGCAAAGCTTTTTTGCAAATGAGGATTTTTCTTAAATCCTACCTGGATAATCCAATTCTTAATTTCTGCATTTTTCTTTCTAATTAAAGACATTTTAATGAAAATCATTAAAAACAGCAAGAAAAGTCTGGATCTTCTAGGAATATCAACCTAATTTAAAGCTTTTTCAAATTCCACATAATCTCTCTAGATAGCTACAGAAACAAAACAAAAAAAAAACCAACACCAATCCTTTGAAAATTCTTATTCTAAATACCTATATTGCATTTTTTAAAAACAGGATTTATGATGCTAAGGACTTCAGACATTTCTCCCACTAGAAAATAAGAGAATTAAGACAGTAAAAAGAAATTAGTATTTATTCAGTAAAACGATAGTAAGTGACTCATTTTAATAGGAAAAACTGCATATATGTGAATAAAAAATATTCAGAGAGTCATAAAATTAGTTTTTTAATATTGGGGTGGAAATGCCTGGCTTTATTAAGTAGAATTGCTTTCTGTATGAATGTTACTACATAAGAAGATACTTCTTGCAAATGCAAGTTTCAGTAAATGTACAGGCATTTCTCAGTGTATTTTTGATTGACTTACTATACACAGATATTTGCCACAAAAACTGCCATGGTGAAAGAGCATTTAGTAGTTATCTTTTCTGTGTCCTTTTCATTTTCTGATTTCTTTTTTTTTCTTTTTCTTCCCAGGCATTTAACAAAAACAACCTGATTCTAGAGGAGAGAAACAAATACTTCAACCCACATCTTACTGCAAAGACTTATTCTAATACCTATTTTACAGATTTCAATAATTATGATGAGTACTAATGGGCTTGTGTATTTTTTTGGCCTTCTGTAACTCCCCAGTCCCCCAGGCCTGTGCTACTCAAGTGCTCATGTGATTGAGGCTTCAGAGATGAAGTTCAGAGACATTTCAAGCACGATCCAAGCCATCCCCATTGCTGCCAAAAGCCCAAACCGCCTGTTTGTGACATGATGTTTTCTTTGCAGAATGCAAGGTTGGCCTTCAGTGTCAGGGGCTGCTGTAGCCCCTCAGTGTTGCTGGACCACTCATGAGGATTGCATCGCCTCAATCTCATAAATTTTCACTTCTATTTCTTTAACAAGTGACTAAGTAATTCCGGAGTTTTAAAAAGAAATTATAATGTTACCCCTTAAACCTGTGCCAGGAGTACAAATCTAATTTTCTTTTTAGGCATTGTCTTTTATTTCCTTGGGGTTTAAAAAGGGACCTTTGCTGTTAGCCCTCTGTGCAGTCTCCTGAAGCTCACACTGCCAAAAAGGTGCTGGGGATGACAAGAAGAAATGTAGTGGTTTAGTGATGCTCTGCAGCAGCTCTGGGCTCTGTAGGCTGATCTTCCAGGGCTGTAAATCACTCTGACTGCAGTTCAGCTGCTCAGAGTGCAGGGAAGTTCTAAGGCTGTACCGAGGGACACAATCTTGTAATTAACCTGGACACCTCCAGGGTCAGTGGTTTCCACTTGCCAGCCAAGCTCAGTCACATAAAGCCTTCACCTTGCTCAGTTTAATTTCTGTAGGGTGTGGGAGGGCTTGTCCCACAGGGACACCGAGGGAGGAGGGCAGATGGGAGAGGCAGGCTGGGAGGGTTTTCTCTGTGTCTCTAATAAACCAGCCTTGCTGCAACACTCATATTTGTTGTGGCATTCCACAGGCTTCCTCCTCCTGGAGCATGCCCGTGGGACACACTTTGGCATGTGGCACTCGCCACCGGGCTGGCCACAGAGCAGACAGCTGCACTCTGTGCTGTGTGTCATCTCTGGCTCTTGGGGGTATGGAGGCACAATCACAGGTCTGCTTCTTTCTTTCCAGCTTTTACTTTATATGCACATGTCCGACAAACAAAGCTGGTTCAGAGAATATGGATACATTTGCAAAGGGCTGTCTCACCTCTCTGCCATGTCTGACCTGCATCAGTCAGCCCCTAGAGGAACATCCTTACTGTGTTTAGAGCAATGATCTTGTTGGACTTCATTGATGTAAATATTTAAAATACTATTTGAGTTTTAAGTTATCAGTTTTAATTCCTTTTGTAGTGGTAGATGAGGAAACACAAAGTTTTATACCATTTTTCTTTGTCCTATTTTCACCCGCATTCATGCCATTTATATTTTTGTATTTGAAATTCCATATGTATAACTAAAAAGAAAATTTCAGGGATTTGAGTCAGATTTTACAGAGTATATAGTAGCAAGGAAGCATTTGCTATTCTCAGAAGCTTGTGAGAAGAAATGGAAAGTGAATATTAAGGATTAAAGGACTGGGCTTTTATTTTCTTGTTAAAAGCAGAGACCATCACACTAGAATACTAGGGAGGTCTGCAAGGAGAAGCAGAATGGAAACGTTTCCATTCTGCTTAGAGCCTTTGCCAATTAGGTTATGGTATGATAGACAAATAGAGAAAAACATGTACAGATTATAATGATTCACAACTATGTAAGAAAGAAAATCAAAAAGTACCAATAAACACTTCCATAGCAATGGTAAATACTGTATCTACTCATGGCAGTGAGCTATATTTTTGAATGGGGTTAGATCTGAATGTAGCACTATGCTTCCAATCTGTTCTACAGAAAAAAAAATGAAAAAAATCATAGTGGTCTTTAAAATGCTATGCAGTAAAATGAACACACATTTACCATCTATGAAAGCAATTAAGATCAGCCGCCTATTTTTTTCCAGCTGAATAGTTCTCCCTGTTACTAACTCAGTCAAATGAAAGCACCTCACCTTCACACCAGCTCAACTCCAGAAAGTATAATAATGCTGGGTCTCTATAATTTGGGATTTTTCACTGCACATTAGAGTTGGTTTTCCAGGAATAAATTAGCTGATTGCCCTGGGTAAGAGAAAATTTTCTTTGCAAGAAATAGAGGGGAGAAAAGCTCTCCAAATCATAACCTGCATTATATTTGCATTACTGGGTTCATGCCTAAAGATAAATTTTATATTTAAATAAGATAAAATAAAACCTATATTGTGGCTACTACCAAGAAAAAGCTGCACGTGTACATACACACATATGAGCAACATTGTTCCTTTCTGCCCCTGTACTAAGAGCACACTAGTCCAACTTCTGGATTTTATATTTAGACTATTAGTTTTGAGACCAATATCTTTAAAATATTTGAACTATGTATTTTTATTTTACCTTTTTGAATTAAAATTACTGAAATTATCTTTTTTTTTCCTAACTCTTCTGTAGTTTGAGGTGCGTCTATCTTTAGTGATCTATTTTTCATTCTTTTCATGGATAAATACATACATTAGGTACATGTTATATATGTGGTAATAATACCCTAGGTTAAGTCTGCATGATGATAGAAGTCCATTTATCAGATGCTCAGTCTGCTCACACTTCCCTCTCCTGAAGGAGTATTTCAGGTGTTCCAGATCTTTGAGCAGCTCCCATGCCAACATGTCAGAAAGCGTTTATTTTAATTATTTTTCTTTGGCATTTAATTGTTCTATATCACAGGTGGAAATATATTCAAAACTCTATCGGAAGCAGCAGGGTAAATATGGAAATTTCAGAGCACTTAAATGAGAAAAGCATGTTGGCAGATCTTCTTGTCAAGCTAGGCTGTGAGACAACAGGTTTTAAAGCCTTTAGATATTTGTGTCTTAGATAATTTTAAAGGACCCCAGATGCACTGCCTGGATCAGTATTTTCACCTTCCAAATTTTATATAGCTGCCCAGGTAGTTTCATACAGCTTTTCCTAGTACATGGAGCAAAGCAAAGTGCAGTCTCTATTAATTTTTATCTTACTTCATTTAGCATTTTTTCTAAAATAGGCTGCAAAGCTGAAAAAGCAGATTTCATAGAGTTGTTTAGGTTGGAAGATATCTAAGATTGAGTTCAACATTTCACCTAGTACTGCCAAATCCCCTATTAAACTATGTCAATTTTTTGTTGAAAGCACTTATTTTTCTTTCTGTCAAAAATATAACAAATGGGCATTTCCTGCAAACCTTGTTTAAGCCAATAGAGTTTTTAATTTTTTTCAAGTATGAAATTTGGTTATGAAAGTATTGTTTTATTCTTTGAGAGGGAAAATCTACTCCCATGCTCATCAAATGCCTTGCTTAAATGTCCTTCATCCTTTTGCTTGGATAAAGTGATCTATTTTGGATAAATAATTTTATTACCTCTGATGCTGTTAGTTAATATTGCTAAACACGTTTACACTGGTTTCATAAATATAAAAATACTTCTCTATTTTAAATGCAAGCAGTTTGGCAGATAAATGCCAATTCTGTAAGTAAAGCTGTTTCCATGTAGCCCTGCTGCATGGAGGGGGGAGGGAGCAAGAGTGCCAGTCACATACTGCACAGTATATACACTCATTGGCCAACTCAAATTATGCTATGCCTGAGTACACATTTTGTGCTTATTTTTTATGAATCATAGCATATATTCCTCAGTTGTTTAGGAAATGGACTCCTGTGCTTGCAGGTGTATCGTGGACGTTGATTTGAGTCTGATGATCTTCGTGGCCTTTTTAAGTTACTCTGTGTAGAAGCTTTTCCAGCCCTTTGCAGTCACCTGATGTTGAAGCCGTGTGGTTTGGCTAAAACTAATCAAGAGAGTTTTTACTAGGATTAGGAATTTCATAAGAGAGTGGAAGAAAGAATGGGGCTTAAATGTCTTTGATTTCCAGGCTATTAAGCAGTACTGATTAAAGTCTCACATGGATGTAGGATACTGTGCATTTAGTTAGCTCTACCAGAGATCAACACCAGTCTCTGGGAAAATACCATGCCAGCATACAAATAACATAAGTGCTTCAGCTACTGAAGCACTTATGTTAGTGAAGAAATTTCTCAGAGCATCAGACCATATGGCTGTTCAAACCAGAAAAGAATGTAAGAGGTCCCAGATGTAAGTAAAATGTTAATAGGATTAAATGTTTTCAGTATTTTTTTCCTCATAATTATAGAATGAATATATTCACTTCTCTAAATGTGGGACCAGTTTTAATAAAATCGGTGCAACATGAGCACATTCCTAATGTTGATTGTATGCATAATGGCTTTGCTGTATGAGATCAATTCTGTAAACAGTTTGGTCCAAGCTTATCTTGCTCTGCTTGAGGCGACTGGCCAATTTTAATTGTAGCTGCCACCAGCATAATCTATGTCTCTTCTAGGAAAACACACTTAAATGGGCAGTTACATCCTGATGAGGGCTTGTGTCTCTCCACCAACACTGCAGTGAGCCTAGAGAGATATGCTTCTAATTTTCAGTGTCATTTCCTTGCCTAAGTTGGCATAAACTAGGCTCTTGAGTATTATTTTACTCATCACGTAAGTAACCACACCAAAATCAATGCTATAGATGTAACAAGTTACTTATTTTACTGTGTTTACAGAATTGAGCCCAAAATGTATTGCTTCTGCACAAATCCATGCACAGTACAAGATGACTTCAATAGTATAAAACCAGATTCATTTACAATTGTTCACAAGCAAATCTGCATCTTGATATCAGGGAATAATATCTGTTCATTGTGTGGGGTATTTGAATTCATTCCTTTCTTTGCTAAATAAATGAATGATAAAACAAGATACTGCTTGACTTCATTTAAAAGCCATTCTTCCAAATAAAGAAGGATTGTGGGATCTGTGGACATTTTCCCTTTCTTCTGTCTACTCTCCTCCACAAAGATGAACCCATGTGTGGCTGAAATAGCCTTTAGCTAGACTGTTCTGTGTCACTAAATGAATGCTTTGCATGGTGTTGCCATGCGACAACATTCTCTAACTGGGATGATACAAAGAGGGAAATATGCAAACCTTGGAGGTTTGGCAGCAATTTCAGCCCCAGAAGAGGCAAGGGTAGGCAGAAGTGAAAACAAAAATGTAGAAGAATGTGACTGGAGGCTTGGCAAACTTGTCAATAAACTCAAAGGAAGGCAGAGGCTTTTTGGGAACTGCCAAGCATGAGGCTATCCAGACTGTAAGCTCCTGGATAATCAAGCCTACTAGTAATTCTAGAAAAAGCTGTCTGATGGCAACCAGTATTTGTGCAAAGTTGTGATTGTTACTCAGAATGGGGCAAGAAATTAACTGGTGACACTGCCAGCATCAGGCCAACCAGAGGAGGTGGAAATGCCCACAAGCTGGGAGTGTCACCATACAGGAGGCCTTTTGATAATACCAGATATTCTTCTTGTTGGCAGGAAGGATGAGGGAAGAGGAGCAGGTCTGCAGAGCTGGTGCTGCACTTGTGGATTTTGGGCTAGCTCCAGGCTAGTCTCACAGGCTGAACACACACATCCAGTTAGAGTGTGTACCCCTTTAGGTGTCCCCCACTTACTAAAGAAAAAACCAAAAAGCACAATAGAGATGGCATGCTCTTAGACTACTTCATGGTGCAAGTTAAAGCACACTGAGAAGTGTACTGGGAACTGATAAACCTTTTGTTTCCTGTTGGCTTTTTGGATCCAGGCTGGACACTTTCTCACATATTTTTCACCTTGCTTTTTCTGCTTGTGGGGAATTGATCTCAGCTTCTACCTTGCTAAGTATTTCTCAATTTGAAGGAGAATAGTGAGGTCTACTAAATTTTTTTATTGTAAAACTGACATCAAGGGTTGATTGAAAATTGCTATAGTGATACCAAGTCTGTGTGGGTAATTGGTTTTAAACTGAAGGTACAGTTCTTTAATGGAAATGATCATCTAAGCAGAGCTGGTAATTTTCAGAAAAAGATTCAGTGTAACTTTCAGCATTCTCATAATCCAATCCTAGAGGCTAAGAATGCAGAATGAAGATGTTATTTGTACTTGGGTTTTGTTTTTTTTTTCCCAAATATTCACTCACAAACCTCGTTCAACAGTAGATCTGGACTTGAAAAAAATAATGGAAGGAAATTAACAAAAAGTAGTTTTGTTCACTACAATATAAGAAAGATGTTAAACTACTAGAGCTTTTGTTAGCTACAGCAGTAGACATTGACTGAGAGTGAAAGAAATATAAAATTTCAAATAGATAGAAATTTTAAAGTCCCAACTTAAAGAAAAAACCTTTGATGACAGAAAAGCTGCAGAAGAAACACCTTTTATATTCTTGTGCAGAAAAGTGCTTTCTTTTGTCATGGCCCTATGAAATAACCTGTACAGTGAAAAAATTGTTTATAATAGTGATGCATCCAAGATAAAATAATTTATGCAGAGCTTGGAGATTTTTAGGAATAGTAAACATTTTGGTTTAGTATCATGACAATGCCATTGTTTATTGCAATAATGGGACTAAATGATCCCTATACAAATCTTTATGGGGAATCATTTTTCCTTTCCATTAACTTCTTCATAAACAGCTTTGTTAGCAAAACTTTTCATGAGAGCTGCCAAAGAACATTAAAGAAGAAACAATGTTGTGCTGGCGACTGTTTTTCCATCTTAATCCCATCATATATAATCCTCTCCAGTGATTTTTTAAATATTTTAAATAATTTAATTTGATTAATTATTTTTTATCAAATTGGACTCTAAGTTGGGGAGGGTGGGGATTATATTGCTTTTCTGGTCTTCATTACTCAGATTTATATTATTTTACTGCCCTTTTTTCTTGATTTATTGTCTTTTTTCAAGCTTTGGTAATAAGGATTTCTCTGCCTCATTCAGGAATTTAATGTCAGCATGACCTGAACTTCATCTTGCTGTGCTCATCTAACACTTTTCTTCAAATCAGAGGACTTAAAATGTGGACTCAAATCTCAGTCACACATCTGTGGTCTTCTGTGCCATACGTTTTGTTTGCCTGATTTTTGTACTGGTGGAAGCAGCATTAACCTGAAAGGAAACACCAAGATCTGCAGTGATAAATTTGGAGTCTGTTCAGAAGAAAAGAAAAATCAACTTCTGTACCATTCTATATTCCCTTTGAAGCTTCCTTCCTGATATTATTCAGGTGCCATAGTGTACAAGTATATTTCTCTCCCAGTGGTCTTTAAGTCAATGCTTACAGTAAACGCCATGTTTGTGGGATTTCTTGATCCCATGAAATGTTGAAATGTGTCTGGTACTAAAACAGACATAAAACTTGCCATCAATCCATACCACAGAGATAGGTAGAAATGTTTCCAAATCTCATAATTTGGCCCCAAATATGGATTTCCTGGAAATATTCGTAACTTCTCAAGAACATCCTTAGTAATTTTTTTAATCCTTGTAAATTACTTGTCCATGCCCATAATAAGCCTACCTTTGCTATGATTTCCCATGAAACCTGAGTTAGAATTTCTTCTACAGATTAGAGTGGAAGATACTTTCTTGTAGTAAAAATGTTGCTTTTAACATACACCATGCTGCAGAAGGGCACAGATTGAAGAGGGAATTCTACTCTTCCCATCATTGACACTTACGTAAAAAATGAAATCAAAGGAAAGTTAGCACCTTGGCTTTCTGGAACTGGTATTGTAATATGAACTCCTTACTTAGATTACAGCAATTAACCATAATTAAGAGCCATCATATAAAGTGTCCTCAAGTCTCTTTCCTGTAGTAAATGGGTGCATATATGTCTGTACTTCTGATTTTCCTTATCTTGATATAATCGTTTAAAAGGATGCCTTTTCTTGTTATGGAATCAAATATTTCTTAATTTTTTATTTTTTCTCACAGGAACAGAAACTGTCCAAGTTTTAATGGGGTTGCTTTCTGCATAGCAATCCTTCTCTTCACCATAACTGAAAAGCCCACCCACCTGTTCCACGTGTGCTAGAACACTAAGTTTGTGAGGTCCTCTAACCCCTATTCCAGTACAAGTTGCCCTACACTTTTGATGCTGCCTCCATCCTAATCTGTTTCCAGTCAAAAGCTGGTTTCTGATATGAATTTTAGATTGAATACCTGTGTACTCCCTGGTATCTGTGACTGGGTTGCTTCAGACTCCACCTGACTAGACATCTCAGTTTCTCAATTAAAATGCGATTACAGAAGGCTCATATGTGTACTTGTGGACAGACAACATTATCAGAATGTTGGTAGTTTTTCAGATTAAGCTAAACATTCTTCTGAGACAAAACATAGTAGGTAGGCGAGCACAATCCTCCCTGTTAACCATCAGTTATGTCAGGCAAATCAATCAATTATGTCAGGCAAATCTGTGAATCAGATCTTGAAATCTTACCCAGCTTTTATGATTAAAATTCATAAGAGAGCTTGATAAAACAAAACCAGAAAGCAGCAAACCCCTAAATCATCAGTAAACAAATAGAAATTTCAGGAAAATTCATCCACCATATCTCTTCAGCACATCCACTTAATCTAGAGTTCTGTAGAGTATCTATTAAAATTTGCACTCCATTTTTAAATGCTCACAGACATAAATTAAATAACCGTGCAATCAAAAAGTGTCTTGATATTCAGAGGAGCTGCTCTCATACCCATTTGCAAGAACTCTCTGATGACATCAGCCAGTTATCAACCTGGAAAATTTACAGATAATAACATTTGAACATTAGGTGGCTGGTTTAGCCAATACCTGGTGTCTTCCTGAAAGCTTTCTTTTCTGGAAAAGCAGAAAGACTTGTGCTGCTGAGCAGGTCAGGATTTGACTTGTTCTATCTGCACATTTTCTAACACCAATAACAGGTGGGATTCAAGGCTGTTGTTTTTTCACATAACTCATGTATTCATGTGTGTCTGTGGACGAAAAGTCCCTGTTGAAAAGGCAAACTGCTGTTCAACTGTCTTATGGCTTTCTACCTGCTGTTTGTAGCCTGGTTTTGAGAAAAAAAATGTATATTCTTGTGTTTCTGGGCTCACATGCTCTCTCTCCTATGCACACCTGCACAGGCACATACATTTCCATCACGACAAATGGAGACTGGGGCAAGGACTGCTGAAGTTACTGTCAGATCACAGTTTCAGCTTTTTGTCTGTCTAATGATAGTTTTTTTCTTCCTACTGGCTGTGATCATGTTTCTTACTGATGCTTGAGGGCTCACACACCAACTGAGACCTGGTACATAAACACAAAACAGCAAATCAGGTTTCTGTGTGGGAGTTCTTAATGTGAGTTACGTCAATATTTGAGAAGTAGTTGCTTACAGCCTTTGGCTTAAATAATATATTATTATCTCTGAAAAAAAGTGTCTAGAGGGTTACTCAAAGAGTCAATAAAAATTCAGTTTAATATCCTCTTGATTTCCCTATTAAAGAAAGAAATACTAGGGTTGCAGAGGCCAAATAGTGATCATTAGCAGGGGTACCAGTGCCTTGCTAGCAAGCTGGTCTGCCATTCCTGCTCCAAAATATTGTTCTGTGAAGTTTCAATGAAGGTCAAAAGGGATGCTAATAAAAACTAAAGCACAATGCACACAATGCTCACAGGTGGACTCTTTTCCTAAGAGCCTGAAGTCTCTGTTAGGCATGGAATATAAGTTAAACTAGTGTTTCATGAGGAAGAAAAACATACTGACCAGCAGTAACAAAGCACCTCTAGGCCAGAAGTCTTACAAGTTTATGTCTAATGAAATGGGCCCAATGTAGTGAACTCGTTAAAAGGTGGGTAATTGCCAGCAGTGAAGCATCACAGTATCTTTCTAACAGCAAACTCAGAAATGTGTATCAGAAATGGCAACTGCACCTGGAGGTTCTGTATATTAGAGCCCTGTGTCCAGATGCTTCAGTCTGCTTTGTCCACATGATAATAAACTCCTGATTCCTTCTCTGCAACAAATAAAATTCCTAAAAAAAATATTAGCCATTCTAACCAGTTAGTAATTTGAATGAACTTCAGCAATAGTCCTAAAACCAGACTATAATGACATTTTCCTCATCAAAATCTAGATTAAAAAAAAATAAAGACAAATATTATTTCACAGTCTGGCTTCTATCTACACTACAAGTGTTAAAATGTTCTCATTCAGTATTTTTGTAATGCTATTTTCAGCCAAATCAACAAATAAAATAGATGATTGCCAAGGATTTTTTATCTTTGTGAAAGCATGTGAAATAGCATTTATCTCACCTAACTCTGAGCAAGTGTTAAATTTTGAAAGCCTTTTAAAGACAATAAATGTAGGTGCAAAACAATTTCAGTCCAAGAAGACTGAAGCAGAGTTTAAAACATTGGTGATAAATATGATTCTAGGGTGAGATTCAAGTCCTAGAGTGAGAATTAAAAACAAACAAAAAAAAAAAAAAAAAAAAAAAAGAGGGGGGGGATATCTATGAAGATCAAAAGGAAACCTGCCATATAATAGGCAGGAATACTTGTGGCTCTTTCTTACCAGTGCCAGTAGATGAGAAGGGTAACTGACCTTTTGCTCTTTTATAGTTGGAAGTGTTGGAATTATTTATAAGTCAGAATTGCACCCAGATCATAAACCTAGTCTACAAATTGTTGTGAGGAATAATTTTTGTTGCAGAGAAGGTGTATACAGCTGGCAAATGAAGAAGCTCTTCCTTCACAAGAAGAGATTAAAGGTGGCACCTTTGTTTTGGAACAAACACTGCAGTGCTTTGCGGGCCATATTTACACATGTGCACATGTACAGTTGATGCCTAGAGCACTTCAACTCCTTCAGGCAGCCAGAAGCCTGCCTGTTCTGGCTGGTGAACTGAGGCTTCCAGCTGCTGAGGGCTGCTGAATAAGGTCTGACAGGTGTGATTAGCTGGTCCTAGAACTTTCTTTCCATAATTTGTCTTTGCTGGGTGGTGCTGGTTGCCCAAACCAAGGCACCAGTGGATGTATTCACCCTCTGGTCAGCCCAGGCACACCTGATCCTCCCTGTTGGCATGCAGCACCTGGGAACATCGTGACATCTCACCCACCAGTTGTCTGAGCATCAGAAGCCAGGATGAACTAGAGATGGTACAATCCCTTTTCATTGATGGGGGCAAGATTAAGGAGCAGTTTTATCAAAGCACAGGGATGAGTGGCTCTGACTGAAAGGGGTGCAAGCATTAAATTTGTAAACCCTCTAAGATGCAAAATTTGTCTTGTGGCAAAGACAGGCATCAAACAATAGCCTCTGACCTAGAGATTTATTCAGAGAAGATAATGCTTTATCTCACAGAGACAGTTCTGAGTTAAAAATGTCACAAGGCTACTCATCTCACCTATAGCATCCCTAGAAAGGGGTGGGTGTCTCATTTCTGCCTGCATGGTCTGTAATTAGAGAAAGATCTGACACAGGTCCAAGCAAACTGAAATCTGGATGAAAGCATCTCACATTTTAAAGTATTCTCTAATTTTTTGTTATGCTGTAGCTCATCAACAGTTTTGGCAAAACCCACAGATTTTTCAAGCCTTTTTTCCATAATGTAGTGCAGAAATATGCAATGGCATTATCCACCTCAGCAGTAGGAAATGTGAGAATACTTGAGCAAATATAACAGTCTATCATCTCCCTCAAGCTTTTACAAATTTACCTGCAGAACTGGGATGCAGTGCTTAATCTGCATATAATTAGGAAAATTTTAATGTAAGCTGAACTATGCTGTGATCCTTGAGAAAGGCATAACTATTAACCTGTAGGAACCTGGACACACTGTTTAGTGTTCTTTTATTCCCTTCTCACATTCCATATGCTATTGCTTAGCAATTTCACTGTAAAGATAAAACAATACCATGGAATGAAACACATTAACATTGCCTAATTGGTAGGTCACTAGAAAAGAATTTTCTCTCTGGATGGAGAGATTTTTTAATGGGCTTCCACAGAAACCTATTTTCACCTCCATGCAGTTTTGTGGTTTTTTTTTCTGTTAGTCAGGATGAAAAAAAAAAAACCTATATTGAGATTGTAGACACAGAAATGCAGAATTAATAACTAAAGACAAGGAAAAGCTACAAAACCAGAACACTGTGTGAACAAACAGACCATGCAAACCGTTTGCAGAGTTTTGTGCAACATTTCTTGGACCCATGCTTTCCTGCCTTGATGACTGCAGCTGATTGCACCTAGCTGAAAAAACAGATATCCTTGGAAATCCAAGGGCAGTTGCCATTCTCTTTCTCACATCCAGTGACCACCTGTTGTCTGTGGAGTGGCTGTATGTCCCACAGAAGGGGATAATCAGTGTCAAATAAGATAATGGGGAATAAGAAGGAAATTAGTATTTTATAGGGTTATTAAAGTTTTTAATAGAGCAGACTCATCTAAAAGTAGACATATTTTTCTGATGTTTTATCTATATTGTCCCTTGCAATTACTCTGTTCCAAGCTGAATGGATGGATCATTTATTCCATAAAGAGTATTGTAACCTTGGAGTTCTTTATAAACTCCATTTGTGTTCCTCTTGAGTTTTCTTTCTTTTTCTTTTTTTTTTTTCTTTGTAATTGCAATTACATAACTCACAGATTAATTTGGTTTGTTAGGCAGATAACATTGGATGTTTAAAGATTAAGCTGAGGCATCATTCAGATTTCCAATGGGAAGCCCATTCTGAGATCTCACCAAGGGATGATGCTGCCACATAAAATGCAGTTGCTAAAAGAACTCAATTTTAACTTCAATTTTAGCTTTATTTAATGGCTGTTTTCTAATGGTGTAGAGTGTGTCCTTAATTTGCCTTTCTCTAATGTGAGACCCTTGTATAAGGAATTCAGAGGCAAGATTTTTTTTCTTTTCCCCAGAAACAATTTTTATTATGGAGGCAATCAACATTAAAAGCAAAACTGTAAAAGACACCAATTTTTTTTAGGATATCTATTGTGGCAAGATGTCAGTTTGGAATGCATGTGCTCTCTAGTGAATGACCCATCAAAAAGATCTGCACACAAACATTAATAACAATGTGAGAGGCAGGGCAAAGGGCAGCCAAAGCTCTGAAATGAGTTTTGTAAACTACACAGAAAAGCTGGAAATTAATATGTTTTTAGTGTACATGGGGACAAAGGATCACAAATGAAGTTCAGGGCAGAACCAGTGGAACAATTGTCTCTTCCCCCATCAATACAATTCCCATCAGGGAGTCCTCCTGGGATGTGCAGCACTTCAGAATGAGTCATTCAACTGCTTGTGTGAAAGCTTGAGGTACCAATGCACCTGTAAATAAAAACAACAAGCATAAAAATGGTATTAGTGCTCATGATTTTCTTTCCTCTGCCAGGAGCCATCCAACAGACCTGCCCAAGCCCCTGAAGGGTGGTGGTGGGTGGATTTTCCAAAGGTGGGTGTGAACTGTTGCTGTAAAATGAGATCTGGCAGGTTGCAGTCAGTCCATGCAGGTGTCAAGGCAATGAATGGCAGGAGTTACCAGCAGAGCTATTGTCTAAAGGCTGAAACAGTCTGACAAAGGAAAGGCAACCCCTGGACTGGCTGAAGATGTCAAGCACAGCCATTGGAGGCAACCTGATACTGGGAACATGAGAGAACCAAGGCTTCTCCTCGCTGCCCTGTCCTTTCTCCCCATACTGAGGGAGTGACTCTGGTTCTGACAATCAGGTGGGGTTTTCAGACACAGGGCAAGACTGGCTGCAGTGTAAAGCTGATAGAGGTTGTGTGAGGCAGCTCCTAACAGGGGGTTGATGCTTGGGGGTGGGGAAATAGTTTACCAGCCTATTTCACATACTCTGGTTTACAGAGCTGCCAGATTTCATGCTGGGAATGTGACAGCTTTCCCCAACCTCCCTGCAGCCCAGCCTGACCCTCTGTTCAGCTGACTGTAAGCACAGCACCACTGTGCTGCCTTTGCTTTAGTCAGCTGCCAAGGACCCCTGGGCTGTTGGCTCTGCTGAGTCCCACAGCCTGAGAGCTCCCTCCCTCCTTCATCCCTCAGCCCCCTCTCACAGCTCCACAACAGAATAAATAACAGCCCTGAGAGAGAAAGAGGGGGACTGCAAGAAGATGATGAGGGAGAAGGGATCAAATACAGGAGAAAGGAGAGGAGAGGAGAGGAGAGGAGAGGAGAGGAGAGGAGAGGAGAGGAGAGGAGAGGAGAGGAGAGGAGAGGAGAGGAGAGGAGAGGAGAGGAGAGGAGAGGAGAGGAGAGGAGAGGAGAGGAGAGGAGAGGAGAGGAGAGGAGAGGAGAGGAGAGGAGAGGAGAGGAGAGGAGAGGAGAGGAGAGGAGAGGAGAGGAGAGGAGAGGAGAGGAGAGGAGAGGAGAGGAGAGGAGAGGAGAGGAGAGGAGAGGAGAGGAGCAGTCAGTACTCTCAGGGATGATGCACAGGGAGCGATGACAAATTGCAGCTCCTGGACTGTGAGATGTCTGACCACACATAGTCCTTGAGGCTGGTGAAAGAAAGGTGCCTCCAACACCTAGGTTTCATATGGACTAAACTGTACTTTGGATGCGGCTGCTGTGGCCAAAGAGTCTCTGTCTGTTCTCAGCTGGGACAGGCTTGGTCTCTGTTGTTCTCAGACCTTCTAACAAAGCAAGAGAGCACTGTAAGAAACAGCCGCACTTTAAAGACCAAAGGTCCAGGTCAGAGTCATGACTGCACGGACAGTCTGAGAGCAGGGGGTGGCAGAGATTTCCAAACCTCATCCTGCAGAAGTTATGTTGATTGTCAGCTGTCCACAACTCAGAAAGAAATCATTCTCTTCTTAAAACTAGAAAAGGGTGAAGACAGTATGGGCTGGCTTTCTTCACCCTTTCTCTCAAGAATGCAATGTATGTAAAAGGCAGGCCAGACTGATTAAGTATTTTGCAATGAAGCTGTACCTGCTTGATGTTTTCCACATTACTTTTGTATGTGACAGCTTGTGATGGCAAGAAGGATGAAATGTGTATTCTGTTTACAGCAGCTCCCATATTAATACTTAGCCAGACATGTCAGGTTAACATGACAATTAATTTTTAGTAAAAAAAGTACAAAAGCAGTTCTGGCATAAAAGCTGTAAGGCTTCTCAGTAATGCCTGGATGACTGAATAGTGGGGTATGAATACTGGGGTGGTATATCCTGCAGAAGGGATTTTTGTCTCAGCCTGTAGTTGCAGTGTAAAGTCTCATTTGCAGAAAATGATTGTTTCTACACACCTTTGGTCTCTATTATTCTTGCTTTATTCTGGAAAGAAGTTAATCACAAACTCCCAGAATTAAAATAAACTTGATCAAGTCCCTGCTGTTCTTTCACAAAATTCAATAGACTTTCATCTGGGCAAAGGTTGAATAATTGATCTTTAAAATCTCCCTCTTTGCCCACCCCAAACACAAAGAACCCCTGGAGTAATTCTAATATTTATATCATGGATGTTAAAGTTAAAATTTATGTTTTCCCATCCCAATCTATCTGATGGAATCTTCTAATTCCCAACAATGCTGCCAGAACAAGACAGCACCACGTAAGCAGCCAGGACAAATCCCTTCACTTGCAGGCCTCTGTATGGGCCAGCAGGGCTGTGAGGGAGGGGATGGAGTTGCAAGAGAATATTGCTGTTCTGATAGATTCGAAGATGAACCATTAATGCTGGTTCACAGTTGAAAGAAGCAAGAAGTCCCCCATGATCATGGAGGGAGCCCAGACTTGTCAGATGTCCTCATTATAGCAGTGTCCACCAAACCCACAGCAGGCATTTCTGGGCACAGCTGAGCTGTAGCCTCACAGGTGGGAAGCCAGAGGAACATGTATCCAAGCAGGTCCATGGGGAAGCTTGTTCCTGACATGTATCCATAAAGAAAGCAATGGAGCAGTGCATTGCAGATCCTGGAGCACTGGCACTCCCTGTTTTCCCTGGGAGCTGCTGCAGCAGGGTGAGCAGGTGCACATTTCTGAAGAAAAAGGAAGAAATAAAAATCTTTTGTAAGAAAATATGACTTTTAAGAAATTATTTGACATGGAAAGATCATGGAAGTTTTGAAGTAGAACAACAATTCTGTGTTGACTTAGGCTGATTTTATTTCACTTTCTGTCTTCTCAAACCGTTTCAGCTCTGATTACATTTCTGCATTCTTTCCTCATGTAATTGCTCTTCAGCTAGGCAGTGGCATTTAAGCCAGCTAGAAATAGTTTTGTTTCAGCATGGCTGGTTGATCTTTTGGGGGCTTGCCCTGTGTTTCCATTTCAAGGGACATGCAGTTTTCAGATTTACACATTTCACAGGAGGCCACTGTGGTGGGCTGGCAGCTGTCACTTAGACTAGACTCAGTCTTTGAAATCAGTAACAAGCATTGCTCTGGATCTAAATGTGTGGCAGCAGGAGCTGTGATTGCCAGTTTCTGTGGCTGACTCTCAGATGTGGATGGAAAGCTGAATACTAATTTATTTCATTATATTGATTCTATCTTCCTTTCTTGAAGGGATATAGAATGAAATTCAAGTATTAGGAGTTATTTGATTTCCTAGGCTAATCTTAATCTTAATCAATGAGTGCTGCCGAAGTGTTGTATTAATTGGGAAGAAGACAATCCAGCTCAAAAAAACCCCATTGCTCCATGTAAATCTTTCAGAAAAGAAAATACAGCTGGAGGGTCTTGACCTTTCTTGCTATGTGTTTGTTGCTGAGTGCATGTTACAAACCAACTTTGTGGCAATCCACAGACGAGCTGAGGAGGCACAGCCCTTACTCTGCAGATAAGCAATCTTTGAACTGTGCAGACGCCTATCTCAGTGCTAATATGTTGCCATTGTGGAAAAGCAACTGTGGAGACTCAGCACTGAAGGAGCCGAGGAGAATCATGGCAGGTTTAATAGTCAGCATTCCTGGAATAATTTTCTCTGTCATAGCCAATGGCTGATCTTAAAAATGAGTAAGGTGTCAGTGTTGAGGACTGGTCCTAAGACTATGTGTCATAGCTACTTCTATCCTAAAAAGAAGTAGAGAACTATTTTAGAACTTAGTGAAAGCTGCTGTTATTCATCATAACGCTAAGTTAAAAAGAAAAGTGACTTTATATTTTTGAGAGGTTTTAATGAATGAAATGAATGTTCTTTCTTCACTCTGGCATCCGTTTATCTTAAAAAAGAAATTTTAAAAATAGAGAGAAAAATAAAAGATTTGCAAAAAGTAGCATGCAGATAACTCACACAGTTTAAGATTATAAAAAGGCACTTTCTGTTCCCACCCCCTTTTGGTCTGGGAAAGGTTTCATGGGAGAAAGTACAAAGTTGGAATAAATGCACAGACTGCATTCTCAGAGGGAATGATGCAGGGATGCAGTAATGCAGCTTTAGTTCTCTGCTATACATGCTTGCAACATAAACTCTGAGAAGCAGCCAAGAACTGCTGGCTGCTTTTGGATCTCCCACTGTTGTCAAAATCATTCCTTTCAGTAACACTGAAAAATGATACTTAAATTAATTAATTTAATTCAGCTACACATTTATTATACACACACACATCAGTTTATTGATGACAGGAAACTGAGGGGAGTGGCTGATTCAACTGAAGGCTGTGTTGCCATTCTTCAGACCCTTGATAGGCTGGAGAGTTGGGCAGGGAACCTAAAAAGGTTGAACAGGAGAGTGCAGGGTCCTGCACCTGGGGAGGAATAACCCCAAGCACCAGCACAGCTGGAGTCTGACCTGCTGGAGAGCAGCTCTGTGAAGGACCTGGGGGATGACAAGCTGACTATGAGCTGGCAGTGCCCTGGTGGCCAGTGCTGTCCTGGGGTGCTTTGGGAGGAGTGTGGCCAGCAGGTGGAGGGAGAGGATCCTGTTCCTCTACTCAGCCCTAGTGAGGCCACATCTGGAATGCTGTGCCCAGATCTGGGCTTCTCTGCACAAGAGAGACAAGGAGTTACTGGAGCAGGTCCAGCAGAGGCCATAAAGATGAGTTGGGGTCTGAAACATCTTTCCTGCAAGGACTGGGAAAGCTGGGCCAATTTAGTCTGGAGAAGACTGAGAGGGGATCTCTTCAGTACAAAAAATACATCAAAGGAAGGTGTCCAGAGGATGGTGCCAGACCCTTCAGTGGTGTCTGTCCAGAGACAGGACAAGAATGAATGGCCATAAGCTAAAACATAAGAACTTCCACCTCAATGTGAGGAACAACTTCCTTACATGGAGGGTGGCAGAACACTGGAAAAGACTGCCCAAGAACATCATGGAATCTCCCTCTCTGAAAACATTCACAACCCACTTGGACCTGTTCCTATAGGATCTGCTCTGGGTTACCCTGCCTTGGCAGGGAAGTTGGATGAAATTATCTCCAGACATACCTTCTAATCAATTCTGTGATTCTCTGATTTTCTAATACTATAACTTATACAATATACTTTACAATACCATATTGCACATAGAATTTTGTATTTTCTCATATAAAATTGCATGTTATGTATTTATCTGTGATGCAACATTTTACAACTTCCTAATGTATTAATATAAAATTACATAGAGAACAATAATTTATTTTATAGTTCACAATTGTTTTTTAGTGTTCCCATATCAACGTGCCCTTGTGCAACACATTTGATGCATTATTTTAGTAATGGCATCAACAGATACTGAATGTCATTATCTAGTCAGATCTACTTTATGGGAAGGTGTAAGGAGTACTGTATGGAAAAAGCTGGGGAACAGCACAGTGGCTAGGTGCTTGACTTGAGTGAGTGAAAGGTATGGTTGCTCTGACTGCAAGGACTGCAAGAAGGGGTATAGATATAGATTTATAGATATACTAGCAGCCAGAAATCAAACCTCAGCCACTTTTTTCATCCTACATCTCTTAGTTAATACATCACCCACATTTAACATCACCCCTTCCAAATGCTTCCAAAATGTTTGGGTGAGAGTAAATAATTCATAACACTGCTGCCTGCTTTATATCTAACCAGTGCCCACAAGCAACCTGTGCCACTGCTGTGCTGTTTTCTGCAGCAAGTGGTCTCTTCAGCCCCTTTGTGTTGGCAGCCCACTGACTGCCCTGCTGCCCTCTGCCCATCCCACTCCTGCCATGCTGTCTCAGGCACCAAGCTTCTGCCAGTCAGGAGCATCAGCTGATGCTGCCCATCCTCCTGTGCTGCACTGGCAGGGGCCTGCCTCACCTCTGCTGGCACAGCCCTGCTTCTCCAGGATTGTCCTGCAAAAGGCTTCCTCATCCTGGTCAGAGCTGTTAAGCCCCTTCTGCAGCAAAGTTGAGCAGGCAGGTGTCTTGTCGAAGTATCACACCAGGCTCTTGGCTGGGAATAAAAGGGAAAGGGCACCGTGGGGGCTATGGAGGGAGACGAGCAGGTAGAGCTGGCTGGTGTGCAGGACATGCTCCTGCAGCCCACCTGCCTGTTCTGGGGACAGGCATTTCCCTTTGCTCCCTGGCACAGCCCAGGAAGCAGCCTTTGGGAGCTCACTGTCAGCTTGCTGATAGACATGAAATCACAGAGTTCCCTGCCAGCCCTTCCTGACTGCCATCAACTCTCTGTCTCTCTCAAAGGTGGAAAAAATGCAGGAAAGCTTACACAAAACTTTTCTAGGAGATCTTTTCCTTGAAATTAAACCACTAGACTATCTTGACTTCAAATATGGATGATTTGAAATGAAAAGGAGTAGCTGGGACATTGCTGGTGCCTTTCAGCAGTCAGTCATCCTTGTTCCCACCAGGTAGCACAGCTTTTGTCCCTCTCATTAAGGAAAGCTGCAAATCACTGCCCATTTGATCACATCCTTGCCATAAAAACAAATAAAATCAATTAAATCTCACACTACTGCATGCTGCTCTTTCATTTTTAATGGTAGTTTTATTTGGTACCCACTTCTTTTAGCTCACCAGGAGGACTATATACTCTCTTTCATTGCTATCTCAGTGTGTTTCATTCTGTGTTCTGCTCTCCCTGTTTGATCATGGAAGATGGAAAAATCCTCCAATAATTTTTTTCATTGGTCTGAGCTAAGTTGTGTAGCCCTTCCCTGGTGTGATGCTCCAGGTTGCTGTTCACTGCAGACCCAAAGAGAAAAAAGACTGCACAAGTGTATTTTGTACAAGGACAATAGGGAACTTGGGTGAAGAAGTGAGGTTTTGAGGCTGACATCAACATCCACTGCACAGTCAATGTGCCTGGAATTCCTGAAGCAGTATAAAAATAGCTTCAGTTGTAATTGATTTCCCCCAAACAATGTTTTGTGTAAATCTCCATCCAGATTTTAATTCTTATTTTTTCTAGAATGTTGAGTGCAGAAAATGGAAAATACTTTCCAGAAAAACTCCTAAGTATATATTTGTCTCTCATGTGACATGTCTGTATATGAGTTAAAGCAGAATTTCAAATAAGTTTCTAGTATCAAGGTCTGCCCAAGCTTGCTACATAAATAAGACCTATTGATTAAGGCTGGTTGGGACTTCTTAAGGGAAAACATGATCCTGGGTCATGTTTAAGCACAAATTATGCAATGACAATAACCCTCCCTAGAAATATACAGCCAACTAGTGATAAAGTAGACTCAGGCAAAACTTACTAGCTTGAAATCAGATTCATTTTAGGATTTATTCTGTATAGAAATGAAAGAATAACTATCATGGCTGCTGAAAAAAAAACAAAAGCTAAAAGTAATTTTCATTTTGAAAAAAAGTTAAAAGGAATTTTCATTGAAATTTCAGCTATTTCTTTGCCAGCACTCATCTCTCTGTGATATCTTCCCACCCCCCAAAACAAAAACAAGCAAAAAGAAAAAAAAAGAAGCCACCCCCAAAAAAACCCAGACATCAAAATCTCAATATGTCAACAATAGAACTATTTATACTGGAAAATTTTATCTGACAAAGTTGGCTAAATGTTTATTGAAGTTTTGCATCTGATGCTTTGTGTCTGCATTCTCCTCTGTTGGTGTAGTTGCACACCTTCATACCATGTATCCAGGAATGCAGCACAGTCTTCCCTCTTCCCAAGGCATCATGGTGTTGTTACTGCTAATGGTGACCTGAGGCAGGTAAATTCTTATTCCTAAAAATACGTCACAGCAGTTCTGAGAAGATTTTTTTTTTTCTTTTTAGTATTCAAGTATTCACATTTTCTGACTAAAGAAATATTTAATCCCTTGCTGAAAAGTGGGCTGCTATGACAGCAAACCCCAACTTTCTGCTAAAAGCAGTTCTGGAAGAAAACTTCAAATATTCTGCCAGCCAGAACTGCACAAAATGGGGGAAAAAAAGAGTGTTAAGAACTGTAATCTGATACACAGCATGCCATAGAATATAATAATATAAAGTTTGCCACTTAAATCCATTCAGGACTTGTTGCAGGCTGAAATCCACTCACTGTGGGCTGCTAGTGTAAACTGCCGTTGTTTTTGCCAAATGTTATGTCATAGTCATTTGTCTTTTGGCCTAATTTTAAGTGTATCTGTACCTAGAAATGCTGGCATTTGTTTCTGTGCTCCCTGTTGTTGGAGAGGAGCAATATTTAATTTTAAGCTCCAAGGACAATTCTGTGTCAACAGATAAACTCCCAAACCCCCATATCTATTTGAAGCAGCATTCTTAGTGTGGAAGTGCTTAGGGAAATTAGCAGGAAACGTGGCATGCTCTGTACTTTTGAAAACAAGTTTTATTTAGATATTTTAAAATGCATTGAGCTGCCTATCGCAAAGTTCCTGTCTTTTAAAACCTGATGTTTCATTTGTAAAAGAGAGTTTTGTATTTGGTTAATTCCTTCACCATAATGTATTCATCCAAATAATTGAATTTTCTTGGCTTTTTCAAAATTATGTTTATTGATGCAAACACTGTTTTGAAAAACATTTGCAGCTGTTAATACCTGTGTCTGTAATTGTACTGGTAAGTCAGATACAATTGGTCAGATTTCCTTGTGGATGCCAAACCAAATCTAGGAATTGAAAACTTAGTGTTTTTGTTAATTATAAATGTTTTCAAATTTTAAAAATTGAATTGCATAGCTGGTTGTCTCAGAGTAGGACGTGAGCTTGACTGGACAGGTTCATTTCTCTCGTGGCAGGACCAGAATATACATTGTTTTTACTTAGTTTTGATGCTCTGTGTCAAAATAAGACTACATGAAAATGTTTGGAATATTAATTTTACATTGAGTTAAAATACAAAGGACTATGAAAACATTAGCTTCTTGAATTTCCTTTCAAAAAATAATTACATATTCCCATGCTTCATTCCTTTCTGAGCATCTGTATCAATTTTTCTAGGTGCATGTTGAGAGGAATAATAACTTTCACAAGATTCAGAAATGTTGCTAATAAAAGTCAGATCATGTTCCACCCATAAAATTTAAACTTCACATTTTGATGCAACATGAGGGTATATCTCTTCTGGTGCAACCTGTAATCTTTTTTACTTAATGGATTATACGTTATTAAAGGGAGAAAGGAAGAAAACAAGGTAGATGGATGCTCAGAACCTGCTTTGAGAAAGGTGTTTTCCTTGGTGTAGAACCTTGCAGACCAGCTGTTTGCTTTCCTTCCCCACTGTGAGGAAGATAACATCACTTTCAGGCCTGGGTCTCCATGTGGATTCTGGAGCTCAGGGCAGCAAGCTGGGCTCAAATGGCAGCTGCCAGTGCTGTGGGAGCTGGTCCCCTACAGCCAATGCTCTGCATTCCTTCCCACTGCGCCAGCAAGGGCATCCCATTGCTGTCCTGCCTGTTTGGGCTGGCCACTCTCAGGTGGGTCCATTGCTGCAGCTCTGCAAGGAGCACAGAGAGGATGTTACAGGCAGACGTCACTCTCTTATGTGCAGAACATTGTAAGCAGATCCCCTTGCCTCAGAGGGCAGAGTCCCAGACAAATTCTTTTTTCCTTACTCCTTTTTGTACAAGGGCCCATGTGGGCAGCTGCTGCTGCAGCCATGAGTGTGGCTGCTCTTCCTGCCACTCATGCACAGCTGGCAGGGCCCTGGTGTGCTGCTGCAAACCACAGCCAATTCCCCCTTAGGACAGTGTCTTGGGCTGCAATACAGGATGTGGCCAGAAATGTGTTTTCTATTACCATCTGTTGAAGCTGGGTCAGGCAGTGATTCCTTATCTCCATGGCATATATTATCTGCTAATGGGCCATCTTTAAGAACTGGTGGGCAATCATCTTTATCTTTTCCACAGCCCATCCTCCCTCCAGAAGATATCATCTGCTGCTGGCCCATTCAGTCCCACTGTATGACTGATAAAATTACATCATCCCACTGGGAGATGCTCCAGCCAGGGGGAGGAGACAAGTCTTTCCTACCTAGATAAAAACTGAGATTTTGGACAGCAAGATACCTTCTTTCCACTGGATTCCAGAGGAAAGCTGGACATTTCCACATCATCCCTGGACTTTCAGAGGAAAGCTGCACCCTTCTACAGGAGCACTGCTTCAGCTGAACCACATTTGCCACTGCAGGAGGACAGCAGCCACCATTTAATGGGACTGCTACCAACACCCTGACTGACAGGGTGGCAGGCTGTATTCTGACTCTGTCAGGTTTGGGATTGTTCTTTGTAATACTGCATTTCTGTTTTAATTTTTCTGGTAAAGAACTGTTATTCCTAATTCCTAAATCTTTTCCTAAGAGTCCCTTAATTTAAAAATTATAATGATAATTTAGGGGGAGAGAGTTTATATTCTCCATTTCAAAGAGAAGCTTCTGCCTTTATTGGCAGACATCTGTCCTTCAAACCAGGACAGACAGGCTTCCTGTTTTGAAAGCAATGTTTCTCTAGCATAATAAAATCACATAAGGCTCATGACCCACCATTCAGACATTAGTCCACTTCTGTTATTTTCTGTTTACCTTCATATGTCATAAAAGCAATATGCTTCCTTTTTTTCTGGTTTCTTCTTCTGAGAAATCTTTGGGTAGATGGAAAGAAAAAAAATTGCAGGTCTCCATTACCCTGTTTACAATTAATGTCTTATGCTTAAATAATAGATCAATTCCACCATCTATTACAGAAGTCAAAAGGCACAGCATTTTTTACTTTCAATCACAGACTTATTACTGGGCAGAGACACAAACGGGGAATGACTAGGCTTTGCTTTTTTGGATAATGAGGGCAGGGCAGTTATCCTCTGAGGGGAAATACAGATTATGAAGAAAAGTAGTTCTTCTCAAAGCAAAAATGTTTCCACATAGAAGATATTTGAAGACCACATCAATTTTGCCCACTTGCTGTTTCCTTTATTTTTTCCCAGTAGTTTACAGCTATCTGAGATTACTCCTCATGCACTGGGCAACAAAATTGATTTGGTTATGGTAGGAAATAAAGTGAGAACAAAAGGGAAGCATCAGCTTTTGATATTTCTTGCACTCAAAAAAATTTAATCTTTCTCCAAGCAACATGACGAGTTTGTACAGCTTCTGTGAACCCTAGCGCACCTGATGGGAACCTGTCAATACTTTGCTCTTGGAAAAGTGCAGCACTTATAAAGCAATGTGGCAGAATGTATACTGTAAATTTCTGCCTTTTGAAGGCAGCTGGACATGACATTCGATCTGACTGTGAAAATTTATTCCTTTCTCTACTCCCCTGGATAAAACAAAATTGTTGACAGCTACAGAGAGAGGGGAGGGATGTGGAAGGAGAAACTGGAGTAGAAGAAAGTCAAAGACTGAGTGCAAAGGCTTTAATTAAGAAACACATCCAGGCTCTTTTGACTGAACAAGCTCCTGGAAAACATATAGGAAAAAAGCAACCTACTTTAAGACCGAAGGTCTAAAGGGGAGTTTTACATAATTGAAAGAGTTTTCAGCGTCTCTGAGAGGACAAATTATGAAGAAATCAATGAGCAGGATAGAAAGTGAAGCAGCTTTGGCTAGTGTGACATTGACTCTGTACCTTAATAAAAGTAGAAATGTTTTCTCTTTTTATTTGTCAAAATTAGGCACTGAATCTCCATAAAACCACTCTAATATTTCAGCTGTCTGAGACTTGACTTGCTGGATGTGCCTCTGTGTATGAAGAACTATAGCTGAGCAATTTTAGGAAGTTTTTCTTTGCCAGGCAAATTTATAGGTAGGTGGTAGTGATTGTCCTGGAAATTATCTTCTCCTTATTTCTCAGTGTTTCAATATGAATAAAAATAAATCTCTTTTTTTCATGCTGGTCTACAACTAGCCTTTTTACAGCCACACAAACCATAATATCCTTTGATACATTATTATTATAAAAATATTGGATAAAATAGCTAAAACCAGAATCAGCATGTGTTACAAAAATATTAGAGGGAAAAATAGTAACAGTTTAAAAAATGCAATTCTTTTATTTCTGGAAAGACAAACAAAATCTAAGGCAGAAAAGCAGATAACATCTACTTTATTCATGCTAACACGATTTTCTTGAGTCAGTCAGGGTGAGATATTATACATCCAATGACGTGCAATTTTTTTCTGGCTTCTCTTGGCAAAGTTAGAAAGTATAAAAGCAATGATAAGCTAATGGAGATTTAAGGTTGGCATATTCCCATGGTATAAATTGGGTTTATGAAGGTAAGTATGGACATGCTTCTTTTTCCTCTGTCTCTGTTACCTCCCTTTCTTTGTCCCTCTGATATCTCTCATCTCCAATAATCTTGGAGATTTTTTTCTGCCCAGATCCTATCCCAAATTCCCTATTTGCATATCTGGCTTTTTTCCCCTCTTTCCACAAATTCTCCTCCCACTTACTGAGATTTTGTCTATTCCTTTTTAACCAATTTCCACCTCCTAGGCTAGATTACAACTAAAATAAAAGCCTAACAAGATAACCAAAAAAACAAAATAACAAACAAACAAACAAACAAACAAAAAATTACTGTACCCTAAAAGATTCTGTAAGCTTCTAAAGCTATGTTTGAAAGAATTTCTTTGCAGTTGTTCATGTACCATGCACCTCTGAACTAGTTTAGCTTCTCAGGATAATCTCTAGCCTTGTCACTTTAATCCTTGTTTTTCTTTCTCCCCCTCAGAACCTTTCAGTGCCTTTTGCATGTTATTACACACCATTTTCTCCCTTTGGAATGCTTTTAATTAAATGGGCCATCATAAGATTTCCTCCTTAAAGCTGATGGCAGGAGACATGAGTGGGCAGTACTAGGGGGGATGAAACACATGGGCATGTACCAGTAAGAGATGATATAATCAGATTATTGCTTCATTTTGTGATCAGATTTCTGACCAATGTAGAGTGTTACACTAAATACAGAGAGATCTGTGTGAGGCAGCCATGCATGTGGTGGGAGAAGATGATGTTTTTACAGCCATCTTTGAAGTCTTGTAAATGAGTTTAAGATATATGCAATTGAAATTGCATCAATGTCTGCTGTTTTCATGACATCTGCATTCCCAAAAAAACTACCTAAGACTTTAGGGATAATGAGGCTTTTTGATCCTGATTAGATATTTAGTATGACCAAATTAGAACAATTACATTGTGTTCAGAGAAAAAAAATGTGTATATACATATAAATATATATATTTTTTTTTAAATTGTATTCCTTTGGGAATCATTTCAGATGCTTTTGAAGAATTCAATTCTAGATGTGAATGAATACTTTTCTTTAAAGAAATCCTGATGATTCTTTCTGTGTATCATGCTAATTTTAAAGTTTTATCCTTCTGTTTAAAATGAATTGAGCTAAATTTGTGTTCTGGAATTGACCAAACAATTGCATAAACTGGACCAATGCTCAGTGCTTTATTTTTTCCAGTATGGGAGCTAATATCACTGAGCAAATTATGCATTTTTATTTGCAACAGAGTAAACAGAATTCTTTTGTGGGTTCAGACAACCTGGAGAAATAACATCTATTTTTACAGGTTTTCTGGTGTGCAACAGTTTAACAAATTCCATCCTCAGTATGCAAGGAATAAACTGAGATGGAAAAGATTATCCACAAGCTAATGCCCTCTCTGAGTAGTGTTCTGCACTCTTTAATTAAGAATAGCAGAATATGTCCTTAAACTTATCTGCAATATTTTACTCTCCTCTTTTTTTTTTTTTTTTTTTTTTCAGTCTGTTGTCTTGATAGATTTGTCATATTTCACCCCCATTTGGTTAACTGGATGTCCAATAGCCAAGGCTCTGCTTATGCTTTGTATAACACTATGTACTTCATTTGTGATTTTCCTTTCACATTTCATGTACACAGCTGTGTTGTGAATTCACAGTGAAGAAAACAATTTTGGTTTACTTTGTGTGGCTTCTTTTAGTTAAAAGACCTTTGCTGGTTTTGTCTTCATAGTAGATTTTAAGCACAGAATTTTTAATACGTTAAAAAAAAAAAAAAAAAAAAAAAAAAAAAAAAGAGGTAAAACAGTAAAACAGTCCAGGGAAACTTAAAGGTAGTATGGAGATTGCTCAGAAAAAAAGGTAATGGAAATTTTAATTTATTTATTATTTTAAAATGGAAATATTCTATTTCATCCCTTCTCAAAATAGCATTAATTTTGAATATATAAGCAACTTTCGGAGAAAATGCAGATAAGTTCTGTATTTAATTGCAAGAAACTTAGAACACCTTTGAAAATTTATTAACTGTGACTGTATTTTTTTGCCCTGAATCAATGTGATATAATAGGAAAGACATTTAAAATAACCATTATCATTAATACATGCTACAAGTTTGAAACAAAGATAAATTTATATAGGGATACCTAGGGTGCTACAGTGGTAAACAGGTGACAGATATTCAAGTTTTCTTGTTTGTGGACTCTATAAAAATATCTTCATCCTGGTGGAGCATTTAGGTTTTTTTGTGACTTGACATATTTCAGGCTACTACCAACAGAGTTGTAGGGCTTTGTGCTGAGAAGGATGTTTAGTTATTACTAACAGAGTACTTATAAGAAAGGCTCCTGTGGTGAATGGATCACAATTTTGAGAATCACAGATACTTGGTTATGGGCTTGGCCAGAGCAAAACTCAGGTGTATTTTAAACAGGCTGTTTGTGCCATCATCATTTAGGCACTCAGTTCCCCCCTAATTTGTGATGAAGCTCTCTCAGCAGCAGTATCACAGTCAGATGATGAGGGTTGGCCACATGCACCAGAAGTTCTGGGAAATCACTTCCTCCAGCAATCCCAAATATTTAAAGACTGCATCTGAATATTTACCACTCCTTCCACAGCTCTCCAAGCCAGGAACTTAAACCAAAGAGCAGGGCTTGGCTGCCTGCTTTGTGCTGCTCTGCCAAGGTTTGCAGATGACTTCTGTGCATGTCCCCGTGCTGGTAAGGTGAAGCCAGGATGCAAAGCCATCCCATATGGAAAAGGTATGCAGGCAGGAAAGGAGGGAAAGAAGTGGAAGCAGCTGCTGCAGGGTGCAAAAGGCCTTTTCCAGGACTCAACTTTCTGTTCCCTCCCAGTTCTGCCAAAGTCATCACATTCTTGCAGGCTCTGCAGTGCACTGTTGCTGCAGAAAATCCAGCCTTGGGTATTTGAAACACCAACATAATTTAAGCTAAATGTGGTGATCTTATCATCATTCTTTCATTGTCAGACTCAGGAATACACTTGAGTAGACTTTGGATTTATTTTTTTAGTATTAAGGAAAAACATATGTTAAATGTTTTTCCTCTGATGAAGAAATATTGAGAAAAATCAGACAGATAAAATGAAGCAAATATTTGGTGGGCATGAGGAAGTATCTAGGTGTTAGAAATTTCTTAAAAATCATTACTTTAAATCCAGGGAAATCTGAATTTATGTTTTGCTCTAAGTAAATCTCCTTATGTTAAGATGAATAGAATACACACAACCTTTCTTCTGGCTTATACTGCCATCCCTGGGGGCTGCTGGGAGGAAGAAGAATAGAAATGCCAATCTTGAGACTCTAAAAGTCTAATTTAATACCATGAGCAATGCCTTAATCACAGTTATACATGGATCATAACCCATAAAATTATTATGGGGTGAGTGCATCACTGCTCCAAACTGCTGTCAAAGTGTCATTACAGGATGCTGTCAAACTAGAGGGCATGCCAAGGAGGGGCCCCCGAGTCTCTCTTCTTGACTTAGTAATAGGCAATAGCAGCATTAAAAGTTAGGATGATGGACAATAATCTTCTTCAAAAATCTACACCAAAGATGGCACCAAAGGGGAAAACAACTGCAAATGCTTTTTCAAAAGTGTCCAATTCAAAGTGATCTTGATAACTCAGAGAAATAGCCCCAAACCACTGAGGTGATATTCTGTAAAGTACAAAGTACTGTATTTAAAAGGAATGTCAGGCATAAAAAATAGAGGAAAACTGGTCAGGGTGCAGGAGGTGTGGAAAGGATGAGTGTTTATTGTGGACTAGATACTAAACTCAAATTGAATAACACAATGAGTATGCAGAAATTGGAAATTCATTTTATATTCTCAGCATTAGTGATTTCTCAGATGGAATACTGACATTCAACTGCTCAGTGTAAAGCCAGACAAATTCACAGAGAAAAATGTTTCCAAGAAAAGACAAAGAACAAAAATTTTAAAAAACAAAAGTTGATAAATTTTGTGATTTTTATTTGTTTTTAAGCATCAAGAATAAAGCATGACCTATATGAAAATTTGAAGCAAGCAGTTTTATTAAGTCTTAGAAAAAGGAAAAAAATCTTCACTGGGAACATTTTTTACAATATTTTAGTATATAAAAGACTCTTACACAGAAGGTAAGCTCAGATGTACCTTTTGTCCATACAGAGTAAAACAAGAGGTGATAGGGCTTAACCAAAACTGGAAAAGCTGAAGATCAGCTTGCAGAAAAAGAACTTAGGCTATCTCACTGGTTAGCAAGAAACATTGAGAGTTCTGTGTCTGAGAGGTCATAAAAGAAAACTGGAGATACCTAGGAAGGACCTGCAAAATATCCTTGAACCTGTTTCAGAGCAGAAGAATACTCTGGATGATATCTTAATATCCCAGAGTTCTTGGGGTGTCCTGTGCATTGTTTCCTCCCCTAATGGCTCTGTAAAGGTTTTAACCCAAAATCTTTAAGCCTGAGCATACCTCAGAAAAATCACAGATTCTGCATATCTATTTCATATTTGTAGCTTGAACACAATTCCATCAAATTGTTGATGATCCCCTCCTGGTTTCTATAAATGTTTCCTCTTGGTATGTGAGGATTGGGCCCAGAGATTATTCTTCTTGACAGTTTGCCTGAGGCTTTGGTAGAGGAGATGTATGGAGGCAGGAACATCCTGTCGAAATCAAAGGGCAAATGCAGGTCCCAGCTCCTTTCCCTAATGCATCCTTGCAGTCATCTGTAGCAATGCTTTGGCAAAGATCTTTGAATGTGATCTTTGGGGAATTTCGTGCTTGCACATGAATACAAGATTTTTCATGATTAGTGGACTGATTACTCCTAAATACCATTACACAGAGCTATGGGGCCCAATTATTTTTTCAAGGAGAGAGTCACTAAATGTTTCTGTGTAAGGTATCAAAAAGAAAACTTTTTCTTCCAGAGAACATTATCAATGAAGCTGATCACAAACCACTGGTGGTTCATGTCTGTGGTAATCAATGCTACAGGTAATTTCTTGCTACTCTCAAAGTTCAAATGACTTAAGCATAACAAAATTTAAAAACTACTTTCTGAGCAATTTGATGATGAAAAAAAATCCATTATTGAAAAAGTTTGCCCATGTGCAATTGTGTATCACCAGCTGTTTCCTTTCATTTGTATTCAAAGGGCCTGCAGCCCTGCTGTTTAAATTACTTATGGTATTGACTATATGGATGGAGTGGGACATGTTATTTGCATATTGATTTGTTTTGTATGGAAATAATTTTGATGAGTTTTTACCTTATTAGATTGTGCATTGTCATAGTGTGTATGTGACTATAACAATCTCAGAGTGGGGAGATGTTTTGAAAAATAGAAATGCTAGCACATATAAATTTTATTTCATTAAAAGAGCATTTAATATTCAATAATAAACTCTCATGAATTTAGGGGCTGGAAATTAGAAAAACACAAGATTTAAGAAATTGTAGGTATCAGATGTGAGCCTGTATCCTCAGTGTGAGGATGAGTTACCCTCAGCTTAGCTCAAAGATGCAGGCTGAGGTCCTTTGGGCTGCCAGAAAACAGTTTAGCAGGCTGGGTACTTAGTTCTCATCCAGCATGCTCTGTATTGCTGCTCATGTAAATTTTAAACTTTTACCTAAAGAAGCAACCACCACATAGAATCTTACATGAGTGACTCCAGAAGCCTATGAAGGGCAGCATATTGGTAGTAATACCTGGGGATCAGATTTGACTAGCAAGTTGTTCACCTAACTTCTTGTATGTGAATAAGAAAATTAGCAGCAGTTTAATCTTGAAAGGAATTCATTACCTTATGTGTATAAATATATATCACACTTGGCATTGCAGAGGTAGATGCATTAGTGATTGTTTAGCTATAAATGTCTTTCCACATAAAGCCTATGGGTGCTTGCTTCAATGAGCACTGACTCAAGGCTGCTGGGGATTTAAGGACCCTACTCACAGCTGTTTGTGTCCCTAGTCACAGTTGTCAAGGGGACCATCTAATGGTGTCATGTCCAAGGCACAGCCATTCTGGCTAATTAGCCATTAGTCTGGCGGAAATCCCTCCTCAATGAAGTTTCAGCACAGCTTGTTTTACTTTCAAGATGCAAGTCTGACACAATTTCACCAGCAGTGACCATTTCCTTGTTTGCAGGGCATTCTAAGAGCCTTATTTCTTGCTTTACAATGCTTCTGTCAGACATCAAAGGGTAGCTGACCAATTGCATTTAACTGTGTTAAAGAGGTGCACCTCAGAAAAACATCAGAAGATGGAAAGTCCAGTCACACATTGTAGAAAAAAAGAGTGTTTATTTATACTAAATAGATCCTTTCATTCTCTAGGCTTCCTAATTATTTTTTTGTTAATGTGAAGCCTCAGCCTTTATTCGTAAAACCTCTGCATTTCTGTTGTTCTATTTTTTAACATGTTAACCAGTCCTGTAATTGCTGCAGAGTTCAGAAATACCTATTTTGTGTAATTTGAAGAGTGACTCTGAAGAGCAACAAACTGCAAAGCTCAGAAATCTGCCAGATGGTCCAAGCAGAAGAAGCACATTACTCCTGCCCAATTCACAATTACAATTGAAATAGTGGGATTTGGAATGGATCTGAAATGACCTCTTGGGCTCCAAATCTTACAAAGAAAACAAATAGCTTCATTATTAATAAATCAGTATTGCTGTTGTACTCCATAGCAGCATACACTTTTACCACTGATGATTTTTTTGAGGGAGAACAATAAAGCTTGAAATTGTATCTTACAAACTGACCTGCTGAAAATCTTAGGACCCATGACTTTAACCTGTTAGAAATCCATTTCAGAACCTCACAGCCTTCCCCTCCAGAAATCTATGGAAGTGTTCTTATGCCTCCTGGGGAGCACTGTGGTACTCACTCCTGATGACAGGAGAAGAAGGATGTGTAGTGGGTTGGCACTGGCCAGCACCCACCAAAGCCTCTCTGTCACTCCTCTCCACAGCTGCACAGGGAGAGAAAACATGGAGGTTCCTGGGTTGACATGAAGACTGGGAGAGGTCACTCACCAAATACCATCACAGGAAAAACAGACTCAAATTTGGGATATTAACTGAATTCATTACTAACAAAATCAGAGCAGTATAACGAGAAGTAAAATAAATTTTTTCTCACTCTTCCGTTCCACCTGGGCTTGGCCAGTGGCACATTCATCTTGGAAGCACCTGATATTGGCTCTGTCAGACATGGAGGCAGCTTCCAGAAACTTCTCACAGAAACCACCCCTATATATCTCCCTCCCACCAAAATGTGGCCATGCAAACCCAATATAGGGAGGAAACACAGGATGAGCAGCAGGTTTCTCTTCCCAAAGGTTCCAGTGCTAGTGTTCTTTACACATGAAGGCACATGCAGGGGCTATTTTGGAAGATGTTCAGGAATGGCATAAAGACTTTTGATGTCTACCCTACCAGTCTTTGAAATCAATGGGGGCTTTGTCCAGTGATTTCAAAGAGTTTTTTAAATTACAGCTCTAAATTAGTCTAGTAATGGAAGTTATCTGCATTTCTTAAAGTACAGGGATTTCTGCCAGTTCATCAGATGAGTTCTGGAGATATGATCCAGCTACTAATCATTCTCACCTGCTTTTGAAACACTGTTTGAGAATTTATATAATATCACCTCAGAATAAAGAAAAGAAATTTACTGTGGCCTGAAGTACAGAAATGGCTAATATAAAGAAACAGTTTTTTCTCTCTTTACCCTGAAAAGGCATTTCAGAATGTATTTTTAGTTTCAAATTAAAATATCCTGTACTAGAAAGTAACCTGAGATAGTACCCTGAAGCTATCAGAAAAATACTGAAATTTAATTGCATCTTCAGCTCTGCCATAATGTCATTTCAAGGACATACCTGCATGATCAAAAACTAGTGAAATGAAAAATTGCCAAAAGCTCTTAACAAATCAACGAATGAAGAGTCTACCTCTTCAATTCTAAATAACTGTACAATGATAGTGATCAATAATACAGATAATTCAATGTGCAGGACAGTCTGACTTTTGAAGCTTATTTTCGAATGTACAAAACAAATTAGGACTAATCATTGCTGCAAAGTTTTGTACATAACCTAGGACACCCAGTATTTATGACTTTTTGTCTGCACTTACTCTCAATGTATGCTCAATCATATAGGAAATAAATGAACCAGGCTCACCCCAAACTGCACCTATCGTGGCCAGACTAGTATGCTTCAGCCTGCTCTGGAAGCAAGCTATTATTTATTTCTCCCAACCAGCTTTCTCTTTTAATATAAAACTTAAAACGCAAAACAAACCATGGCAGTTTTTCTGTGCTCTTATCAGCTGAGGGGCATATGTACCATGACCTTTTTTCTCATGTCATTCTTGTTTTCTGACTCTTGTGGGGCAGTTTCGTTGACCATGTGCCTGATTCATAACAGCCCAGTCTTCAATATTTCATTCAGTAGAAATATTTGGCAGCATAGTCTATACCATCTAATATATAGGAGCTTTAAAGCATTATTGATACTTCAGAAATAAGTCTCAGACTTTGCTGGCAGAAAGCCTCTAAAGCAGTTGATGAGATGCATATTCCAGGCCTAAGAACTCAAAATGTCAGTAAATATAGTGCATTCAACTTCTCGGTGATTTGAGCGCTATGCAATTTTGCTTTCATATGTATTGTAAGTGTTAAGTAGTGCCAATTTGAAATAAAATAGCATAGTACATTACACAGAAGTACTTAAGCACTCACCAGCAGATGAGGATGATGTACTAGATGGCACATGGTGGGAAGGTCATAAGGCAAGCAAAAGCACGAGCTGCAGCACACCCATGGCTCAGATCATGGGGGAGATATGACCAGTGACACTCCCACCAGGCCACTCAATGCACAGTGCAGGCACCCATCTGGCTCTGTGCAAAGCACCTCAGACAGCAGAAATTGTCCTGATGTCCAGGTAAAGTGTTAGTCCATGTATTTTATAAATTAGTGCTTTATTTATCAGGTTGCTCGGAAGGTGGTAGTTTTTTAGTTCTCTTTCAACCCAGTTCTGAAGGAGCTGAGAGAGCTAGGCTGGCTTTTTGAAACAAAACCTATTCACATAAAGATTCAGATCTGAGCAGAGAAAACATGTAACTTTCAAAAATTCTTGACTGATGTTCCTGGTACAGTGGCCTCGTGGTTAAATCCCTTAATACTGCTGTTCAACTAGTGGCAGACATGGGCTCCTCACCCTTCCTTTTTGTTGTAAGTAGTGTTGTCCTCCCATATTGGTAAAAGCAACATCATTGATTGAGGTAGAGAGGCTTCCTCCTTCTTATCCTTTTCCCCTCTCCTGTCTCCAAGAAAATCTTGGAGGATTTGGATTTCTTTTTTTTTTTTTTTTTTTTTAGTGTTGAACCTGTAGGATTTGTTTCTTTGAAACATTTAAGAGAAAGAAAAGTGCAGTTTGCACATTCTACTTCATGCTCCTGTGCAGTCATGCTAATTAACTGCTGCTTCATTGCTGCCCTCCAATACCCAGTCACAAAAAGGTAGTAGATGCAAAGAGGTAATATTTCTTTCCTTGCTGGAAGTTGCTGCCAACTTTTTGCTGATTTGTTGTTGTTTTTTTGTTTGTTTGTTTTTGGTTTGTTTTATTTTACATTATCATCCTTGTTGCTTTCTAGCCAAGTAATAGGATTCTACTGAGCTGTATGCATGGATGCACGTGCACGTTTTAACTTTTCGGTAGTATCATAAAAGCAGGTCTACAAGTTGATACACTCTGATGAGGGTCACAGACCAAATTTCCACCAGTTTCCCATCAGGAGTTGTACACAAGGAGTTGCAAGAATCAGCAAGAAGTACTAGATTATTAATCACAAGGAGCAGGCAGACTGGTGGCAATGCAGTGTCTTCATTCTCACACCTGTACTCAGCAGTCTGCCAAAATAATTTGGCAGAATTAAACAGTGATATCAATACACCTATCTTCTCTGTTTCATTATGATTTCAGTAGGCTACTTTGCAGTGTGCAGATTTCTGTTGGAAGTTACAAACACAAAGCACTACTGCAATTAAAGAAAAAGCAGGAGTCAGAAGCACTTTAGGTTTCCCCTTCCTTCAAGAATGAATTTCATGCTCCTGACAGAAGACCACCATACTAATTGTGCCAAGGCTTTCTTTTGTCTTTTACTTTGTGTTTTCCTACTCTGATAGGACTGGGATAATACAATTAATCATCAGAAAAACAGAACTCTTTAAAAGCAGTTTCAAATATATTCAGGATCTTGGCTGGAGACAAGGATAAGAAATCTATTAGTTTCTTATTCTGGGCTTAGATACTGCTGAGATAGTAGAATCAAGTTCTTCCAGCACAGAAAATTAAGTTTTTTTGTGTGATAGAGACAATATCAAATTGGATGAAATAATCTGACAAATCTCAACAAAGGGCTATGTTCTTATAGCATCACTGTGAAGAGCAGAGCTTGTGCAGGCACAATTTCACAGACAACTTCAGGTATGAAGATAAAGGAGCTACTGTAGAATACTTAAATTTGATCTAAGAGAAAAACAGTGCTTATTATCCATAATCTATTAAAATGAAAAATATTTTGCCATGCTTTCTGATTTTTTTCCAAATAGTTTGTTTTATTTTTATACTCACCTACTTAAATTATTAGTTAGGCACCTTTCATATGTGTATGAAATGAGCTCTTTGCATACTTTCCATCACAGAAAGTTTTGTATAGGAATTGTAAGGTCTTTTTTTTAAATTTTTGAGCTTGCTACTTGGAATTTGTAGCTTAGCACCTTCACTTAAATTCAGCCCATCTAATATCAGCCACATTTCAAGACACAGGATTCTTTAGAATGTGACTCAACCCACTTAAAGTCTGCAGCTTTCACTGTCCATGCAGGACTCCCAGGGAAGTGTTGAAGCACATGAGTTAGACTGGTGTTATAAATCTGGAACTTGGTGATCCATTGGTTCTCTGGATGGTGTTATCATGACCAAAGGCTTTTACTGAAGCAGTTTATTATGTTTGTCTGAAGAAAAACTGTATTGTTGGTTCTATTGAATGCATGTATTTCTAGGGGATTAAAAGTCCCTGCTACGCAAAGCTTCATACTAAGCAAAATTTTGTCTTAGTACCTGACCTTGCTGTAAATTTGAAAAAGAGCATGGCAGTGCATGGCAGTGTAAGTACAGGAAGGACCTAGCAAAAAAAGACAAAATGCTGATCTTGAGGAATTTAATTATTCTGACATTTCTTCTGAAAGCACTAGTGGGAATAGTAATGTAGAATATATATTTTTCCATAGCCAATAAAACAAAGCAATTAGATAAAATAGAATCATCAGCAGTGGGCATTAGGGGACCTTATTATTACAATGAATGAAGAGTGAAATACGTCTCTGCAGGAGAAGAGGCAGATACTATGTCTATTATTCCTCTTGCACATCATCCCAGAATAATGTACCCCTAGATGTTTTGTTCTGCCTGATTTTCATTTAAGTGGTTTCTGAAAATTATGGTATAATTTCAAAATGACCTTCTTAAATCCCTTGGGAGCAATTATTTTAACACTGCACAAAAATTACATCCTATAATGTCCTATCCTTTATGTTTTAATAAAAGGATGCATCCTCATCAATTTAAGTAATATAACCTGTATAAAATCAAAGAGATCAATGACTCAAGTGATTTTTTTTAATCTATGTATTTGTAATAGAACTTTAAATTTTCAAAGAACCAGAATCATCATATGTTACTCTCATACACCTTCTCTGAATAATTTTCAGACATTTAGTTCTCATGGATCATAGAGTACCTGCTAGGATATTTTTTTTCCATCTATGCAGCCTTGTAAAATTATTTCTGTGGTGAAAATATCAGTATTTTATTTCATCTCATCCACCAAAGAAGCCTTCACTTTAGCATCCACAGATTGCTTTAAATTTAGACTTGATAGAGAGTGATGTGGACTCAAGTGTTTTCTGCACATAAGTAGGTCTTGCACAGGCAGCCTAAAGAGCTATTTCATCTAGCATTTGCTATTCTTGTCACTATTTATACTAAATGTGCTTTATGTTGTTTTTCTTAGACTATTAGACCCCGTCTTTCTAATTGCTGCGCAGACTGTCCTTCCCTTAGGTTTTTCATAAATCAGCCCTGAAAATCTTGTTAATCCCTGTCCATGCTCCCAACACTGAGAGTACATTTCCAGAACAATGCACTCTGAGCTGAGCACATCATCCCAGTGCAGGAACATGTCAGGTCTTGGTTCTGCAACTGTGCTTAGACAAGCTTGAAACAGCCTGTACATGTTTGGCAGAGTTTGTGAGGCATCATGATAACCTGGGTGGCATTTATTTGTGATAATATACATGACAATTATGTATAATTATACAACAGTTTACAAATACAGTGATAAATATTTTTTACAGCTACATTATATAAACTTACACACTTCAGCCAATATTGCATTTTCAGAGGAACCCTGCAAAGTGTCTTATCAATTGGAATGCTGAAGACAGCAAAAGAGGAGGAAAGAGGTGTCCCTCTGCAAATATTTAGCAGAACCATGGCTTTAAACCCCTCTCTGACTGTCACCAAGAACAGTTTGTTGGCAGCAGCTGATCATTTTCAAGGGATGTGTCCAGCTCTCAGTTCTGTTCATCTCTCCAGAATGCTGTACAAAGAACTGTCTTGCAGGCAGCAGTGAGTGTAGCAGGGAGAAGTACATGACAACAATGTAGGTGGAGAAATTGTAGGCCTAAGTCCCACCTCTATTAAACAGAGGAGGTACATGATCTTTGTTGGGAGAGGTGACAATGGGATGTAAATTATCAACATTCTAGAAAGGGATAAAATAGGATGTGGTGGGTTTTAGTGTTGGTCAAAAACTTTTCGTTTTGGTCTCACTAAATGTCATATGTGCAAAACCAGCACATAGGAGAAGGCAGAAAAATGGGCAGAGTTTGCAGCCTGATTAGGAAAGAGAATATGAAAAAGGAGTCATGTGATACAGGCTGCAAAAATATTGGCACATCTGAGCAGTGAGTGAGTGAGAGATGGGAATAGTGCAGCCTCTGCTTGGAGCAGCTCAGAGAAGGTGCAGGTGGTAACAAAACATTCCAGTTACATCCTCAGAAGATGGAGCTGGAGAAAAGATACAGCACTCAAAGAGGAAAGCAAGTTTGGGAGGGAGTTTGTGGGATAAACAACGAGTCCTTGAAGTCAGGAGTGTTCTTAACCACTGGAAGCTCAGGGTGCAGCCGTGTTTTTACTCTGTCTCACTACCTTCATATGTGTCTCAGTCACGACAGGACATCCTGGTTCTGGTCTAGGAAAGAGTCCAAAAGGTAGCTTAGCTCAAAACATAAATGTTCACTATTAACTAGGTCTTTACTGAATTATCTGTCATCTGCACACCCATTCCTTTGATGAATTCGATTCTTTAATCACGGAGCTGAATTGACGAAATTTTTGGAGTAGAAGCAGTTTGAGTTGTGATTCATTTATTTCTCATAAAAGCTCATTATAGGCTGATAATTGACCCAATACTTTGCATAAAATTTGAATTAAATCACACTGGAAATCAGTTATCCTAATTCCCAAATGTAATTTTACTTTGTAGGAAAATGAAAATATTTGTGAGATTGCTCAAAGAACAATGCTGTAATTTGACATTTGTGAAAGTGCAGGTTTCTCCACTTTGTCCTTCTCCACCTGAGTGGAGAAAATAATGAGTTCAAATATTTCACTATTTTGCTTTGAAGGACAAAAATATTGTTTAGAGCTTTCTAAATTATGGAAATCCAGTGCAACCATGGAAATGCAGGGGAGGAGATTAAAAAAATGCAAATTTCTGTTTCAGTTGTCAGCACTGTTGTTTTGAGCATGGCCTCAGTTACATTAACAGCAGTCATGGTTCATCCAAATGTTAAACAACTTTTGGATTTAGAAATTCCAGAGGGCTGGAGGTAGTGATGATTGTCTCCTTGCACTCTGATCTCTCTGGGATTTGGAGCACAGGCTCATGCATCATCACATCACAACAGAGGTTATTTTGAAAGGAAACTGAATGGGGACCTGGACCACTGTGACCCATCCTGTGTGATGCAGCCCTCTTGCCAACATGAGACAAAGTCTTCCCTTTCTCTCTCCCCTCCTCTGATCCATGAACTCAGTCTGAGTTTGTGTCAGAGGATAGAGGAGCATAGTGCAAGAAACAGGGAAAACAGATTCTGATCTCCCCATTTCTGAAGTTCAGAAGAAATTTTAATCTGTATGTTCCTTCTGCTGGTTATGCTGGTTCTGCAGTAAGCAAAAAAACACCCAGGCTCATTACTCAAAGCCAAAGTCTTCCCATCTCAACACATACAGTTCCACAAAAACAACTTGACCACTACTGTGGGAAAGAAATATTGTACTTCAGAGAAATAGCTCATGTTCAGCTGACTGTAAGCCTGTTTCAAAGGTTAAACTCTTCACTCTTCCCTGTCAATTTTCAGTTGAAACATTTTGATTAGTGGGAAGAAATATTTGGTTTAGTTGAGTTTTAGTTCAAGAAAGCATCTGACTGAACTTCAAAATGAAAACTTAGGGTCAGACTGACAAAAAATAACATTTTTTTTTAGTTAATGGGAGTTCAGTTCAGCACCTGTCTTTCCCTCTGCAGAATGACACACTTCTCTCCAGATTTCTCTCTTTGACTGAGTAAAAGAGTTTCAGCTAATTTCTCATTGCTTTACTTCACAGGTTTTCTATTTGGATCTTTTTGTATCTGTGCACGTTTTGTGTATCTCTACTTCTTAGTGTACTATTCCTCTGCTCTCAGAGGTAGTTGCAGTTTCTGTCCATTTGTTTCGAGTGAATTTCATTAAGGTTTTTATTTGATCTATTCCCTAAATCGCTAAGGCTAACTTGCCATATTCCCAGTGCATATTTTGCCCTGCATTACTTTCCTGCCTGACAAGTCCCTTTGCATCACAGGCTCTCAGTTTTATGCCAGTGATCTTAAAAAGACTGGATATGAATTAATTTTGAGACATGCTTTAAATGATAACAAACCCAAAGAGTTTTCATATACCCTTCCAGCTTTACCATCAATTCTTAAAAAGAAATTAAAAAAGAAAAAAAATTCAAGTTTAGCTGAAGACATTTCTTCTTTTTAAAGCTTTCTGTCTCCACCAATGATTCATTCTTAGACTTACCTTTTGGTCTGTCACTGGAGACCTTGAAAGTGAAGACTGTGGTACAGTTATTTAATTCTTAATTTCTTTTTGAATTAAACCAATATTTCTCTCTGTCTGTGTATATGCATGTTTGTTTGCCTGAGTTCATGACACTCTCCTGTGCCAAGTCTGCCCTGGTGCTCCTGCAGCAGGTGATGGCCAATACCAGGTGCCTTTGTTAGAACACAAGGGCAAGGCCAACAAGTAAAATTACTTTCCCATCAGACCCTCAACCTCCAGCAAGCTACTTCTCAGGAGCTTCCTGGGGGAGTCATGTCTTTGAATTGGAACACCTCAGTAGGACTCTTCCCTCAGGGTTCTGTCCAATTGCTTTTTCAGCTCATGAAATAAAAAAAAATACAAAATCCTGTAAAAAGAAGTTTAAAAACATTAGGTATGTATTACATGGTGGATATCTCAACCCAATTATTTTGGGTAGAAATATACCCAGATACTCAATTAAAACAAACTGACAGGCCTTTTACTCTCATTTCTTGTCTGTTTTCCCTGTTTCTTGGCCTTTTCCCCCTTAAAATAACTTTGTTTTATAACTACTTCAAGGAGGTAAAAGCCCTGAGGAGAACCCAGCTGAAGAAAGCAATTTAGGCACTTTATGAAGCTGATGATTAAAAAAAAAGTAACCAGACAATTACCTGAAGAGAATCTATACTTTTGCTCTATAATGTAGTCAGGCAAACATACTATTGAAGAATAGATTAAGATATGAACTACGAATAAATATTCACACCAGTTTTCACCAGAATGTATTTGATTTACTTCTCCTAAATGGACATTTAATGGACACAGCACTCAACCAATGACAAGTCATAAATTACCCATCCCAGGAGGAGCACCACACTGGGCCAGGTTTGGAGACAGCCTGCCAGCCACAGAGCTACCTCCTGTCTCCTCCTGAGTTTGGTGGAAGCAGCAGCTACTTTGGAAGTTAAAAATATGCTGTTGCCTCTCCCAGTGAATCAAAATAAGTCATGAACACCAGCTGCTGCTTCCTCCCTTCCCACCTTCTCTGGTACACATGCATGTCCTGATCAAACTGAAAGTCTGGCCAGCTCATACAGGAGCTCTTCCTTTGGCTGCCTAATCCCTGTGTGCTCGAGCTACTACTGTTTCCACCAGCTTTGGCATCACAGTCAGTGCTCCCAGTTTAAACCTCAGAGCACTGAACAGTCTCCTCATGTAGCATTAGCTAAGACCTGTTCATATACTGAGCTTTTATCTTTCTGCAAAGGATGATTATTCAGTTCACTGAAAACTATGCCTTGGAGAGAGAAATCTTCGTCCTGTAGTCATGCAAATTATGAAATATTTTTTCCATTGATAATCTTGAGGTATTTGTGGGTGGGTGGCAAAAAGAAGGGAGAAATATGAGCAGTATAAAATATATTCTAATAGGTTAGGAAATTTAAAATATGAAACTGTCTATAATATTTGAGTTTCTTCTAAAAATATGTCTTGCTGTAATTTCTATTTTCACTGGTAACAGGGATTTCAATCTACTCCATTTACTGCCTTTTAGAAAATGATTACAGCAGCCTTGGGGTAATTTGAAAGTGATGAAAGAGACACAGAATCTTCCTTTCAAATATTAAGTATATATGGTTCAATCAGATTAGCTTTAAATCAAACCTCCAATGTTGCACCTTTCCCAGGTTTTATTATCCACCTGAGCATGCAGATTTTCTTAAAGAGAGAATAAGTTTCCTTTTGTCTGAGTGCAAAACCTTTTCTGGTAATGAATGATGCCATACAGTTAGTAAAATAAGTCCTTTATATGCTCTTTAAATCATTGCACAGCCTAAGAATCAGATTCCACGCCAGGTTCTTCTGCTTGTGTAACAAAACCAAACATTTGGTAGCTAGATGCATTCATTATGCTCTCCAGACATACAACTTTGTAAGTCTAACCAGAGACAGAGAGTACAGGATAATCTGTAAGAGATTAACCAGAGGATGGAACTGAACCTGCACAATGCAAGCAATGATACTTCCCAAAGACAAGTTGCCATTGTATTAAGGTACTGGAAAGCACCCATTATTCTGGTGGGTGTGTGTGTACGGGAGACAAAGACTAGTAGAATCACTGATTTTATCACTGTTATGTTTCCAAAGATTTAGAAATAGTAAACATTTATTTTATGGGTTTTTTTCCTGCAAAAGATGAGGGCAAAACTTTCATAAATCAGTGACTAGACTTCCAAGGACAGTATATGAAGAACATGATCATAAGTTAACTGTAAAACGAATGAGTGATAGAGATTAGAAACCACTTAAATTGATGGGCCACTTTATCTAGAAAGTATATGGAGCAGCAAGAAGTACTCTGAAGTGAATAGGAAAAATAAGCAAATTTATTGCTTATGCAAACATTTATTCAGTTCATGGGAACCATCAAGGATAAGAAGATGGCTGAAGTATTACATACCACAGTTATTTCAGAAGGCCTTGGGACATACCATAAAACTGTAAACTAAATATATGACAAGCTACACTTATTTTTGGGAAGACCTGCCTTTGAAGCAACTGAACTCTGGGTAGGGAACTGCAGCAATATGTTAAAATTCACTTAGTGTCCAGTCTGCAAATTAAGTGGAAATTGAAGCACATCCTCTATGACACAGTAGCTACATTAAAGAAAATGAATCCTCTAAACAGGCTTGTGTATTCAACAAGATATTAAGACCAAGAATTAGTGATCTTACAACCTAAGTCAATTAAAGGAGCTGTTGTGCTCTCTTGGGTCCTGCTGATTCTTTCTGATGGGAATATTACCTCTCATTCTTGCTGCATACTTATAGAGGGATATCAGCTCAGGAAAGGCACACAAGAATGAAAGGGAAAGAGGAGGGTACAAAATGACAATTTTATTTCTACCATGAGGAATAGTGTGAGATAAGGGAAGTCATGGTTTAATAATTTAATTCTTGAATTTCCAGATTCTATCTCCAGTATGTCTATCAGCATCACACTGTTTGCACCACACATTTGCTAATGGCTTATGAACACAACTCTCTCACTGCAGTTAAATTACTTGTAATACATCAAGGTAGAAAGATGTCTTTAGGAAACTCTGAGAAGTGGGAACAGAGAGCACGATAAAAAGGTAGTGTAAATTTTGCCAGGAGCACTGGATAGCTCTGAAATTACCTTCCAATTTAGTTGTTCATACAATTTTTTATATATAAGCTGAAATGTTCGTATATGATATGCTTCAGAGAAGACAACCTTGGAACATTTGGAACTGAGGCCAGAGGAAAAAAATCACTGGATAATGAATAATCAATATGGGTTTACTTGTAATATCCCCAGTAGCTCTAATTTTTGGAGTAAGGGCTAGAAATATTGTTTGGAGGAGCAACAGCTTTTTAATGGGGTGTGTGCCACTTTTTATGCACCAAATCCGACAACATGGAGGCAACTGTGAGCACTCAGGGGATGATGAAATACTGAACTAGTGTTGTGAAAAAGGCAAAAAGCCTGTGACAGAGACCCTGTGAAATGGGAATGGCTATGCCATCAAACCAGAATCAGAATGACAAAGTCTGAGGATTGCAGGTTGGCACTGAACTGGAATGAGGTCCCAAGGACTTGGGTCTGGAGCATTCCTCATTTTATATTTTTATAACTGGCTGAGCCTACTTCAGTTGGCCCACCTCCACACCAAACTGTGTCTTGCTTTAAAGACTCAGACTATGGGTCTTAAAAATCCAGCTTTCTAATGAGTTTTCCATTTGCTTTTCAGCAGTTTTATCTAAACCATGTTTTCTTGGCTCATTGAGGACATCATCCCTGTACTTGACCAACACGAGAAGAATCTGAATTCTGTGATTAATTTTTTGCTTTTTACATGGATTCCAGTCTCTCTTTGCACACTAAATTCTGGTTTTGCGATGAATTAGGAGTGTGTGATGAAATGAGCCTTTTTTTTTTTTTTTTTTTTTTGAAGGATCCTTGCTTCAGTTGTAGAAAATGCTAAAAGCTGTGCAGAGAATGGAAAAGAAATTGGGGGAAAAGAATGAATAATGGTCTCCTGGCTAGGGATGTTGAATTCCATCCAAGAGACTGGATTATAAATGTACATCTGCCAAAAATTTCTCAGTGTGATCCTGGGCAGGTCATCCACCCAAACTTCTCACAGGTGTTCTGTGGTTGTGTTTTTTACCCACTGTTAGGTATCAGTATTGCTGGGCTCATGCTGCTTTGTTGCAGAAGTGCCAAGTAGTGACATGTCAGACTACAGGAAGTTTTATTATTTAAAGGACTCGAACATTTTGAATAAGAGATTTGTTCCAAATCAGTGTATATATGTTAGATTAGGTAATTTCTGGTGGGTCAATTTTTATTGAACAAGTGATTTCACACTGTTTAAACAGAGTACTTAATTTTGTGGTTGTACTATCATACAAGAAGTCTAGCAGCTTTTTCAACATTTGAAATAGCATAAAAAACAAATCAAACATCAATTTAGGCATTGGATATTCTCAAAATGCAATGCTCCTGTCAAGAAGAAATTTCAGTATGTATTGAAAAGAACCATGTTTGCAAAATCCTACTCTCAAGATAAACATTTATTCTAGAGGACAGGATTTCATCTGTTTCCATCACTGGTACTCTTCACAATGGTGTGGGATGTCAAAGACACATTGCTTTATAGTGTTGCTGTTCTGAAAATTTAAGGCCCTGAAGTCTCAAACAGGACACTTTAAATTAATGGATTTTTTTAGCTTAATGGATTTGTGCCTTGGCTCTTCAGATAGAAAGTGGGGATAATAAGCTCTCAGGATTTTTCTGTGAATATTCAGAGATAACGATAACCACTGTAATGGAAGAGCCTAAGAGGAAGATATTCTTTCTAAGTCTTAGCAGGATTTGGATGTTGTGCAATAAATAAGAACTGGGGCCATACTCTGTAAAACTAAAAGGGCCAAGTAGCTCATCAGTAATTAGGTACCAGCATTTTGTGCCCTGATGCAGCTAAAATGGCACAGACAAAGCAGTATGTGGTCATGCACTAAAACTTTATCATAAACATTAACCCCAAGGAATGGAATTGAGATTTTACAAGGAACCAAATTCTGGTCTCTGCTCTGTGAGAGCTCACGATTTAGGAGAAATGGCAAATTATAAAGCTTAATATTGCTGCCTGAAGATTAATTGCAAAAATTATTTCAATTAAGTTCAGGTTGCCACAGACTCTCCTACATTTTTACTAAATTTGAAGGAATATGTATCTATAAATTAAATTGAGAGAAACCAGTATATATTTATTTATAGTATGCTTACTTTTTGAACCAAAATTTTCCAGCTTATTAATGAAACTTTTACAAAATATGTACTCTCCTAATTTTTCCTGTGCCAGTAGCTTTCAGGAGAAGTCTTTCCTGTCTGCAAATCCTTATTTATTAATTCGAGGTCCTGCTATAGGCAATGGAAAGCAGTTACAGGACTTGTTACATGGTATAATAGCCAAAAAAATTTTCAGCATATTAAAAAGAAAGCAGTGAATTCTATGTATAACAAATCCTCAAAATGAAAGTTTTGCCAGGTTTTCAAGTTTTACCTTGAGTATAATTGCTGAATAACTGTTGAGAACATGCAAAATCTTAAATTAAATTAAATTAAATTAAATTAAATTAAATTAAATTAAATATACTTCTCTGGAAAGCCTACCTACCTTTTTAATGAATAAAAAAGAAGTAGCTTTCAAGGAATCCCAAAGGGGCCAGCACTCAGATTTTCAATGCCATCCAAACCTAAGGTCTTTTCTTTTCCACTCTCCAATATCTCTTTCTGAAACAATGGAAAAATTCAGTTTGAGCCTTACCTAAGAGTTAAGAATACTCTCAAAAGATAATCATTATTTTTACAAGCATAATGAAGATTTAAGGAAGATTTTAAAAGAAACTATATCCATCTTTACAAAAATTTTTTTGTATTGATATAATTTTTGTAGTTTTTACTAGTGTTATTAGTACTGTGTTAACATTCTCAAAATTTTTTAATGAAAACCTGCTTGAATAAAGAATATTTGTATTCATTTATGTCTATGGAGACTGTCTATGTTAGAGAATTGCTTTAGGAACAAAACAAAAAAAAAAATCACACATCTTATTTGGAATTACTTATTTATAAAAGCATGCATGTTTGGATAACTTGAAATAGAACCTGAATTTCTGTCAAAGGTAAATTGACTTAAATAATCTCAGAAAAAGCAATGAATACAGGGAAGACCTGAAACTGGAAGTATCCTGACATGGAGAACATGTATTCCCCTGAAAGAACATGAACCAAAGAAGCTGCCAACACTGCACAAAGGACAGCAGCAGCTCACATGCAAATCTGGGGGAGTCCTGACAGATATTCTATCTTTTCTGAAACTATGGAACCAGGAAGGTAAATTATCTTAAAATGAAACAAGAAAAGCTGAAGAAAATTCTTATGTTTCACCTTTAGTTCTTTTGCTATCTCATCACTGTCTCCTAACTTTTTAAAGTAAACATCCAAGAAAAACAAGAAAACAGCTGACTGACAGCATCATGAAATGTTGCCTGCTGTTTTGCTGTAAATTCTGCAATATAAGAGTATCACCTTAACATCATCACCAAAGTAAAAAGAGCCAGAGAAAAATAATGAAGATCTACCAGTTATATTTATCTTCTTTGTCTAATGATCTAAGAAATAATAGAAACATCTCATTTTGTTTTAAATACTAGCAGAATTTCGTCCTAAACAGCAAAATAAACCAGACTACAACCTTCAGCAGATGTTACAGTAAATTCATTTTCATCATATAAGATTTTCTGACTTAAGGCAGTTACATAGACAACTGATGAATGAAACTTAAATATTCTTTTTGACTTCACCTGTCTAATTTAGGATCCTTCCATGTGAGTTCTGAGAGGGACTGACTGACACTAAATGGGCTTTTCTTGGCTGACTGCAAACTGTTCTGCTACATCATAAAGCAGAAGCCAGGTCACAATTTGAGTGAAATGTGTTTCATTGACTTAGATGGAAAAAGACTTCCCCCTCTCAGAGGTCACATCATCCTCCAAATTATGTCTTTTATCATCAGGAAACTCAGTAGCAAATGCTTTGTCTCTTTTCTAATGATAAAAAGCTGTTGATACACCTTACTCTTTTTTTTCTGCTTTTTCACCCACAATTTTCACTCCAAACATGGAAAAGAAGTTAATTAACTAGTGAGTCACACTTCTGAGTGGCTTTTGAGAAAAGTAGTGTGCCTTTCTGACATTTTCTGCTTCTCCACATGGTTAGGTGACTTCTTGGTATGACACTAGGTTAAAACTGCACTTTGTGCTCTGCCAAGGCTGTTTTAATGGGATGTTGTCCATTTGTACCATACACAGGGGCTAACAGAATGACTCAGAGAAGCCTGGCTTATTTTTTACTTTATATGATTAACATTTTAAGCAGATTTAGTGCTGCTAGGTTCTGTGGGAAAAATCCCATTGCACTCTGACAAGTGTTTCATAGCTGTTTGTGCTGACATCCAGCACTAATTGGTTTTTGGCACTTTGGAGGACATTTGAATTCAACCATCCCCTCTGTAGATTTTCCTGGGAGAGTACTCTGGAGCGCCATGCAGTCTACACACAGATAGCCCCTAATTAGCCTCTCTGGAGATATTTTTTCTTTCCCACAGGTACCAGCCTTATTTAGGCATTTTTCTCAATACAGAGAGTACCTCAGAACTTACTTTTGCTTCACAGCTGGACTTCTGCTAATGAATACATTAAAAGCAATTTTTTTTTTTTTTTTTTTTTTTTGTAGAGAAGTCTAGCTAAAATCTTCTTAGTTCCTTAAAGGCAGGACTTTTCAGGTTGACTTCAGATCACCTAAACTTGACAGGTGAGTAATATTCTATGTCTTTACTCAATGTAAGTAAGAGACTGAGAATGCCAGTTAAACAATGAGACAATGGTGTGGCTGTGTCCGTGTTGGAGATGTTACTCATGATGAACACAAGAGGAGTTTTAAATTTAACTTTCCCATATGAGAGTACTACTTTTAAGATTCATCTGCCTAGGTGTAGGGCCATAAAGGGCTTACAGGTACCACAGGTTCAGGGAACCTACAGGAGGCTCCTCCACCCATCTGCCTTTTAGCCTGTCACATTACATGCTGTATGCAGGTATCCTGGGACAACTGTTCTCCAAAGGTGTCTTACATGAACCAGTAAAGACTGATTTCTCAATTCTTCCCGTCCTGTGACAATGCCAAGACAAAGACACTGCTAATTCAAGGTAATGAGCAGTCAAAAACATGACTTTGCAGCTCCTAGGGATGAGAGGTTATTCTTAGAACAGGAAGAGGATAAGAGCTCTGGGATTAAATCCGTGCCTTCTGGCTGATGTGCCATATCAAGGGAAATAGCAGAAGCAGGAAATTAAGCTAAGAGTAAATGTGGAGGCTTATGTTCTCATGTCACCAGCCTGCTGAAAAATGAAGTTGAGCCTTTGGTGAAGCTGATGGTGGTTGCTCAAGGTGGTGTGGGTCAGCTGAGCACCGTGAATTTGCCTGAAGGACAAGCTGGGGCACAGACCGAAGGAAAATCTTTGTGTGCAGAATGTTCCACTTGTAACTAAGCCAGCTTGGACTGCTTTGTACTGGGGAGGAGACAGAGTGTTTACAGGATAGCCAAGAATGGAGGCCAGAAACTTCAGCATTGTCCTGCTGACTGTCCAGATTTTCAGTGACGTAATGGCACAAATCTTCTCTTAGGAATTAGCTCTTTTCCTGCCTGATCTTCTATTTCCATCCTATGTGTTGCATGAAGCATATGTTGTGGGAATAGAAGCAAGAATCAAGTCTGTTTTCTTCATTTTAGATGCTATTTCCGGTTCTCTTCAGGGGAATGCAGCTGCAGATGTAGGTACACTCAGTAAGGGGGTGAGAAATGGAAGTTTCCCATGTTTCAAGTGATAGAGAGTTCTTGTTTCCCCCAAACTCTGTAGATAATGAAGCAATAGCAGTGTGAGGAACCAAGAAAGTTTCTGCTTTGTTCTGTTTAGCTAGAAGATTGTGTTAGCAAATCAGGCTGCCACTACCACTCACAAGATCTCAGAAAGGCCAGAGGCTCAGGACATACAAACCATCAGGGAAACAAAACAGTGAAGTCAGGGGCAAAGTAAAGAAGATGTTAATTATTTAAGTTATTTTAGAAAAACAAAAAGAAATTGGAAAAAAAAAGGCCTTTGTTAATACTTTCTTTCTTTCTTTCTTTCTTTCTTTCTTTCTTTCTTTCTTTCTTTCTTTCTTTCTTTCTTTCTTTCTTTCTTTCTTTCTTTCTTTCTTTCAACTTCAGAAAGCCTGCTGGAGAACCTTCAGCAGACTAGATAAACATGCTAGGAAAACCAGCTGAACAAAATATTTTCATTCTATACATGTGAATCTACTTAAACTCAGCACAGAAAACATAAATCCTAATGAAAACAAAGTAAAAGTATGGAAAATTCTAATTCAGACTTTAATTGTGCTGCATATGTAACAGCTGTAATGCAGCTACCACAGAAAATAATTTATTTCCATTCTCTGAGCTGAACTTCTTTTTCATTCTCAGTTTTACCTTGAAGAATATGGATGTAATTTTCTTATTCTGAATGCAGATATTGCCACTGAAGTACCTCCACATTTTCTAAATTCACTGGGCACTGGAATAGCTGTTTGCAAAGAAGTCTGTATCATCCAAAACCTCATGAGACAAGCAGGAAATTTTGGTTTCTATTCACAGTTGGAAAAAGTCATGGTTGCAAAATGTGGTAGAAAATTCTCTTTAATATAAGCCATTTCTTCTCAGAACAATATGACTTTGTTCAGAGTAAAGTGTTTCAAAGGAAAGCTAAGAAACCTGGTAAAGTCCCTTGAGAATGGTACATTTCGCCCTTCTTTTCTTTTCAAGGTTTGTGGAGGACAAAGTCTTCTCATTCCAAGTGGGCAGGATGACTCAGGAGGAAGGGTGTCCACTTGGGATCTGACACATCTGGGTCCTGTTCCTTACTGTGTCGCAGATTTGTTGCAGGAGTTTACATACAGCATCCTGACACAACTTGAAACTACTGCAGCCCTAAGGCATCAACTTTTGCTGCTGCAAAAGTGATATTCTCAAATGGTGATTGGTGTGTTGAAAGGATATGTTACTTACAGAGAGGAGCAACTGCAGAACAAACTTTCTGGGACAGCTATTTTTTTTTTTTTTAATGTAATAAAACAATGTTTAGAGTATCATTCTGGGCTTAGATCATCACTGCCTTATTAAAAGTAAAAAAAGTTGACCTACATCTCCCATAAATTGAGAGATGAACACCAGGCTCTTGAATGTCTTGCAGTGTATTTCTCACATTTTTGGAGCTGTTCTGTTTGTTCATTTTTTTCTCTAAATAATTAAAATATTAATTATGTCTAAGAATGAAGAAAGAAATCAAGAAGCTGACTTTGTAAGCCCCTTGGCAGGCAAGAGAATTGAAATGAAAGTCTCATTTTATTCTGTGTACTTTCCAGCTGGCTGTTCCATACACTTTCACAGAATTACAGGATTGTTGAGCTTGGGAAGGACCTCTGGAGACGAGTAAGACAGAGGTTCTTTGAAGCTATAGATTTTACTTATAGTCTATGCCTAAACTGCAGGAAACACAGACCTCCCAGCTCCCATACCCTTTTGCCCAATCTACCTGCATTCTGGCTCAGTGTTAGGGTGAGATTTAGGTGTGTACTTTTTTCATCCTGCCTTCCCCTCCCCTGCTGTCAGCCCTCAGAATAACACAGGCTGAAAGGACCCTGGGTCCTCATTTGTGAAGTGAGGAAAGTGCAAATGCAACACTACCAAACAGCAACACTTAATGTGTTTTCCAAGGATTTAGCCTTGTGAAAGTGTCAGAGGAGCAATCATTTCTGCTCAATTCCTTTCTTTCACTTCATAGTAAATAGTACATAACAAACTTAATTTAATCTTGGTGTCTTCCACATTTCATAACGTGGAGGTTTTCTGTAAGTCTGGCTCTTATGTGCTCTGCTTTCCACCTAATTTCCACACTTTGGTGCCACTGCATGTACAATCAGCAGGAAATAAGGGAGAGCTGTAAGGGGGGCATTTGTCTTCGTGCTGCTGTTGAGGAGGATGTCCTGGGGGTTTGTGATCTGCAGCACAGACCCAGCCCTTCCCAGAGCAGCAAGAGTTGCCATGACCCTGCCTCTCCCAGCACCACTGGAACACAACAGGACCAAGCTTCCTTCTTCCAAGGAAAACCTCTTTTCTTCCAAATACAGGCTGATGATAGCTTCATGTATGATACATTGAAAATTTACCCATCACTGGCCAGAATGAAGTCCCAGAAGGGAATTCATTTTGTGGGAAAAGACTGAGAGAGCTGTGCTCTTTCTCAGGGGAGAGGAAAACATTTCATGCTGAGCTAAAAGCCTGCATTTGTTATTTTTAGTCAAATTAATAAATGCTTTGTGTTGGCAAAGATAAAATAAAGGACATGAGAAGAGAAACACATAAAGAAAAAAACGTGTTGAAGGAACAAATAGGTAGACTATAGAGAGGCTCTAGGGGAGTAAAACCACAAACACTTTCCTGTATTTTATGGGAATATTCTTGTTGTTGATTTCATTCCAGTACTGAGCAAAGCTGAAAATAAACCACTATTTGCTAATTAGAGAGGGTTATCATTTCTTCCAGTTCTTCTAGACAGCACATTTTCTGTGTGCAATTGCAAGATTCATACCAGATACAGTTTTGATTTTAAAAAATAGCAATGGGACAAGGAAGAAGGAAGGAATATGACCACCATTAATATTTGCTGCACGAATTCTGGAGTCAAAGGGAAGTTGCCAAGAGATTCAGCAAACCTTGGTGTACAAAGGAATCATAAGGAAATGCTGCAGAGGAGCAGTCATCTTCTGGGAAGGCTGATGAGAAAACTTCTACCATGGAGAAACTTCTACCATGGAGAAATGGTGCATGGAGAAAGACTCTTTTCTTGTTGAATGAGTACAATGAGGAAAAAGAAATGGTGAATATATGACTATAGGAGGGAAAGGAGATTTTCATTATGGTCACTGAGAAAGCAAATGTTTTGTCAGGTATGAAAGCCAGAAAAACCTGACAGCTTGTCCAGTGAGGCAGCTCTAATGTGATTGCACAAATCACACCCAAGAATCAGCTAAATTTTACACTTAGTCTCTGAAAAAAATAACCAAACAAAAAATATATAAAAGATTGATCCAGTCCAAATTAATTTTTTAAAGTGGGCAATCTATAGTATGTGAGGACATTCCATGAATGGAGACGGCCTTCAGCAGAACAATTGATTGCTGGTAAGTTTCTGGTCTTCAGGGTTAAACACTTACAATGACACTTTAATCCTTTCTTTGATTAAAAAAAAAAAAAAATCCTTAATGAGTTATAAAAAGGAAGAATGATATAAAACTTTAGAAATTTAATTTATAACAAAACCACAACTATGGATAATTAACGTAAGGAAGATTTTTTTCTCTTTCACAGAGTAAAACATACAAAAATTGAAGGTTTAAAGATCGTAAGAATATTAAATTTTTTTATAAAAAAATTCTAAAGATGCAAAGACCAAAAGTCATGTTTCAGGAGGTTCTTTAAATGCCGTTCTAGATCCAGAACTATTCAGAGTTTTCCATATTACAATCTACATTGACCTCAGGGGATAATTATGGGGAGACTTTCCAAAGTCGAAAAGATTACTAATGTTTGGAAAGATAGAAATAAATCAAATAATTAGGATGATATTCAACAAAAATAAACATTACTTCTCCAAACAGGATATATGGCAATTACAATGAAATTATTTCATCAATCAGATACTTCCTGTTGCACCACTGTCTAGAATTGCTTACAGACATAACAATTTCTTTGAGTAAGAAGTTGTGATTGCAAATGTGTAACATATGATGACCTAGTGCTTATAATATTATTCCTTGCAAAACTCACACACTAATTTTAATTAATCATCCAAATTAGGTTTGTGAAAGAACTGACTATGCAGTCCAGACTATGAATATTCTTTTTAGTACCAGGTGATAGGAAAGGAGTTAAAATTATAACAGGCAGGAAAAGTTCTTGTAAAATCCAATATACCTGCACTCTAGTGAGTGGAATGTGGCAGGCCAAGGAAGCATATTTGATGGGAAGGATAGGAATTTCCTCACAGTTTTTCATGAGGTGCACCACTTTATTTGTCTGGTTCGCAAAGAGCAGAACAGAACCATGCAAAATTGAGAGAATTGCTTATGGTTTTAATTTGATCAGTAAAATATTGTAATTCATACTCACATCTTGCACCCACCTATCTCCCAAGCATTCATTTAATTCAATCCTGTCAAAAGTTGAGGGGAATTTCACCCTACTTCACTCTAAAAAAAGACCTTACCCATGGTTGGAGATACCATAAACTAGAGAGCAAACTGTTGTATAGGTAATTAATATTTGTCAAAGGCAAAGAATATAAAATATTTGTTACTTGGATGTCACTTGTTTTCTTCCTCCAGCAGTTCAGAACCCACATATTTAAGCACCAGCAGAATGATGGATACATGTGCCACTCTCAGCATTTACACCCAGGCAGTGATTGATTAGGCATGAGAAAGGAAAGGAGCAGATATGTCTCGCACCCACACAAAGCCATTTAATTTAGTAAAGAAGCAATGAGAGCAAGAGGAAATTCAGTGGGTCAAAGTGGGTCTTTGATTAAATTCACAAAACCAAGAGGTTTGTCAGTCTATGTTTGAGATAAAGAGCAAAGTCCATACTTTTCCTAAAAAGTTCAGAATTAGAAGAAAGACATCTTTACACTGAGGTGAAGGGGAGAATTGGTAAATCAATTGCTTCTTGAAGACAATCATATATGAAAAAAGAAAAAAAAAAGGGAAAGTTTATGTGTGTTTTTATTTTATATGATGAAATTATAAGAACTATTTTTTGTATGCTCTAAAGATAAACTTCAGAATATTCTTTCCCCCCACCTCCTATTCCCTCTGAATTCATCATGAGCAAACTGGAAAACTAGTAAATTTATGACATCAGATGAAATGCAGGTGTTTCCTTGAGGGAGAAACAATTATTAAACTACCACCTAGTTTTTAATATACTAGGGACTAACAAAAATAACACTATAAAAAATTTTGTTTTCTATTTTTTAGCACTTTTATGAGTTACAATTAATTCCAATACCTGGAATAGCAGCTGTGAGGAAACAAAAATAATGTCTGTTAGAGATTCAAACTGTCTGCTTTGTTTAGGAAAACCCTGAGATAGCTCCCCAGGCAGTTATTAGTTAACCACAGAAACTTTTCTAACTGAGCCAGGAATTACTAAACTTGACACTGAAGTTATATAAAGTGTATAGTAAAATAGTATAATCCTTTTACCACCCAGAAATTGCATTTAAAACAATTAATAATTTATTTTGGAAGAGTCCTCTAGAGGCCATCTGATCCAAACTACACTCAAAGCTGGACTTACTTTGAAGGTTAGTCCAAATTTAAATTCAGATTGCTTGGAACCTTGGCTGTAAAGCTGATGATTCCAACTCTGGTTTACTCATTCCAAAAAGCACAACACCCATCATTAATGCCCTGAAGAAGTGTTAATACAGATTTAAAGTCTCTTAAGCGTTATTTCTAACTCTGTCCTTCAGATGCAACAAAATTATGGAGGATCACAAGGGTACAAATCTGTTGCTGAAATAACCACCAGAGGTCTGCTTGGGATAGTTCACAGCCCTGCAGGGTTTAAGTGGGAGTTGTGTCCATCCTGGGGGAGGACACATCACAGCAGCACCGTGTAGCCTAGCTGCTCTAAGGGGGACTGTGAACTGCACATCCCCATTCTCCCTCTAAAATTCTGTGCATCAGTGCCAAACCTAAACTAGCTGAACCCCTTGTCACCTCCTGAAGCCCAGCTGCACTCACCCTTCAGCCTGCTCCAGACCATGCAGGGAGAGGAGGCTGTTCTCCGTGTGTTTGTCCTCCAGAGAAGCTGACGTGCCTTTCTGGAGTAGGATGGCCAGTCTTTACTCTAAATGTAGCTTCTTTTATTGCACTTATCAAAGATTCAATTTGGGCAGAGAGCATTGGCTCCTTGATCTTCTGTGCCTATCCATGGAGTCGATTTTGTGTCTCAGCCATATTGCCAGTAGTTAATTCTCTTTAGATATATCTAATAGTGTTGCTCTAAAATCCTTTGTAAAAATTATTTGGCTTTCTATTTGTTTGCTTATTAATTGAAATTACTTCTCTAACTTGAAATAAATGTGCCAATATTTAGCTTCCTTTATAAATTTCGAGCAACAGTACAAGAAGGTTGTTATCTTTAGAATGAGTCCAAAAACCTGTGTGCATATATTTCTGTGTGCTGCAATCCAAACAAGCAGTCTGTTCTCACTGGATATTCATAAAACAGGAGCTTAGCAGCAGTGTTGTCTCAACTAATCTAAGGAGATCCAGCAAACCTCTGCTATAGCTGTAAGACAGCCCCCTGGTTTGTTCTGTACTGACTGTCCTTTTCTAAGTACCGCTTGTGTTTTTAATTCCAAATGCTATTGATTTTTATCTGATATCTAAGAGGGCACAAAGCCAGTACCTCTCTGATTGTATCTTCTCTTAGCTGGTTATATTGTATGAGTTGTATTGATTTGAAGGAAAAGAAGATAACAGCAGTGCTTGTTTTCAGATCAAGAGTAGTATGTATCTTGAAATTCTAATCCCTTTCATGGAAAGAAAATCTGTGATCTGAAAAATTATTTATTTATTTATTTTCCACAGCAGTCTTGGTGAAAACAGTCGGACCATGTCCTGGAGATGATGAATACCAACATTGCATGCTGCAATCATCTCCAATAATTTACACTTAAGGAACAGGACAAGTGCTGATGGTTACACAGAGAGAATACACTCTTAATGGACAAGGCCTACTATGCTCTTAATGTATACAGTATTTTATAACATTCTAACTTCCATACTACTTCAGAGAATTAGTAGCGTGCTAGAAATTGATGAAGTAATAATTAGAGAGAAATAAACAGTGCTGAGACTTTTGTTAAAGTGGCATAGCTATTTATGTACTTTGTTCAAGCATTATCACACCTTAAAACTACTGAGCAAAAATATGTAAGCTGCTGATCTCAGATGGTGCAAAGTACTCCATAGTGGCAGTGGTACCTTCTTGTAGGGAATTCTGGGGGAAAAGTGTGAATGATTGACTCAACTGTAGTTTGCATTGATGTGCTGATGTAAATAAGGTAAGGGTTCAAAGAAACAGTAAGAAAAAGTCTAGGCCACATTACTGGTGCCTCTTTTGCAAGAAATATCCTGCCTCAATTTGTAAGAAGGCTGCTTTCTGCCATTGGTTTTAACTGGAACCATCTTACAGGCAACATCAACTCCTGAGCTGGAAGTTCAACCTACTGCAGGGCTAAGACTTCAGCCAGTGCTTGTACAGCTTACAGCTCTGGGCTCCTAACACAAAGTGTTAGGTGCTTCCAACCTGCTGCCACCTCATGCCTGAGCCCAGCAGTCCCTTCAGCCCAGGCTGGAGCCAAGGCTGGATCACCCAACCAGCCCGGGGAGGACATTCCTGAGGATGGAGCAGAGGAGCAGCACCATGCAAGCCCCAGCTCTCTGCATAACTACAGCATTTTATTCAGAAGAGGAGAAGCTGAGGCAATTCAGGAAGCATTTTAATATTTCAGATGACTATTACATTCTCTGTAGGATGAGGTGTTCATGAAAAGAGAAGACATTAGTGTTCGCACAGCTCTGGAGGAGCTGGGAATATTCCAGCTGTTTGGACTGACTCTCTAAATACATTTGGTGCTGAATATTCACATTTCTTTAGCAGTGCTTTTGAGTGCATTAATTAATTCTCAAACAAATACTTATAAAAAAATAAATTAACTAAGCGAAATTATTTGTAAATATATTTTCATAGTTTCCTTGCCTATATCTTATCCATATCAATATCCATAATTTTCATCTGCAATGCCAGTTGTTTTGGCTGTTTCTGTGTCAAATAATTTGTCTTTCTCTTTCTATCACATAAACTACATGAGCATTTTTGAAATTGCTGTCCCATTTATTCCTTGATGGGCTATAATAGTCCTAATCAATATTGTGTTGGAGTCCATTTGGCCCACAGTACTGTCATTTTTGCAGCAAATGGGAGTCATTTGCTGTCTTGCTGTCTCATACAAAAATAAAAAAGAGATTTATACTTTTTTTATTCTTGCAGTTAACTGCTTTGTGCAGAAAGAAAATAAGAAAAAGATGGGCTTTGGTTTTGTAGGTTTTTTTTTTTTTTTCAACCAGAAATTAGCAATATTTTCTGTAAAAATGTTAGATGGGAGGGAAAACCTGAAGAACTTTCTACCTGCTGGACACCTTCAATAAATTTGTCACTGACTATATTCCATAAGTTAATGGTTAGTTCTCATAGCTGTATTTTCTGCTGTGCTCATTTTAAACCCTTGGAATATCATTCTGGGCTTGACATTAATTTGCCTGGATTTCAGCTTTAATATAAATTGATTTGTTATAGACACACCAACTAGAAGTCAGGAAAGCATTTCCTATACTTTTTTTAAGTGTTTCCATTTCCTATCTTATTTCATACCAAATGCAGTAAAAAAAACCCTTTGCTTTTTAAAAATAAAAAAACCCTATAAATGCCAAAATAAATTCGTTTCCCAGAATCATTCCATGCTCTCCTGAACATTCGTGGCATACCTCTGGATTGAATGTGAGGTGAAAAACAGGATGCTTAGAAAGCTAAGTTTTGCAGAATTTTTCTGAACAACTGTATTTAAAGATAAAAATGGAAAGGAGTAAATCTGAAACTAGAGCCTCCAGCTCCAGCTTCTTTGTTTCTCTTTCTGCACCACTCTGAAATATTCCTTCAGGCTGAGTCTTCTTAAAGATGTAGAGTCCCAGGTTCTGCAGAATTAGGAGACCTGTCCATTGTGAGCTTGTTAATTTTGCAATTACAATGGAATGCTGTCTGCTGGAAAGCATGTCTGTCTTTTTGTTTCTTCTACTTCTATCAGAATTTTCTGTGTGGGTTTATACTGCCTGTGAATCTTTTCCAGGCTTTTTTCTGCAGTTTTTATGATGTAGGGACTTTTCCACTACCTACACCCTTCTTCTTTGGCAGAAAGTCTTCATTAAATGTCTCACAGCTCAGTTGTCCACCTTTACAAATTTGTGTGTACAGACAAGCAGATTAACCATGGCCCATTTGCCACAGTGCACCAAAACATAAAAAGTTTCTTTATCACAACCCTGTCTTCTGCCTCCTTACAACCACAAATAATACCATACTATTAACTTTCTAACATCAACCAGCTACTCTCAGAGTTCTCAGTCACTACAATGCCCTCAGTATTTCATTATCTCTGCTTTTCTTTAAGTTTTTCTTCTGGTTTGTACAGATTCGTATTCCAGCTCAAAAATTATTTCCTTTCCTCTTTTCCTTTCTCAGCCTTTCCCCACTTTGGTATGTCATATAGTCTTTATTGAAATTAATCTCCACAGAAAATAAAGACATTTTAAAAAAATTTTTAAATGTTGTAAAATCTGTAGCCAAACCCCATGATAAACTAAGTCTTTATGGAATTGAATACCAAAGATTAGTTGTTAATTTTCTGCCTCTCCCTCCTTCTTTAGTTTTCAGAGAGATTTTTAGTGTTCACATAACAGTGTCTCCAAAGACACATTTCACATTCTTTGTTTCATGTCTTTTAACCTCATACACCTCTTTGATTTTTCTCATCTCCCTTCTGCAAAACAAATTATGCTAAAAGCAAAGCTTTGTTTCTGCCTGTGATTCACAAATTTCTGGAGACTTCAATGTGCAGGACTGCAGGCATTCTCTCACTTGATTAGTTTTCATTGATTGTTTTGAAGCTTTTGTTTATCAGTAGGAACTTCTCTTCCTACTTCAGTATACAGCCATCCAAAGGAAAGCAAAATTGCTCTTCATGTCCATAGGAAGGACTCTTTCATCAGTTGATATAGATGATTTTTTTGACTGAGATTTTTTTGTGAAATCTGATCATATTAGAATTTGGGACTGAATTCTTTTTTTTTTTTTTTTTTTTTTTTTAAGAAGATACAAACATACAAACTGTGTTAGGTCAACCTGGAATAAAGACGAAATTGTTAAGGGAAAATTCTTGGAGACAGAGATCTACTGGTGGAGGCAGCAGAATCAAGAATCACTGCATGCCTTGGGTGCCTGTAGTTCATACCAAGAGAGAACATATTAAAAGCAACAGGAAGCTTCCATATGCCTCTTCCTTAGCATTTTTTTTTAAGTTTAATTCCACATTTTGAGTAATAGATTTGATTCTACAGTTGTCCTTCTCTTTACCCTCAAATCCATATATCAGTGTGTCTGTGCTCTGCAACCTAGTCAGCAGGTAGAACACCCTAAAATTATGTTTCTTCATTTTTTAAGAAGCTTCTAGTTTGCCATAGCCATATGCTACACATTCATGAACTGCATAAACGTGCATTCTGATCTGGAATCTTCACCATCAGCAGAAAATTGCCTTAAAAATACTTCACTTGGACAGAAACTGGTGACCCTTGAGGACAGATAAGATCTGATGCTGTGGACAATGCCCTTTTACTCATAGCAATTTTGGCCTAAAAGCATTCCAGTATCTTGGAAGTCTTGTGTATGTTGTGGTATCTGCATCTTTCATCTGTTTTATATTTTCAAAAGTTCCTGCTTCACACTGGAAAAGGAACCATTTTCACAAAGCTTTTGAAACCAGGCTTGGTATGAAAGTCAAGGAGAACTAGGTAAGCCAGCTCTTGGCATATGTTTAGTAATTTTAAGATCAGAAGGAGCTTGGCCTTTACAAATCTCATTTCTGAACAATTCATTATTTTTCTTCCTGCTTCTGCAAATAGCTAATGTCAATCAGTCAAATTCACACCTAAATGTGCAGCTAAGCCATGAAAAATATATCTGTCAAAAGAGAGACTAAATATTGTGATTCTGTCTATTTGTCTTTGAATATTAGTGTTGATGCAGGAGTCTTTCTCCAAATATTTTCTGAAATGAAGCTTTTATCTTTTCTTGTCTTTTTGGACAGGCAATGCTATTTTTTCCATTGAACAGAAACAGGGTAAACCAAGACTGCACTGAAAGTTTATTCTGAAAAGGAATATATTCAGTTTTTTGAGGGGCATTTCATGGGCCAGAAAGGTTATTGTTTCTGACTAAAGGAAGAAAGTGAGCTGTAGTGAAGGAAAGAATGGGAAAAGATACATATTAATACCATTAGAGTAGAAGTCATAGTAACATCAAATAAGGGAGTTGGTAATTTTCAAAGATATTTTGAGAGAGATTCTAAGAGCTTCAACTAATTTATTTTGAGAGAAACCCATAGCAAGATCCCTAGATACTTTTGTACCCAGTCATTTCCCAAAAGAAAGATTTTCATAGTACAAATTTTCACAAAAAGTTTTCAATCACTTACCCTAACTGTTGTACTTGCAGGCTATCTTTGTGGCCAAACGTTGCCTGTACAATCTTTAGATGAACAAGAAAACACCACTCAGAGATAAATGGCAGAAAATTGTTTTTCCATTAACTGATCATGTTGAACTGACAATTTTGATGGCTAAAGGATAAAACTGGAAATGAAAACAAGTGTTTCATGCTATAGCAAAGAGCCAGTGAAAAGAAAGTGTCACTCTTCATTTGTTGAAAATCACCCATTTCTAACCAGACTGGATTTGCAAACATCAAGGATGTCAGTAGCTGAAGATTGAACACTTCTATGCTTTACCATCAGGCCATTTTTGTATTGATGGAGTCAGATATGAGAAAAAGAATGTCAGTGAGGACTAATATAAAATAAAAAATCTTTTTGAAGCTGCTCAGAGGTTTTAAGTCTTCAAAATAACCCTGCTACAAGTGAGTTAGTGTGCATAAAGCTGGCCAACAGTTGAATTAATTCTAAAATTCTGCCAGTGTGCAGCACAGAAAGCATGTGATTTTGTTGCAACTTCCCATAATACCTGTAGCAAAGGTAATCTGCCCCTTTCTATGCCAGAGAACCTCTTCATTATTTAAGATACTATCTGGTGATAAAGCATCCCTCATGTGGTGCCTGGCATTATTTTCTCTAAGTTTGAATGAAAATATCAGAGTTGTATTAAATGACAATTGACATAATATTTTGTCATTACCATAGACCACAAGAATTTATTTTATGGCATTCTATTTCATCAATTAAATAAAGCATTTGAAATTAATCACAGGCAGAAGCTAAAGCTTGTGTATTTGTACCCAACCTGAGGGAGGGCAATTTCAAATGGTAAATATTAAGACTATGAAGAAACATTAATACGCTTTCATAATTGAATTTTGTCATATATATCAGTGATGATTTGGAGCACACTGTGCAAGCAAAAACAATGGGTAGAAAATCACTATTTGAATGTTACAGTTATACATTAATACAATGAAAAGTCATTGTCTCCTTCACTATAAACTACAGTTCTCTGACAATTAGTAATTTCACCCTGTTTTGTCAGATTTTGGCAATAGAAACTCTGTTACTGAATTAACATAAATTTTTGAATTTTGTTTCCTCCCATTAATAACTAAATGCTGACAAAACTCAATCAGAAAGTGTCAAATATAATGCAACAATATTACCTATGAACAAATTGGCTGTCATCACTTTCTATAAGACTCTTCTTTGCAATTTATCAAGACTGTTCTTGTCCATCAGACAGAAAAAAGGTATTCCTGGTCTCATTTATATTCTATATGCACTGTGGAGTTTGGCATCAAAAAGGAAAACTTCTCAAAGCGTATTTAAATCAAAGGTAGCTTTCTAACCCAACCATTGCTGTTGTTAAATTCCACTCATTCCTCCCTTTGTCTTGACAGCCTAGGAATGCTGAGAAATTACATTACTTTCCTTCAAACTATTAAAATGCAATTTGCCAGGTATCACATTTTACAATATCCAATGCAATCTGTATTATATCATTGTCAGGAAAGAAGGCATTTAAAGCACAGACCTTCAAGCAACCAAGTCCAAATGGCCAAAAGGGAAAGAGAATTAAGTAGAAAAGGAACATAATTTGATATCTGAAATACTGACTGTGCATATAAAGGTGCATAACTCTTGTCACATTTACTGCGTTCCATTTGACTGCCAGCTGCCTGAGTTTTATGCTATTAGAAAAAAAAGGAGAAAACCAATATTTTCAGATGATGAATACTTCTGAAGTATTTCAAACTAGTCAGACAGAAAATGAAACATAAGGTGAAAAATATACTGGAAATGGCTTGTGATTAGAGACATTATTTTTCATGGGGAAGAATTATAAACTTTAGGAAAGGGAGAAAGTTTGCTCATGAAAGTCCTGTTTCTGAGAGGGTCTATAGGATTAATTAATAGTCACAAAAGCATTGATGTTGGAAGGGAATTTGGGAAGTCAGCCGGTCCAATCACTTATTCAAGGACTACCCAAAGCTGGCTTCCCAAGACCATGTTGAGTCAGATGGTTTTTGAGCATCTCCAAAGAGGGATATACTATGTGCTCCATTTCCTTTGGTCCTGTCACTGGGCACCACTGAAAAGAGCTTGCTTTCTTCTTCTTATCAACCTTCCTTCATGTGTTTGCATACATGTATTTATATACATTTATAAGAACCCACCTTTGATGTCAGATAATGCTCACTGGATCACTCATCCCATTTTCCTATAAAGCAGACAGCAAATAAAATAACCTCCTTCAACAATAATCATTTAACATAGTAAATAAAAGGGTTTTCAGGCAAGTATCTCTGAAAAATACAGAAGCAAAAGATTTGGAGTAGCTACTGCATAAAATTCAATGCAAACACAAAAGCAAAGTGTAGAAAGTTGGGGCAAATGATAGATATTTGGAAACAATGGTAATTATTAGTGATTCACAGTAAATAATTTACAGCAGTCAGACTACAATCAGAAAATGGCAGGAACAGAGAATAATTGGTAAAAACAAAGTAGAGCTAATTGCTAGTGTCTGATAATCGTCAATCAATTTCTTAAACAAAGAAAAGTATTTCAAATTAAATAGCAGTTGCTTAATTGCAATGACATATATAGATGATTTTTGTTAACAATGCAAAGCAGATGGAAAATTAGAGTAGTAATGGTAAACTGATAAATCCAGGTTATAGTAAACTTGATCAGGTAAAATAGCATAGCAGTGAGAGAGATGACTATGCAAACAGGATGAATAAGGCAGTTACGTAAATAAATGTGGATCAAAAGTAATCAATGCTGTGATTTTAGAATTTTTTTTTCTGTGTTGCCTAGCATTTTTCTAGTGGAGATGTTGATCTAAAATAAATTTAGGTCTATACATAATTAATATTAATTTATTGTAAGATTACAGATCTACAGATTAGATTGAAAATTACTATTTTAAGGAAGGACTGGAAAGCAAAAATTGCAGTTCTTAAACCCTGTTTTAGTTATTAATGTAAATATGTGCAATACTTGAGAACAACCATTACAGTGACAACAGTGCTGGCAGTAAAAGCAGTTTCTGGTGCTGAAGAAATAAATGTTCAATAAATTAAAGCAAGAGACAAAAAAATGCAAAGGAAGATGGACATCAAACTAAGCCTAATGTCATAAAGCCTATTCTGCTAGAAACAGTGTTTATGATTCTCTGCCTTTGCTCAAATAACCTTTTGGACCTGAGCCATGCTGGCCATTTCAATGATATTTGTCATTCCAAGCCATTTTCTGTCCACAGGCAACAGTGGAAAAAAATTGTCAGCTGTGAGAATTCGTTGATTTCCACAGTGGGTCTAAGTGTAAGGATAGAGAAAAAGAAAGCTGTTTGAAGAAATAGAGTAGTTCCAGCTATTGGATTCTCAAACAATTATTTAAAAGTTTCTGTACTTTCTTCTTTAAACTTCCTGTTTCACAATGTTTCATAAGATACTCAAGGTTTTCTTTTTAATATTTAGCTTAAGGATCAGTCCCTGAAACTGAAGAAGAGACAGAATGGTAATATAGAACCATTGAGAAAATCTTACTTGGATGGGTGATATTTTCCACCTAATAAAATTAAACTTTGATACCTGATGTTGGGTTACTTGAAGAAAGATATGATTGACTTTAACTAACCCTTGCTAATACCAAGATCTAAACAAGATCTTGCTTGAATTTCTCCCTGATATTGTTGCATTTTGATTTAGGGTGTAGTGTGTTTCAGCTCTCCTATTCACTTTAATGTTGTATAAACATAACTGTGGGTTTGTCCAACTGGTTGAATAAAATAGGTGTAAAGAGTCTCAAAGTTCTTCTTGCAATGAATTCAATATTCACCTTCTAAAGAGGAGCAAGTAACCAAAGGACTACATGCCAGCTTGTTTAAACTTCCTTTTTGAATTTGGGTATCTTTTTCTGAACAGTGTAATACTTGACTCTTAAAAGAATAAGGTTATGCTGTTCTTTTTTTTTTAAGATTTAAGTGTAGAACTGAATGCTGCAGAAATGGACAGTTCAAATTCTTGCAGTTCATGGATGTTATGTTCTGAAAGACACAATATTTGGAACTTTGCTGTTGACTCCATCTATTGTAAAGGAGCACAAATAGTCATCTGTCTATATATCAAAATGTTATAAGCTGGAAAAGGTGCACCCATAATTCTGAAGTGAGCTGTGGCCACCAGCTTTATCACTGACAAGAACAACATATCTCACCCATTCAGGAAACACTTCACACAAGGACTGACTGGCACTGAATAATGTGAAAGTGACTTTTACAGACTTTACAAATGCATATCAGGGAAAAATAACCTCTTGATTTGTTCTTTCTGCTACAGAAGTTCAGAATAGTTTGTATGTGTCTAATTAAGTAACATGAGAAGAAAAATATTGCACTGTGCTCATTCTTCCCTATGGTAGAGACATTGAAAAAAAAAAACATATGACACATGTTAAGTACATTCCTTCAGACTTTATTTAGGAAGTGCTTTAATGAGATGGATATGACATAAAAATTCATGGAAATGAATATGTCTGATAGAAGTATTAGTGTGTTGAAACCACAATTTATGCTTAAAATGTTTTTTAAATTCCTTATAAGCTAGAAGACACACTGCTATTAAAAAAATAATAATTTCAAACACATGAGGAGTTGAAGAGATGAAAATATGAAACAAATCTTGAGAGAAAGAATGTTTTACCATTCATTCTTAGCATATTTAAAGTCTCTGTGATGATCGCTTAGCCTACCTTCCCACAAAGTTCTTTGCTTCCTCTCAAATAGTCAAAATATGGATAATAGAATGTCATTTAGAACACTGGTTTGAAAGCATACAGTAGAAAGCATACATTTCTGTCAAGTTAGAAGGATCTTATAGGATGCTTTTTTGAGTGGGCCTTAAAAAGGTAGTTTGCCCAGAGGAAAGTTTTGATATTTGGGATTCAGGGTTTGGCTAAACATTGCTTGGGAAAACACCTTGCAGTCTTAGAAACTTGTGCCCAATAGAACAATCAGTGTAGGCTAGACTAACTCCAGGACTGATAGAAGCTGCAATTATTTGTAATAGTGTATTGCTCTAGAGTTAAATTCCCTGTATAATGGGGAAATGTTACAGGCATTGCAACCTTGCTCCTTTAGAATCCTTCAGCAGCTTAATACAAATATTTAAACTAGATTCCAGAATATCTAAATGTAGACCAGAAGGAAAAAAATGTTTTAAGTAACAAGTGTCTATAAAATAAACCAACCAAATTTAACCAAGATTTAATTGCCCTTCTACGGTCGTTGTGATTTCAAATGGCCCTTTGTAATATTTAAAATGTGCACTATTTAACAAAGATAACACTACCAAACAGATTTAAATAGTAATTTTGTGTAACTATCATCATGCTGACATGAATCTTTTTAAATTATCTGTTTCAATTTGCTCTGTGGAAAGTTTTCTGGAAAAATTTGGATTTTTTGCTTTATATTTCTAATCTGCAAGTGGCTCAGCCTCTTCTCAAGAGGAAGAAAGAAACAAACCACCCTGTCAAAAAAATAAACAAAAAAAAAAAACTCACAAGAAAAAAAAATCTTCAGAAGGGCTTGGGCATTGTGAGATGGGTAAAATTAGGTCTCACATTTCTGTGTCTTCATCTGGATAAGTACACCAACAGAACCAGTGCTCTCAGATAAAAAGCCAGAGCAGTCACTGGACAGTGCTAAAGGTAGGGCCTTTGGTCTCTTCCACTCTAGGAGAAAGTCTCTCTCTCTTGTCTGTGAAATGTAAGCTATGTCAGGGAGAAGTCCCTTTTTATGCAGTCATAAAGTAGAGTAGAGGAGAGTAAAATACTTTTTATCCCTTTTTTTGCTGGGCAATGATGTAAGGTGGCTGGGAACAAACCTGAATCCCAAAGCTAGGACAGAATTTCTTTCTGTTTGGTTGAGTTAAGTCACTATAGTTTAAGTAGACAAAGGCAGCATAAAAGTCAGAAGACAAAGGTAGAACATAATTTACCTGAGGATATTCTTACCAGGGATGGTAAAATCCCCCCCCCCATGGTAAGAACTGTGAACACATTGGGCCATATTGTGGCTAAGGTGGCAACTTTGAGTACAGCTGATGATGTTCAGGGCTCATTTTTTCAGAAGAGAAACATGGATGTTGACACTAAAAGCTGAGATGCTGAAGAAATTTAGGTGCCTCAAGAGCTAGATGGGTCTGGCTACAAAAGGCTCTAAAGATTTATACCCTGAGCATTTAAATTGTCATTGGAATGTCACCTTAGGCATCCAAATGCCAGTCTGGGTATGGACCTATGATCTTAGTACTGCTAGGCCATGAGAATCTCTCTCAAATAAAGCAGGGTAAGCAGGGTTGCATGGAAGGTATCCTGAGATAAGCCCCAGCCTGCCACAGAAGCAGGGTACTACTATTCAACTGATTCACAGTATCTCACATCTCTGAAAAATAGATATTGGATGCAAAACCACAGACATGTTTGCCTTTCTACTGGCTATGACACAACGGGCATAGAAGGAAAGAATATTTGTGATTTATTTGAGAATCCAGTTGCCATCATTCTAGAGCTCTCTGATTAACACACTGTTGTGGTTGCACAATGAAGATTTCTAACAAAATTTGGGTTACTACCATATCACAGCACGGTAAAAAATGCAGGATTTATATGTAAGAAGACGAGAAAAAAATATTAACCACAGCATCATTAGTATATTTCCAACAGGAATAGAAAAGATAGTTTTAAGGAAAAATAAGTGAAGCCATGAAGGTAAAGCAAAAATGAAAATAGACTTTTTGCTAAAGCTACAATACACCACATAGCCTAGCTGCTTCTTCTCTTACCATAACTGATTTTCTGGACTAAGAAAACAAATTTAAATCAAATGACAATACTAGAACAAAAGAAGTAGATAAATGGCTATTATTAAATTATACCAAGAAGCTGGATGACATTATCTTTTGCTATTTCCTAACACAGCTCAGGACTGAAATTTTGTTTAGGACTTTAAACTTCTCCTTGTTTTTCCTGTAGTAGTCCTCAAATATTTTTTATATGGTTATTTCAATTAGCAAACCTAATTGACAAATAAGAATGTGAATTGAGTAGAATCTCAGAAGCTCCATTATCACTTGAAAAAATATTGGGCAACTTAAATCAGAAAAATTGTTGTACCCTAAATTTTCTGTGAACTTTGAACAGCCTAAATAATTAAGAAACATGATAACCAAGTGGTAGCACTAGATTATTAAATGAAAAGGCCATTTTGCAGATAGATCCCTCAGTTTACCAAAATGTATTGAATAAACTTTTTTTCTACAAGCAATGGTAAATTTCCATATGTGCTTGTAGCCTTATTAGTGAGTTATTAAGCTGCATGGATGGAATTTTACAGTTAATGTAAATTCTACAGCCCATGTGCCACCTAAGTGTTTTTTGAGGAATCAGAAGAGAGACAGAACAGGGAAAACTTTTTAGATTTCTTTTAGAGATCCCTGCTTACTTAATTTCTAAATTCACTCCTAATATTATAGAGATCCATCAGTCACAGTTATTTCTAGGGTGCTAGGCCCTTTCACACTTCCTCAGTCTTAGACATTTCAAAGACAAAAATATAAAGTGATCAGCAAGGTGATTAGACAAACAAGCAAGCAGACAATATGTATTGGGAACAAATCACCTCTCTAGGTACATAAAACTCCTCTAAACAGAAGGCTGTTATCTCAGTTAAGCTGTTAAGTCAGTTTTTATTAATTGCTTTTTTCCTCCATCAAACACTAATGTGTTCAAGAAAAATGTTTCTGAGCTATCTTGGAAGTAATTAAAAAATATCAGTAGCTGTGCATTGTGTTACTGATAAAAATCAGGCTTATCATTGCAATGATGTTGTAAAGAAGGAATATTAAAGTATCCATTTTGTAAGATTACAGAACTGCAGCATTATTTATGAGGAAGAGGCAACATGCTTTTACAGAGCAAACAAATCACACCAAGTCACACAATGAACCTCTTTCTCACTTGAATTGTAGATTATGTCGCATTCAATCACTTATTAAATATCTGAGCCCCAGACTGCATGCCCACTAAACAAACATACAGGCTGAGATGAATTGCTTGAGTCAGAAGAAATGTCCCCACTGAAATCAACAGGCACAGATGCAGCACTTATGTGACCAACACTAGTGTATAAACACACTTTCCTCTTCCCTGTCACTGAGTCTGTCAGGCATCCTCCAGAGGCACAAGGAACACTTGCTACTGTCACAGTGCATAAAACAAGTCTGAGCATCCCTGTTTCCCACCTTGTGCTGTTTCTTGCACTCCACTCTTAGTACTTCATTGGAGGTCTGCAGGTCTGGCTGTCTGACAGGGTTGAAGTGCTCCAGATTTGGTGCACAGTTCTTGGATTCTCAAGAGTCTTGCTGTGACATTGCTTTAGCACTGCATTAGAACTTCCAGGCTGTCTCAGCTGTTACTGTGCTTTAGATTTCCAATAGATGCTTCTGAAGGATGTCCTCCTTGACAGTCCATGAACTCTTGCTGCAGCACCACAGCCAGTAGCAGCCCCTATAGATTTACAGAGAAGACAGTTGAGAATGGTGTTGTAAGTCACTCACTACACATCTACCAACATTATCATTATATGGACAAAAACAAACAGCTCAGATTCTTTGCTATTATGCTGTTAATGAATTTAACATTAATTACTCTTGTCAAATTAAGAGGTCATCCCCAGCCTGCTCCTTGGGGCAATGAAGCTGAAAACGGCATTCAAAGATTCTGCAAATTTTAGCTTACTGTTGCAAAATAAATCACTGTGCCAAAGTAATGCAAACTCTCTCTTACCTTGGAGAGGGAAGTAAAAAGCCTCAAGAGCAAAAAGTTATGTTGTTTGGTTGGTTGGTTTTTGTTTTTTTTTTTCTCTTGCCCTTCAGTACAGAGGCTTTGTTTATTTGAACTACACCTAACAACATGTGCAAATGATATTCTGGTCATTTTATCCTGACCTTCATTCTTCTAGGAGCATCTTTCCTATCTTCCACTTAATTCTGGTGAATGACTAGTGTCTTGTGGATTTTAGAAGGACTGAATCCATGCAGGAAGAAAATAAACTGGCATAGCACAGCAAAATGTGGAGTCGAATAAAAACCTGTATCAAAACACAAAAGCTCTCACAAATAATTTTAGATCATAAGGCTTGGCTCATTGTTTATTCTGGCTAGGAGGCCATTCTGCAATTGTAAGATTGACAGATAAATAAACACAATAGCATCTGATAAATTTTCAATGCAGAAAGAATTAAAACTTTCTGATCTTGTTTTCTTTTTCAATCATATTCTTCATCATTTGATAGTGCCAGAATTGTTGTTGATTTTAATGACCCTTACTAGCATTGTGAAAAAAAATGCAGTGTATTTCAAAAAAAGCTTTCATCCTATATAGCCATCTTAATTACTAGATTGAGCTTCAAATGCTGGACATTAAGTAAGTTTTCCCAAATATGTTTAAATCATCAGTTTGAATCTTGTTTGATTCAAACTTGTTTGTTTTCAGTGTTCAAACAGTTTGAAACATGTTTAAATCACCTGAGGAGATTCTTTTCTTTTCTTTCCACCTGCTTCCAAGTAACTTCTTTCCTCCACAAACCTCCCCATAAGAATCACAGGGATTGTAGCCCTGAAAAAAAAATACTGTTGGCTTTTGAAATAAAGAAATTTCTAGTGAGAAAAAAGGTGTAAGTTAACAAAGAGAAAAATTAACATAATAGATGGAAAAGAGTCAACAGCATATCTGTAAAGCAAAGTCCTTCCTCTTAAACCCATTAGAGTTCTCTGAAAGGATTAAAACCAAATGGATAAAATCCGATTGCTTTAAAGTAAACTAAGCAGTGCAATGCTGTGTAAGCCAAGAAGCAAGGCCCTTACTTGCACTCAAGTCAGGAAATATAAAAGTGAGGGACTAGCCTGTTCTTGCAAAAAGGGAAAGAATGACAACTTTGGGATCTGTGCTCTTCCTAGTATTTCATAAACAACCTGAAAAAAAATACAAGAGGTGGCTGAATACATTATTGGTACTAAATTATTTTACCAACAAAAAAGGGGGCCAATTTTAAAGAGGCCTTCAGATGATAAATGGCATTATAATAACTTGTATTTGAATTTCACTATAGATAAGTTTGAAATGATAGACAGAAAATGGTGTAATCTCATACATAAAATGATTATATACTTTGAATTGCTGTTGTCAGTCAAGACAAAAATCTTACAATCAAAATCTTTATTCAGTAGTACTATGGTCTTTTCTGTATTTCTTCCCACATAGCTCAGAGAAAGACGATAAATTACACGGATACAGAATGAAGAGCAGGTCAGCAAAGTAGAATGGATCAATTTGGAAAGAGGTAACTGAAGACAAATATGATACATGTTGATAAAACAGCAGTGTCACAGAGCAGTTGGGTTCTGATTCAAGAACTGGGAGGCATGAAATAAAATCAGTATGAGGAACTTTCAAAACAAGCACAAAGAGAAAGTGGTTCTTGTAGGTCCTATAGTTTTACTTAGATTCCAAGAGAAGTTTGGCAAGTCCATAGAAGAGAAATCTGGTGGTGTTAAAAACAAAAAAAATGTTTCTTTTGGAACTGGAAATCCCTTAGAAAGATATTAGGGCTAAATATATCATATATAGTTCCCATATTCCTTAGCAATGTCCTGTGGCAGCTGTTGAAGGCAAGAAATAGATCTTGATGTGCCATTTTTGGTAAACACAATCAGTGGGTCAGTTACAAGTGTTTCTATCAGATCTGTATTTGAATGTCCAATCAAGCTGGAAGAGGCCCCCATACCCTCAGCTGTTGTGATTGAGGGAGTGGTGATAATTTTTTCAGATTGATAGTCACTTCTGCATTCCAGATGAATTTAACAGATCACCTAGTAACCTTCTATAATCCTGGATTTCATTCTAGAACTCATTTATCCCTAGGAGCTGGCTGGTTCATGAATCACCAAGAGGTGTATTGTCACACTGAGCAAAGAGCATCTATTCCCTGAACTTTCACAGCCTTCTAACAGGCTGCAAATTCTGGATTTGCATGTGTGTGCAATTTGAATCACTATGATAAAAATTAACGCAATTAATTATTGCAATTGATGTAATGAATGTAAAGAGGAGTGTGTCTACAAAGATCAAGTACTCAATCTGGGAAACATTCTTCTCAATAGTTTAAAACCTCTCACTTTTTACAAACACTTTTGAGATAAAAGTTTTTTCTTTCATGACTTTCTAACTTGTTTGGAATAATGAAACAGTTTGAACCTAATAAATCTTATGCAAAAATGCAATGATATGATGATAGCTGTTTTATGAGTGTGCTCCAAGCCAGACATTTTATCATTGAATTTCAAATATTTTCCTTTAATGACTTTTGCTTTATTCCAGGAAATGCGTAATACTATTAATTCAGTTTCCTCCCTCAAAAAGGTACTGTGTAAAAAGGTTGCTTTTCAAAAAGAAACAATCTAGTATGAATACAGATGATTATTAAATCTAGAATAAAGACATTTTGTTCCCAAAGACCCTATGGAAGGAGAAAAAAAAAAAAAAGCATATTCTAATAAAACAATATTGCAAGAAATATCCTTAAAATGAATTCAAGTATTCTTTGCTGGGCATTAGTATTGAACAGTAGAAAAATATTTTCCATTTGGTTATATCAAGCTTGATAAATAGATAAAGTTGTAAACTGTTTGAATGGAAATAGTTTCTTTTTTCCATGGACCTGCTCTTCTGCGTGCCTGTGCCTGAGAACAGCACATCAGAAAGCAGCTTTAAGTTTGACAATTTAGATTGAAATGTTGAGTATTTTCAGATCAGGATATAATTACTTAAAGCTATGCAAGAATTTGGTACCTACTGGTGAAGAAGTCAGGAAGAGAAATTTCTTCAAGACTAAGAAAGAGATGATTAGATCTTTTCTTGGGTCACTCTTTTTTAGACCCAGAAAAGAGCGTCTTTTTAGGGTCTTTATTTAAACAAGTATATAAAGTAAAAAAAAATTTACATACTAGACTTCCCTCCTTCTAAATTAAAGAGTAGTTTACAAAATTTTTAAAACATAAATAAGTCTAGAAAAATCAAAAAAACCCCAACAAACAAACAAACACATTAAAAAATGCAGGCACAAACAATTCTGAGGAGAATTGAAAAATCATTTTTCAGCAGTTCACAGTTTACATACCAGTGTGACAAAAAGCCAGTCATTTTGTTCTGAGAGAAAGAGTGAATAAGAAAAAAAATAAGATTAAAATATACAGAAAAATCTTCTGTGAAATATCTATTTTCCTTCTTATATGGCTGGAAAATCCGACTAGTTGAGTTGGACTATGCAGAGATTAAAAATTACTACTCTACCTAAAAAAGTAGAGTCAGTGGAAATAGCAGAAGGCATCTGGGACATTTCATTAATTATTTGTTCAGCAGTTATCTTCAGCCTATTATAAAGACACTGTCAAAGATTGTGAGCCAAAATATGACTTGTTTCTGTTCTGCTTCCAATGAAATAGATGTTTGTTTCCTTTCTCTTTTCTTGTTTTACACTGATGCTTCTCATTAGGTGTTAGCCTTGATCTATGTATGTCATCTGGTGTACATGCTCTGCCATGTAGATGAGGAACTCCACTGTAATTTACCACGGTTAGTCATAATGTAGAACACATCAACTGGAAATAGCTTCCATTTGGCTAGGCACATTCTTCAGCAGTTAAAGCATTTGGGAATTGTTACCAGAAATGCTGATACTATTCGTCCAGAAAACCAACTTCCGTTATCTTTGTAATATTTTGGCTTGCATTGTAAGTTCTTCTGTATGTTGAAGTTGAGATATTATCATGACATATTCTGCTTTTTTTTTTTTTTTTTTTTTTTAAGAGCTAGGCTATTTGTTCAAGTTGTTCTAATTCTGGGTTATACATTTGTTGTTTTGCAGGACATGAGGACATGGAAGAACCTGCACAGATCTGAACAGTCAAGAGATACCACACTAAAACATGGAATTCTGCCTCTATATTTCAGTAACACTTAAAAAATTAACTACCAACATTGGAATGTAATTTATAAGTTGCTAAAATTTTGAAGCCTCCTCTTTACCATGGTTTTATTTTTTTCAGTACTGTATATTATTTCTTTTTTTTTTTTTTTTTTTTTTTTTTTTTTTTGGTGGGAGGGTGGGGGTGGAGATCTTTTCAGAAATTTTGGGATTTTTTTTTTAATAATGTAGTCCGAAAAAGCAAAGGAATGCAGTTTGCCTGCTGAGATGCAATGCTTTCATCTTTGAAACCTGCAAAAGTATAGTTTAATTCAGACATCTACTGACCAACAAGCCATTGATTAAAACCAGAGTTAAAATACCAATTTTTAGTTTGCTTGTCTATTCTATAAACAGTGAAAGTGGAGGAAGGAAACATGTTAATCAAAGAACATTTCCAAAGTATGTGAGAGAAATATTGCTCTAAAGATACACCACCTTAGTATATTTATCTTCTGATTTGCAAATCAACAGTGAACCTGATATATTATCAGACATTGGGTCTTGGAGGATGAAAGCAAGAAAACTGCAGCTCCTGACTTTAGGAAAAGCATCAAGACAAGAAGAAATAAGAAAGACTGAATGGTCCTGATCATGACCATCAGACATCTGCAAATCAGACCAGCCAGTAGCTTTAATTGTGAGGTTACCAGAGACAATCCACTTTCATTGATCAGTTCAAAAATGGTAATAGAAGAGAGTTAAGAGTGTTTTTGGGTTTTGGCTTTTTTTTTTTTTTCCTTGCTATCGGTTTACAAGGCAAAGTGTAAGTCAAATTGGACAAGGTGGAGCTTGTTCCTCTAGTTTTGAAACATCTCCATGTCATATGCCTGCACATGGCTACAATTGTAGGAAGGGGGAATCTCAAAATCCAGCTAATCTTCCTTTAGGTTTCAAAATCTCTGCCTGGATCATGTTCTTGGTTTGATTTATGACTGTGTAGGTGGGAAGGTGCAGCTGCTCTGAAATTCCAATGATGATTCTGGCTTAGATTTAGCCTTTCTGAAATAAATGGATTTTGAATCAGGCCAATTTCTAACTGGTGATTTTCAACAGCTGTGGAAATGGAACAGCTTTAAGACAATAAGAGACAGATGAGAAGGAGGTCTCAGGACTGCCTTGTAGCTATGACCAAACTGAAATGGGAATAGCTGAAAATCAACAAATACCAATCAAATATCACTGTCCAGTGGAAAAGAAGTTTGGCCTCATTTTGATGAAGGAATAGGAGTACCCTGAAGCCAAGTATAGATAAGTCTATGAAAGCACAGAGATTCCATCATTTATTTTAATTTTTTTAAATTCTCCACAGGTTGAATAACTTCTCTGCAAGACAATACTTGCCATGGGAATATAAGTACAGCTTACAGAGTAGAGGGCTGCTCAGGCTGAGGAAAGAGAAAATATTTGTTTCCTAGCCTATGTATTGTCTTCTTTTTCTACATGGGCCGCTACTATTCATACCAAAAAACCCACCCAAATTCCTCTATTGCAATCACAATTCAGTCCTTATATTTATATGTAAACATTAATTAATTTCTTACTTCCTTATTGTTGGAAGGGAACCATGAGGACCGTTGAGGACCCACTGAGGATCATATAACTCCTGGCCCTACACAGGACAGCCCAAGTACTACACCATGTGCCTGAGAGCACTTTCCAAACCCCTCCTGAACTGTGGCTGTGACCATTTCCTTGGGGAACCTGTTACAGTGCCCAAACACCCTCTAAAGAAGAAGAAACTTTTGAAGAAACTTTTTTTTAATATCCAACCTGAACCTCCCCTGACACAACTTCATGTTGTTTTTTTCAAGACTTGTCACTGGAGACAAGAGTGAGGGGTCAGTGTCTGCCCCTCCTCTTCCCGGCGCAGGGAAGTTGTAAAATGTGATGAGGTCTCCCCTTGGTCGCCTCTTCTCCAGGCTGAACAGACCAAGTGACCTCAGCAGCTCCTCATTCAACTTCCCCTCAAGGCCCTCCACCATTTTTATTATCCTCCTTTGGATGCTCTCTAATAGTTTAATGTCGTTTTTTTATATTGTGGCGCCCAAAGCTGCCCCAGCACTGGAGGTGAGGCTGCCCCAGCTCAGAGCAGAGCAGGACAATCCCCTTCCTTGCCTGGCTGTGATGCTGTGCCTGATGCCCCCAGGACAGGGTTGGCTCTCCTGGCTGCCAGGACACTGCTGGATCATGGTCAACTTGCCATGGACCAGCACCCTCAGGTCCCTTTCCATGTCACTGCTTCCCAGCATCTCATTCCCCAGTCTGTACCTACATCCAGGGTTGCCTTACTCCAGGTACAGAACCCGACACTACTCCTTGTTGGTGATTTCTCATCTCTCTGATTTGTTAAGGTCTGTCTTCAAGGCCTCTCTGCCCTCAAGGCAGCCAACAGCTCCTCCCAATTTAGTGTCCCTGGCAAACTTACTTCAGATTAGTTCAAGTCCCATATTTAAGAGCACAGGGCCAAGGATGGGACCCTGCAGAGCCCCACTAGGTCATCAGTCTGATGGCACACCATTCACTGCAACTCTTTGTGCCCAACCTATGAGCCAGTTGCTCACCCATTGCATAGCATGGTTACCCAGCTGAGTGCTGGACAATACACAAGAGCTATAACTATTATGACTTTTTTTTATTCAGGGAATCGAGAACTAGAAGAATGTAAGAGTGTTGTTCATCTCTGATTTTAATAATTGGAATTCTAATTCCCATAAGTAATTTGGAAATTTAAAAATATCTTAGTATTTGATTAAGAAAACTGGCAGTAATCATCATTGCAGATAAACACAGCATAAGGATATCTTTTTCTATCAGATAGCCATTTTTAAATTTCTGACACAATAAATATTTCTATTTCATCTTCTAAAAAAATCTAACACAGATGGAGACAACCAATTCTCATAATTCCTTCAAAAAAACGAATCAAACTGAAGAACAAAAATGTAATTCTTGCATCAGGTAAATCCATCAAAATCTTGGGAAATCCAGTTTTCACAAAATGCAGGAGTTTACCAGTATGAATTCTTGAAATGAGATATTATTCTCTACAACAGAGTTACTCTGCAGTAATTGAGTATCATTATATAAAACATGCTGAGATGCTCCAAGTTGTATTATCTGTTTAATGAACCAATTTACATAGCTTGCTAGTTTAATCAAGACATTCTGAGCATCAAACATATTTTCATCATGTTTCTTCCAGTTGAGCTGTCTCTAACTTCTCCCAGTGAAAGTCCATTATCCACTAGGGAGATTAGCTAAATCCATTTTTTTTGTCCAGTTTGAAAAAAAAAAAGCTCATAAGGATACAACTAATCAAAGTGTACTGACATAATGAAAGTGCATCCTATTGTCTTTTTATCTTGGGAAGTTTTATGGTAAGCTTTTTCTTTTGCCAGACATCTTCTTTACTGAGCTCTTTTGTTCTAAATTTGACTTAATCACCAATGATCCAAGCAAAGCATGATGGTAGTTCTCCCTTTCTTCCTTGTCCAGCTCTCTTCTCCATTATGGAAACTGTAGAGTCCTGTCCTGGGCAGGTTGTAGAGGAATATCACAGTCATTTCACGTTTGGTGTGCTGGATGGAGAAGTGGAGTCAGAACCTGTGTGCAGAACACTTTCTCCCAGTGTTCTGCACTCCTGCTATCATGCAGAAAACTACGGAAGCTGCAGGTTTCTCTTACCTAGTACTAGACTGTAAAGTAGAAATATATAGTTACTAATTCCCTTTAATAGCCAAAGTACTGCTTACACAATAGACTGTATATTTTGTTTCTCCATGCTTCCTAAACAAAAATTAAGATTTAATTGTATCAAATATGCCCAAAGTGAAAGTGTCAGTAAAGCCATCTCCATTACACTGTAACACACCTTCATGCATTTCATGATGAAAACTGAAAAGCACTGCCTATAGCATGACATACATTTCACATCCCAAAGGAAAATAAATTTGGATTATTATGTTTCAGTGCTTATTCTGGATTGATGTGTTACAAGATCTGGAGGTTTTGGGGTTTTTTTCTTTGTCCCTGTCATATCAAAATTTGCCATTAGGTGACTGGAAACATCAAGAAAATCCATGTAGTGGAGTGCAAGTCTCTTCCTTCCGTCACTGAGTCAGTATTCCCATGGAGCTCAGCTCAGCACTGTTCAGCACACATAACATTTACATTTCAGAGGATGACTCACACTTTAGCTAGCAGAAAGATAATCTGTTAGGTGAGTCCTTTTTGCTGTAATGATAAGAAATCTCCAGACTCACCAGAAAGACTTATGAACCAGATTATACTAGGAGGATTCATAGGCTCCAGCAAATTCACAGCCCCAAGGCAATAACTTTTTCTTTCATCTGCTGGATGAAGAAATAAGGAACTGATGAATAATTGCCCTTGCTGATCAGTCTCAGTGACAAACTTCAAGAAAGAAATGGATTCCAATTACTAGTTACGTTCTTCAATACACTCCTGAAATCCAGAAAAGAGTATAAGCACATTGTAAGCAGTAGAGAAAATAAAAAACTCCACTAGAATCTCTATAAAAGTAATAATCAGATTTCAAACACCAAGCCTGATGGTTTGGGTTTTTTTCGGTAAGTACTCAAATATTTAAAAACATCAGCTGTTTCTACAATTTTAGCATGGCTGTCTGTATTGCATTTGTGATTCAATGGTGACTGAAGAGAAACTTAGTGAGCTGTCAACTGCACGAGCATTTTTTGTATTTTCTATCTCTTGTTCTTATTGATCACTTTTGGAAGGCATTATGGATTTTTCCATATGTTTTCATGGTCTTCCACCTATTCAATTCCCAGTGTGAGTAGCATCTTGATATTTGTATGCAACTCCCTCCCATGGCACAGCAAAGTTTCTTCCAACAGTTTTGGAAATAAAATTGTAGCTCTAGCAATTCCTTAAACAGCACATAATTGCTTGGTAATATGAATATTTTAAAAGAAATATTAGCTACTCCTTTCAGCCTAACACTGTGATTTAAATCTCATCTATTTCTTAGTATGAAGATTTATGTAATCTGGATTGTGCTGGAACAGTTTAATGGTCAGATATGTGTGTCCTAGACTATGAAGAGACAGTGCTAATGGTTGTTTCAGAAGGGCTGGAAGTTCACAGGTATTCAAAAACACATTTTCTACTCGTACATTGTTCTAACAGCAATTGCAGAGGATTGCTGGGATTCACATCTTTAAAATGCATCAGCTGAATCTATGGCAGATGTTATTTACAGGCATACAATGAAACTGAACAAGGATCATGGCTCTGATGTCAGCTGGCAGCACAGCAACAAACCTGGCCAAGCTGATGGAGAGGTGACCAAAAAAAAGGTATAGTTGGAAATGGAAACTGTGTAACTGGAAAAGGACTGAATGATAATCTTGTTTTCCATTAAGGGTGTATTTAAACAGAACAGGTGGAATTCAAATTCTGGAAGAGAGAGCAATTTTTGGTACACATATCTATGTATCTTCCAAGGATTTCAGCCTTTGTGAAATGTCACAGGATTGGAAAGAAACTATTACAGCTTGTTGCACTCACTGTGCTCCCCAGATCATTTACATTCTTGGAAAGAAAAACAATTTAGTTGTGCAGACAGAAACATGACAGAGTAAAGAATAAGACAATATTTTTGAGCAACAGTATCAGCGGGATGGAAAAACGGGTATAAGTATGAATCCCAACTCTATTCTGTCTCAGACTCTCTTAGGGGATATTGGATTACATTCATTCTATCAGTGTCAACAGTTAAGGTAGCTTCACTGCTGGCATCAAATCATACTATTCAAATGTACTGTAGGGGTTTGTGGTCAATCCTGAAGAGATTTTCCTTAAAGCTGCTTCTGCAGTCAGGTTTCTTTTCAGTGAACTGATTTAGAAAAGTCTATTGTTTTGTTACATGTCCTGCAGTCACATAGGAAATATTCCATCTCCTCTGTCCCAAAAGTGTGATCCCCTTCTCACAGGAAACAGGGTCAGGAGAAAAACAAATTCTATGCATCTGATGGAGAACCATGGTTACCCCCTCTAGAATAAAATCTTGTATCACCCTGAAGCAGCAGCAAGAGCAGCAGCAGCAGCACCTGTTTCCAGAACATTTGCAAATCCAAGTTTGCAAATCTCCAAGCTTGTACTTCGACTTTTCTAGTTTGGCTGGTAAATTAAAGTAGGGATTATTTTTACAAACTAAAGCCTTTGAAGTGCTATGAAAAAGAAGCCCATATCCTGTTGTGTTCTAGTCTTCAACCCATACTTGGCCTTTCCATCATGCATATCCAACAGGGCATATCTCTTCATATCTTCCTCTGGAGATATTATTCTAACTCACAGATTCCTTTCTTCTGACTGGTAGCTAATCATAGAATCATAGATTGATTTGGGTTGGTACAGACCTTAAATAGGATCATTTAGTTCCAAACCCTGCCACAGGCAGGGACATTTTCCATTAGACCAGGTTGCTCAAAGCCCCTTCAATCTAACCTTAATTTTTATGAGTTTAAGGGCTTTGCTTGCCTTGCAGACATTCATTTAAATTTCTATTGATATTTTCTGGCATTCTCTAAATACAAGTTACCTACTAGAAGGCTTGTTACAGGCAGGATAATTTTCAGAATCCAAAATTTTAGCATGGGTATATGTTTTACATTTGGAATTAAACTGCAACTGCAGGGAAACTGAATGACCTGCAAACTACATAGATTTTTTTGTCTTTCTATTTCTTATCTTTACTGACAACATTTGGAATGAATTAGGGTTTTTTCTGTATGCTTTTGGAATCTTCAGCCTTTTCAATTCCCTGTGTGAGAAGTACCTTGATAAGCATATTTAACTTCATCCTATGACACACAGCAAGATTTCTTTCAACTCTTTTGGGAACAAACCTGTGGCTCTAGAAATACTCTAAACAATGTCTATCTCATAAATGTGAATTTTATAAAGGAAATCTTAATTATTGCTTTCAGCCTAAGATTGTAGTCTAAACCTCATCTATTTATTATTTTGAAGATTTATGTAATCTAGATTTTGCTGGAACAGTTTAATAGTCATGCCCTAGACTGTGAAGGCATAGTGCTAATGGTATTTCAAAAGGGCTGGATGTTCACTGTTATCCAAAAACACATTCACAAAAAGATGGATATAACTTTAAATTGAGCTAAGCTATTCCAAATCCTGTATTCTGCTAACAGCAACTGCAACTGATTGTTATGGAGTAAGGTAGGATTTAAGACAGCATGGCGTAAAGAAGTTAAAACTGTAACAGCTGTTTGGCAGGTTTGGTTGGTAGTGCCTTGAGAATAACATAACAGAAGTTGAAACAATCCTTTTTTTTGTATTTGCCACTTGTTTCTTATTGCCACTGGACAGTAAACAATGAAAATCAAAAAACAATGGAGAAATAAACTCTAGCAATGGACTGGCAAAAGTCCCCAAAGTAGTTTTTTATGATTCATCTCTACCACAAAGTCTGAACTCTGTTGTTCTGGTTTTCACAGGAATAGAGTTCATATTTTTTCTGTAGGTGGTGCAGTGCTGAATTTTGGATTCAGTATGGGATGCTGAATAGCACACTGATGTTTCAGTTGTTGCTGAGCAGTGCTTACCCTAAACCAAGAACTTTTCAGTTTCCCACACCCTGCCAGTGAGAAGGTGCACAAGAAACTGGGATGGAGCATAGTTGATGCAGCTGATCCAAACTGGAAAAATGGATTTTGCATACAAGAGAATGTCATGCCCACAATATAAACTGTGTGATTTAGCTGGCAGAGAGAACTGATTGCAATTCAGGGATGGGATTTTGGCATCATTGAGAGGGGTGGTTTGTGATTGTATTGTGCATTTGTTTTTTTCAGCCTGCAAGTTTTTCTTTTGATTGCCAGAAGTGAGCAAATGTCTGCATGGTGCTCAGTTGCTTGCTGGGGTTAAACCTTGACATATGTCAATTTCCAAAGGCAACTTGGCCATTTTAGTTTATTTTATCTAGTTTGGCAAGTTTTCGCTTACTGTCTCCTGATACAAAAGCTTTCATGCAGAATGCCCTCCAGAAATAATTTATCTGAAATTTTGATCTGCTTTAACTGGTAGAAAATTATAGCTACATAAAATAATGTTTAATAAAATTTTAACAGACAAATAGAGGAATTTGTGGATGACCTGCAACTAAAAAAAATAAATCATGTTATCAATTTTCATGTCTGAAGGCAACTGTCTAAAGATTGAGCTTACATGCAGAGCTGCTCTTTGACAATTCAAATATGCCTGAGATGTTAATATACCTTGGTATTTTGTTGATTCATCAGTCTACTTTGGGTCTTACACTGTGACTTTCTCATTTTATAAATAAGATGATGAGTTGTCCAGTTTTTTAACTAGCCCATGGAATAGATTTATTTTCTGCTGTAGATTTTGTTGAGGATATTAAGATACTGAATTGTCATGGTAACAAGAAACAAGTAGTAGCAGATGGAATAGAGACATGCTTGTATTGACATGGGTATATACTATATATGCAATTGGATTAGATTTTGAATATTTTTGATTCCTTTTATGAATAATACTATGAGGTAGTTTATGTTACATAGTAAATTTACAGTCCATGCATTAAAAGGGATAGTAAATTTCAGAGGAACATTGTTTTATTTTTATATATGGAAAACAATGCAATTGTTTGTCAAGAATGGTATAATTGACCAACTAGTACAGCAGACTTTGTCTGACATTGAATTAAAGTGTGCAATTTTAGGTGAAGGTGACACAAGATTTCATGATCTGTACTTGGTGATACAATTATTTGCAGGTGTGTGAATGGACTCATACAGGTTACCAGGGCAACCATCAAGCCACAGCCAAAATGCAAAGACTAGATTTATCTTATTACCTTGCTAACAACACGGGGACATGGGCTCTGCTGGGATTAGTTCACCCCAGCAAACAGGGACACAAGGGGACATGGGGTCTGCTCAGCCTAGTTCATCCTAGCTCATCAGGTTGCTGCCTGCCTCACTGAAACAGAAAGCTTTGGGCATGTCTGAGAGTCTCTTACCTCTCCACAGGAATTCTTCTTCTCAAAATAGGCAGAGGATGCACAGTACTTGGCATAAAAAAATGGTATTTTCCCACACAGGCATTTTTAGCACTCCCAGATACAAGGGCACTTAGAAACTATTCCCTTGTCCTTGCCAAATCTTCTGGTTTTAAGCCTTTCTTCCCAATAGCAAGTTTCTTTTCCTGGTCATTGACATGGTTAACAGACCTGCACCTGCTAGTTAAAGTCTTCTCTGCTTCTTTCTCTCCACTGCATAAAAGCTAGAAAATATCTTCTTATCATTTTTTTTCTGGATACAGAAAATAAAGTCTGCTTTCAACAGCTGCTCAAGATGTCACTTTTGAAAGTAATGGCTGATAACACCTCTGGCAGTGAAAATGGTAAATTCGGGGTGACAAATCTGGTAATTCAAACCAGAACACATATGCAAGTTGTGCTAAATTTGGTGATTTCTTTGTGTTTGATGGAATGCCTGTTCCAAATGTGTGTTTGGAACAGGAGTCCTTCACCTGGTCCCCAAAATACTCTTGGCTTTAGTCATCCAAAGCCTTCATCAAAGACAGGAACTATGCCCTGTATTGATTTGTATAGGAAACATTCAGATAAACCAAATAGAAAGTTACTTAACAATCTCTTCGAAAAAGGTAGGGGCAAAATATGTTGTCTATTTGCCTGAAGTAGAAAGGAAAAAAATTAAAAGTACACTAAAACTATAAACACTTTACACAGAAGCTGTGAAAAAAAAATTCCATGCAATGTATGTAAGAAAGTGTACTTAGCTTTGAGCTTCTTTTCTGAGTTTACAATCCTTCATGGCTTTAGCAGGTACATGTTCTAGAAAAGTCTCTGCCCAAAGTCTTTGCTTTGTTGTCCTTTCAACTTTGAGATGAGGAGGCCCTGCTCTGTCCTAACTTCTTGAAAAAGCACAGTCTTGCACTCTTCTCTTGGACTGCCAGTGCTAGAATTCCCACAAGAGCATCCTTATGGCAGAATTTTGTACCCTGAGGGAAAGCTGGAGTAGGACTGAGAGTATTAAAATGCTGTATTTTTTTTTTTACTGTCTCATACTGTCTAAGCAAACAGAGCAGTGTCTTTACTGTCACTCTGCTAAACAATACTCATTTCTACTGCTGAGGGTAATTGATTACTTTTATATAAGTAGTGCTCCTTTCCTTTCAAGTATCTGTAAATATCTATCAATATACCAAAAAATAATCTAGATGTGTGTTGCAAGTTTTTTTCCCTGCCATCCTCAACCAAACTTGAATTCTAAGAATTCTGTAGGAAAATATTATCTACTAGTTATGTAACATTCTTCACAGAATCATGCAATCATAGAACATGTTGAGTTGGAAGAGACCTGTCAAGACAATTGAGCCCAAATCCTGGCCCTGTGCAGGACACCCCAGGTGTCACACCATGTCCCTGAGAGCATTGTCCAAAAGCTTCTCCAGCTCTTGCTGCAGGTACCACTTCCCTGGGGAACCTGCTCAACCTCTGGGTGAAAAACTTTTTGCTGATATCTAGCCTAAACCTCCCCTGACACAACTTCAGGTCATTCTCTCAGATCCTGTCACTGTCACCACAGGGCAGAGATCAGTGCCTGCCCCTCCTCTTCCCCTCAATAGGAAGCTGTGACTGCAGTGAGGTCTCTCCTCAGACTTTTCCAGGCTGAACAGACCAAGTGACCTCAGCTGCTCCTCATACAGCTTCCCCCCAAAGTTCTTTCACCATACATGTGGCCCTCAGGACACTCTTTAGTAGTTTAATGGTTTTTTTATATTGTGGCACCCAAAGCTGCCCCCAGCACTGGAGGTGAGGCTGCCCCAGCTCAGAGCAGAGCAGGACAATCCCCTCCCTTGCCTGGCTGTGATGCTGTGCCTGATGCCCCCAGGACAGGGCTGGCTCTCCTGGCTGCCAGGACACTGCTGGATCATGGTCAACTTGCCATGGACCAACATCCTCAGGACCCTTTCCACAGCAGGTGTCCCTTTCTCTAGCTTCTTGTTCAACTGTATACATGAACAGGGTTGACCTGTCACAGGTATAGAATCCTGTGTGAGGGAAAATGCCACTAAAATTTATTTTAAATATTAACACTTTCTATGAAAGTTCATAAATGAAAAAAATATGCTATAAAAATGTTACCTTTCTTGAGTCATCCGCTTGTATTCACAAAAAGCAGAATGGGAACATAAACAGTTTAGAGATCTCAGGTAGCACTGAAATAGACAACAAATTGAAAATCTGGGGACAAGTTCTGTCCTTCATCCTCAGTGAAATTTCTTACCCAAATTTTCATGTTTGTACTCATTTTCAGCTCTGTTTTATTTGAAAGAGAGTTTTGTATTGTAGTCATTTGAACAAGATTTCATTCTGTCTGGAATTCACAGCTCCTGCACATGCAAAGATGAACTCTGCACAACTGACACAGAAAATCTAGAATCCAGAATACACCAGACCTGCTGCTATGATGGGTGCTTAGTTTCCAGCTCCACAGTGCTGTGAATACATTGCATTGACAGCATGTGAATAGATTGATTGCATAGGACATACAGAGAAAATATGGATCTAAAACATGTTATTATCCATCATCTTCAGGAGCAATTATACACTTTTCTGCTTAGAAACCAAAACCAGAAATATTGCACCATCACTTCAACTACCTGGAAAATAAATATCTAACCTTTCTTATTTGTTTCCAGAAGATACCTCCTGCTTCTCCTCACCCATATTTACTTCTTTTTCTCATTCATCAGCTATAACTGCTGTTTAATATCATAGGTTGTTTTGTATAGGATTTTCTCTTATATTACAATTTCTACACGACCTAGAAAAACATAGCTCAATATACCTGAGATATTTGTATACAAATGCAAGCCAATCTGTAAAATAACAACAATGATTTTGTCATTTCTCCCTTTCCAAATCTAGCTTTCAGAACTGATGATGATGATGACGGCTGTTATTATTGTAATTGTTGTTATTTGCGGATAAAGGAGTATTTATATCAGTGTGGACACATTTCAGTGCTTTATCAGCTGAAGTGTGCAGGAGCATTTAGCAATGAGCAATTTGAGATTTGTCATTTATTCAGTATTACCAGGAAACAGCAAGAAGTTTTATCAATAAAAAAGGCCATTGAGCTAAATATCTAAAGCCTCATAAATTAGTTCAAAGCTCTGATCTTTAGTGTATTCAATTCCCATTTCATTAATTGCTAAATGTCTTGACAATAAAAATATCAGTTCAAATAACAAAAAGTGAATTACAATAACTGCTCAAATGTCTGTTCAGATAAGCATGAAAAAAACATAAGTAACTTACCATAAAAATTAATGTAAAAATCAATTTAAAATCCATTGGTATAGGTGTTAAATTAAACCGGTTTTCTTCGTGTCAAAGAAAATTATACTCCACAGAAAATGCCTACAAGTGGAAAAAAAATATTTCTACTAATAGCACAGTAAAAAAACATTGTGATGATCACTCTAGTAGTTTTGAATATTTCACCTAATTTTCTACTGACATAGTAATAAATATGTAATTGTGTGGAAGGAAAGAGAAAAAACAGAAATTAATTAGATTTGCAGCATACAGGCACTTTCTTCTGTTTTCTAATTTTTGCTGTCTAAATCAGGTCATGAAATTTTATTGCAGAGTTGGTTTTGATGCTTTTGTGAAACAATATTTCCCCTCCCTATCTAAATGAGAAAGTCTATATTAATGCCACACTTGGAGTGAGGATTTACACAGTAAGAAGCATGTTTAATGTTATGTTCACACAATAATGCTTCTTCTATACACTAATCTAAAGTACTAATAGTTCTTTTGAATTCCATTAAGGAGATACCTTTTCAAATTGAACAGAGAGGTTCTTGATTCCTCACTGTCCAACAAAGATCCAACTGAGACCTTGGGGAGACAATAAACCATCACTGGAGCCATCAATTCAACTTGCTGCTGGAAGCAAACCCTTTTTTCCTAGTGCAGCAAGATTGGTAGTCTAGTCCACTTAGTGCCATGTGAAAGCTTTCAGGATAAATTCAGAGTGAAAAGTTTTTTCTCTCCTCTCCTTGACTGTGACTTCTTAAAAAACAGGCATTCATTTAAAAAATCACGGAATGTGTGGTGGCTTATGGCTCCTGTAATGAAAAACACATCCTAGGAGAGTAAAAATCTGTTACAAATCTTGTCTCAGAAGCCAGTTTTGAAACAGTCTTAAACTTTCTAGCTTGTCTAGAAATTCAGTACAAAGATTGTCCAATTCATCTCCATTCTCATTTTCCTTCTACAAGCAAAGCCATGTCTTCAGCATAGTGAACATCAGCCTATGACTCACTTATTTTAATGTCTTTGCCATTATAACTCAGATTTCCAGGTTGTCAGGCTTGCAGAATCATGAATAAACTGTAGCTGCAGCCTGTGAAGTTCCAGAAGAAAAGTTTAATCATACATAATCACTAGCTCCTGGAAAAAATTTTGGCATCGTTTTGCTGCTCACACATCAGGTTACATTTGCATTTCCTATCTCAGCATCCTTCCTGGCCACTACTCAGAGACACAGATTGAAAAATAAAAAGTGTTAGGCATTGTTTGCATTTTGAAAGTATTCATTATTCCTTTTTGCTCCTCATTTAAGAATGTATCTTCATTTCACAGTGTTAGTCTTTTTCTGAGTGTGCCCAACAGGCAGATTTCAATTCCAAGCTTAAGTGCAAAAATAGATGTAGAAATAAGGTATTTATTCCTTCCTCTGGGGTCATGCAGTCCAATATCTCCCTGTGAAGCAATCACCAATGGCATCATGCTAGCCATGGCTATGTCTGGGTGTCTCATAAACCTCCTTTCCTAACTATCACCAGTTCCAGAGTTGTATCACACTCCTTGTGAAATGGTGAGAGGACATAAGACGTACCACAGAAAGTTTCAGGGTCATAAAACCTGAAGAGATGGCTTCAAAGAGCAGCTTTTGCTGGCAGTTATGACTTGTCCAAAGTGCATTTCTAAGGCTGCAACTGTAATCTAAAATGGAAGAAAAAGGAGATTTGCCATGCTGCATCTAAGGAAGATATACAATTGCAGGTATAGAGAAGAACAAGAATTTTAAAATTTTCATTTTCTTCTTCTCTACCAAATTTTCTTTTCGTCGTATTATAGTCAGATAAGGCAGGCATCTGCATCCACACTACAGACCGTGTACCACTGTGTAACATTCCTGTACCACTGATATGGCAAGCAATTATTTCAGTGCAAGTCAAGAATAATGTCTTTTTTGTTGATTTTTTTTTTCCTGCTGTCATTCGTAGAGAACAGATTGTTTACTTACTAAGGGAAGAGCATAATTTGTTTCAATGTATTTTTAGCATTATCCTTTTTACTGTCCCATGTATGTAAAAGTTAGTGGAAAATAACAAAGTCAGATGAAGAGTCTGATCCACATCTGAAAGATATGCAGTCTGAGGTGTCCTGTTGAAGGTGTCCTATTCAGTACAGAATATGGGTATGAGGCAGATGATGTTTTTCCTGTCAGTAGTCCATACAGAGCATGTATGAGTAGGGAACTGAAAGAAGCCCCAGTTAACTTTGGAAGCACCACTGCCAGGCTATGTCAATGCCATCTTGTGTTATACTTATTGGTGTGATGAATCTCTTTAATTCTGCTCTTTTCCACAGAGAAATCAATTTCAGTGGTATTGCCTGGATGAACTCAGACATTGCACAACAAGCTAGTAAGCACATCTGAATTAATAGCTTATTTGCAAGTGTCAAGCTGCAAACAGCGTAGGCATCATCCTTAGCATTGATCATGACTAGACATCATATTTCTAAAGCAAGTTTAATGTGTCTCTGGTAGCTGCTAACTGTGAAATAGTATTCTAAGCACATGCTAATAAAAATGCATGAACTCATATGCTTTAAAATAACATCAATTTCCCTAGGCCTTGGGAAGACTAACATGCATAAAGGCTTCATATTTGGGTCCTGTCCAGGATTTTTCCTGCCAAATGAAACACCACTAGTTAGGTTTTGAACTGTATGGATTTAAATTTGCCCTTTAATGAAAAAGTACGCTCATGACTGAAATATTTAATAGGTGATTTTCACAATTAACACAACATCCTGGTAACACTGCTCACAGCAACTGAAATGCTCACCTTCTGCTGGCAAACCTCCAGGCCAGCCCATGCAGCCCATCCCTGCCCTTTCACTGGCACATACATGCTACACTCACTTTCAGAAGTAATGTTGTCTCATGCAGATATATTTAACAGCTACTTTTCCTGTCATGGGAAATTTCATTTTAATAAAGAATTAGATTATTAGGTGAGGTGGTTTGGAGGAGTTTTCAGGGTCATTCTGAGTCTGCAAGGATTCCAAAAAGAAGAGGTAATTGCTCCTATTAGGATATTTTAGGATGCCTTTTCCCGATTTGTTTTTCACCTATGAGAATATATGTGCTTTACCAATGAAGACAGGACTATTTTCCTCCTTTCACTGACAATGGAATTCTTGTTGAAATTTAGCCACCCCACCATTCTGGTTTCTTTGCCTTGTCAAAAAAAAGTTCCCCACTTCCATGAGTTTCTTCATCTGATTGGACAATCTTTCCTATTAATTTTGCTCTCAGAACAAGTTTGCATTACACTTCAGCGACTAGAAAGACTAATTTAATGATATAGCATCAATTGGATGTCAGCTTGGCAGCCTTGCTAAGCTCTTTGAACTTGAATGAAAAGAAAACAAGCCTCAATTTGGTGGTCTCTCAGTACCCCATGAGAAATAGACATTCAACCACAGATACCACCAGTACTGGGAACAAAACTTAGGCTTGCATACTGGAAGCACAGAAGTTGAAGAATACCTTTTTAGAAGAGATTTCTCATTATGAATAAAGGGAAAGAATCAGAGCTGACCTGGCAGCATGCTGAGGGCTCAAATTGGCAAGCACTTCTGACAGGAAAGAATTTCACTGATTGTATGGGAAGAGGGTAACCAGTCTCAGTAATTAAGTTTTCTTCTGGGGTTCAGCAAGCATTATTTTTTGACTGCTAAATAACTTTTCTTCAAAGGACTATGATTGCAGATTGCTTTTTTAGTACCTCTGTACTAATAAATACTCAGTACTAAAAAATAATAATGCTGCTTTATAATTCATGACCTTTCCCTCCAAATCACGACACTTTCTTCTACTTGGATAAAATCCAAAAGAACAAAATACTTTTCTCTGAAACACTCCTGCTTTTGGAACTCTACCTCTTACAGACCTACTCTGTAATAAGGCCAACGCAGCTATGCTCTTCCCAAAGTCTCATTTATGTCTTTCCAAACTCCTCTGTAGATCCCCAGAGCTGTACTTTCTGAAATAGTAGCAACTTCTAGGAAACCTGGCTAATATGTGCATTTGAGTTTTCAGGTGTTTGCTTTTTTTTTTTTTTTTTTTTACAGATACTGTAACAGAAACTGTTCTCACAATTTCCTACAGGGATAGATGGAACAAAACTTTGATTCAAAGAACTTCTGTGACAGCAGGATGCATAGCAGAATACAGTTATCTGGTGTTACCTAAGACTTCTCTTCATCTCATCTTTTTTTATTTCAAATATAAAAATGAAATTACTTTTTGGATGTTAAAATCATTTTTTTGAATGATGAAAAAGAATTTGTGTACTTTCAAGGAAGAAGTGCTTGGCAAAAGGCAGTATAAGAAAACCGAAAAGTCTTCCAGCTGGCATAAAAAGCTGCATGGCAATATTCACTGATCAATTCCACATTATCATAAATTAAACCAGACAGAATATACATTACTTCTATTTAGATTTAGAGTTTTGTTTGCTGTTTGGATCATGAAAAGCATATTTGTTGGTAATGAGTAAGCATTCTTATTTGTTCAGTGATTTTTTTGAAATTGAAAAAACCCACAGGGCCAGAGGGCCTTAGCAACTACTTCTTCAGTCTGGTTTTGTTTCAGCAGCAACTGAAGTAGATTGGAATTCTTTGGATGTTTGCACACCATGGAGTGTATAGTCATCTATTGTTTGAGTATGCAAAGAGGCAACATCTTTGACAACTTTTTGCTTTCACACTGATCTGTGAATCTCTGGTTGCTGCTTCCAGAATCCATCATATGAACCTTAGGACCACAGTGTGCTCATGTGTGAAAATATACCTTTATTTTTACCACCATCTTTATCTTGATATTGATATGAATGCAAAAACCCTGAATAGTATTTTTATTCCAAACATCTCCAGAATGTGGAATCTTTTGTTTTATTCAGGCATTTGAAATTCTTCCATTCTCATTTTCAAAAGATATCCAATAGCTGTATAAATTTCTTAAGTCTGTTTGGATTTAGTTTATCAGCATTTAATTTAAGGAAACTTTTTAGCTCAACTTCCTTATAAGAATCTGTGGAAATTGTTTTAGGATCCCTTTTAGGATAGAATGCCCTAAAGTAATTATGTCTTGGAGGTGTTCCCATTTTAGTCTTTTTCCATGGCTAATATGATTCATATTTGATTAAACATTATCAGGCATTTTGGCTTCCTTCCCATGAGGGGGGAGTAGATATCTAAGTGTGTGAAATCAAACTCATACCACAGGATCTTGTGTCAAGTCCTAGATGAGCAGTGTAGACCTTACACGTTTCCTGGGAGGGAACCCCAGCTTTGAACTCATGGAGTTTCAAAAGTGTAAATTCTGGTTGCTAATCAAAATCTTAGTGTCCCATGTAGCTCTCTGGCCAGAAAAGGATAAGCTAAGACTTGTCTGTACATACAGAAGGATAATCCTTCAAAGTAACCAGGATTGTTTATCATTTGTCTCTTTTCTGATTTGGATAGATTTCCAGCTATGGTGTCCACAATTCAAGCACTGGAAGATGAGACTTAAATCAGAAGTGTCTCATTTCCTTGTGTTTGATATCTTTATATCAGGGAAGACTGCCCAGAAAGGTGAGGGTAGTCTTGGCATAACACTGTTGAGTGGGTAAGTAGTCAGTCTGTGAAACCCAGTGATACCAGGACCAGTTCTTTTTAGTAACTTGCTTTCTTTTACCCCAAAGACCTTATGTTAGCCAATGTGTTGCCATTTAATCACCTCTGTGAGAGTGGTGCAAACACACAATAACTAAAATTCTCTTAGATAAGTTAATATGGGTTATTTCATCAAGGGCTGTAAAAATCCAAACATGACATGATGGTTTTATACTAGAATATAATACAACACTCAAGGCTATGGCTTGATTCAACCACTGGAAGATGAAGATAAAAAACACTCAGTGCTGAAGAAAAAGTTCTGGATTCTGTATGTAACTTAAAAATTATTTAGCATGGATGCTAAAGTATTATGTCTGCTGGCATTCAAACTGCTCCAAATTTGTTTATAGGAAGGTAGACAATCAAATTCTTCTAACTAGCATAATCCACCATGCAAATTATTTCAACTTGAACTGTATAAGTAACTCACATTATATAATTTGATAATTAGTGCTGAACACATCTGATGTCTATGAAGATCCAGAAGTCGAAAGAAAAATAAGTTTGTGATATGGATTGCTTACATAATGTGATTAGAAATCTACTATCTCAATGGATTCTTACAATTGGAGAAGCCTCTGACAGCATTATGATGTTGATATGAGTTGATGCATTATGCTGGATAAAACCAAGAAAGGTTTCTTAACAAAAGCATAACACTCTTCCTTCTTTCCTGATATGGCTTCAGTCATATCAAGGAAAGGGCTTATTCCCAAGAATGAGAGAAACAAAAGCATATCTCCTTTCATAAAATCTGTATTTGGCTGGATAAGCATGAAAAAATGGGTATCCAAACAGGTAGACAAAGAGAAGCAGTGTAGTTAAGAAATTAAGCTGCATCTGCATAGTCATCTGCAGTGAAACTACATTTAAGCCACCTCTTTGGGGTTTTTGGTCGTGGACATATATCGACACACCATTTATTTTCTGAGTTTGTTTCATGTTTCAGACATGCTGTATTTGCAAGCACAACACAGAAGCTTCTCATGCATGCAGACCATAGTCAAGTCAGGGGATTTTAATAGTGCTGTAACATAATAGTGCTATGCTTATTTATTATTATGCACATGCCCAATTCCAGACAAAGAAGAATATCTTTTTGAGTAGAATTCTTTCTACCTACCTCTAGCAGGAGTCCTTTATAGCTATTCCATAGTGACAATCTTCACTCTGTCCTTGCCAAATCTTTTCTATTAAGATTTATAATCTTAATCTTTTGGCATTAAATATTAACACACTTTGTTAGTATGACTGTGAAGTCAGTGTGTGTATGTGTATCAAACACGCAAAAAAAGGAGTGCTTCCCAAAACCTGATAATGTGTAAGAGAAAGATTGCAATCAGCAGGATTAAACAATAATGGGGAACTTTAGAAACAAAGAATAAATTCATCTTGAAAGCAGTATAAAAAAAAAAAAGAAAATCAGTAGCAGGAATCTGAGACCTTGGAGTGGGAACAACAGCCATCAGAACTTGATTCAACACAGCCAGAATTTGCCCCACCAGCACCATCTCTTTGCTTTGGCCAGCAAGAACAGACTCCATGTGAGACACCAGCTCTACAGCTGGTGGGGCAGCAGCTCAACAGGGACAACACTGTGCACAAGAACTCATGAGGTGCTTTCTCACCAGCTTGTGCATTAATAGGTTAAAGAGAGCAGTACTGACACCTATAAGGCTGTAGCATCCATGTCTCACAGGACAAAATGCAGGCAGGGCACCCAGTGCATTTGAAGGAGCAATGGTGCTTGTAAGCCAGGCATCCTTTGAGGATGTCATGCGTGTGATGGCAGGTCTGTAAATCTGTCTCTGTGTGTGTTTATGATTATAAATTTTGGGGACTGCTTATTAAAAAATATTTAGACCTTTATAGGTGCTTGATAGATTTTGAAAGTGTTTTGTATTGTGATTTATGTGATGTTTTACTGATATTGACCCTTAAATAAAGATTGCAGATTTTACTTGTGTCATTTATAAATCTATAACTTACTTCTGCTCTGATTCAGTTTAAACTAAATAAACTAATGGATTTTTCTCTATGACATAGTATTTCAATTTTCCCTTTAACTAGCTCTGAGTACCTTTTTGTATGAGTTTACTGATAGTGTAGATCAGCCGTATACTGTTATGAATATTAATTTTTTTATGTTGTGCTACCAGACACCACATTGTTCATAGAGGTATAGTCCAGAATACTGCAATTCCAGCATGCACACTAGGAATATATAAAAGCAGTAAGCTCCTCATTCCTTGGTCAATTTTCTGTGTTTTGAATCAGTAGTATGATGAGGATAAAACACAAGCTGCTGTCCTTTGTCAAAAATCTTGCAAGCCTGTCCAATTGAAAGGTGTAGTTGTAAGCTGATATACTTTTCTTTTGCTTCTTTTTCAAGAAATAGATGAGGAGAATACAGCTGCCAGCAATTAGAAATAGATCAAAAATGGAAACATCTGGAAAAATAGTGAAAGTCTGCATCATGTTTAAGACTTGGAATGTGGAAATAACAATAAGTAATATAGGTGAAATTAGTTATTTACATGAATTTCAGAGTACTTAGGGCAATAAGTTGCACTGGCTTAGAACTGGAGTCCAGGAAAAAAAAAAAATTTAAGAATCTCTTCTTAGTTATAAACAGAGTGACTAACATTACAAAACACAATCACATACACAGATCTTAATATAAGTGGTAGAATAGGATGAGGAACAGGACCCTCAGAGTATGAAACAACAAAACATCCAATATGAAGGAGGCCACTTCCACTTTAACCATCTGTCATTCCTAGCATATCATTTTACTAAAACACAGATGATTCTTTGACAGAAAGATTAGAAACATCTGAAAGTATTGATGAAGTGGCTGGTTATTATATCTCAGCTGAATGTCATTCCATTAATACTGGGTCTATGCAGCATAAAGAATAAAAGTACTGGGGTTCCTGTTGAATAACAATCAGGTGTAAATACCTTCAGGAACTCCAGATGACGTACAATTCTGAAGGCTGCTTTGTAATTGGGACAGGTCTTGAAATGCTCTTCATTTGCTTAGAGATTCAAATTTCTGTTGGATCCTTTGCATTTTAAGAACAAATCTTATTTAATGCATATTTAACTTTTTTCGTTTCCAGGTAGATAACCTGATCTTCCCAGTAAAAACACGGTCAAATAATCAACTATCAGAACCACTTGAGAAAACATAAGTAATAGAATTTATACACAGTATTTTATATATTTTCATACATTATTCAGCTTACCACTGGAAATAGCTCTGTGTCTTCATAACTGTGGTTTATGTCTTGCCCTATCATGTTATCAGGTGGTATAAGTCCAAGAAGGAAAACTATAGAATCACTGAAGTGTGGAACGATAGAAAAGTCTGTAGTGGAAGGGATCTCTGGAGATCATCTGACTGAACTCTAGATTAAATCACCCAGTGCTCTGTAAAGCAGAGTCCCGTATATTTCCAGCAAGGGATATTCAATCCTTTCTCTGGGCAAATTATCCAACACATGATTGTTCTCATGATGAACAAACCTTTCCTTAGTCCAGGTGGGATTTCTCTTGAAGCAAACTGTGCCCATTTCCTGTTGTCACTGTGGATCCTTGTGAAGCGGGTACTTTCTCTGTAACTTCCTTGGGATGACCAGATTCCTTCAGTCTCCTTTTCTGGTTGTCATGGTCTCCAAGACTGTGGTCATTTTGATGAACTTCATAAGATCACCTCAAGATTTGCAAGCACCCTCGTGAACAGCAGAAACCAACCTGGACTTCTGCTTGTTACCAACATATCTGTAAAATCCTTGTTATTTTTGACACGTCCTGCCAGTCTGAGAGACATCTGAGCCCTGCCCTGCCCATGTCTCTCAACATTTTCTGGGTGGTTTGCTTAGCTCGTGAATGTACCTGCTACCACACACCCTCTCACTAAAAATTTTAGGAAGAAATCAATGTCTTTTTTTATTTTTTTTTATTTTTTTTTTTTTTTTCTGTCCAGCTGATGCCTTTTTATGTATAAGCTCTTTGAAACAGTGGGGTAATTCTCAAGCACCAATTTGCCAGAGTGGAAAAACTAGGGAAGGAAATTGCTGCATTTGTTGCTTGTAAGCTAATGGAAGCAGAATAGGGACAGGGCAGAAAAGTGCACTTGTGTTCATCTGCACTAGACAAGAAAACAATAAAAAAAAAATTGCTTTCTATCAAAGAGAGACAGCTAGAAATAACTATCCTGCTCTGCTAATGGCAAGTAACACATCACATTGGAGTGGCCATATAAGCAGAAGGAACAAAATATATGCTTTAGAATAAACTCCCATGTACCAAATTAAACAAATTCCAGACTGGCTTACACTTTACATTTTAAACTGAAAATGTGTTAGTATGACATACCCTTTTGCTTTCACTTTTTTGATCAAGACATTTGTGCAGATTGCTGTGGCCAACATAACTTTAATGTATGTTGAATTAAGTATTCAAATATGCAAAATGCATAATTTTTAACCAGTTCTCGAAAGAAGCAGACATTACCAACAGTAGTATGTCATATGGCATTGCTGTTGGGTCTGAGTTGAGTCTTTACAGATGAGCAATATAAATTATTGTTGTGAATTATTGAAATTCTTTTTAACATCTGCAACACTGAAAAAGTATAATGACAAAGTCTGAAAAAGAGTGCTGGCTCTAGTATGACAAATGAGTTGAAGCAGTTGTGAGTCTATAAACTAATTCTACACACAGATTAAACACTGGTTTCAGCAATATATGTGCATGAAAATATGCTTGAATAACAGTGTAATAAAGGAAAAAATGGTGCATTGTGTTCAAGTATGAAGGACTTTTGTTTTCTTATTCCGGTATGTTTGTATTCCAATGTTGACTAAAAATTGGCTGTGCATTGTACATGGAAGCTATGTAATCTTTTGCTGTTCAGGCAGCAGGTATTGTAGAGTGCTGTAACCTGGCCATTATGGTCATTTTCCTGGAAGAGAAAGAATGATTGAATCCACAATCGTTCTTTTAGATGCAAAGACTTCCTACCTCATCAAAAGTCAACTTCCCAATCAAAGACATTTCATATCAACACAATTGTTAAGTTTGCAATATTTGAACTACACTGTTGTCGCTATCTAAAAACATAATACAAAAGGTATTTCAAAAGATTTTTAAAAAGTCAAAACTTGAGACTCCATAGACATGCAAATCTGAATATGCAGGAAAGGCAGCTAACTCCTTTCATATACTGAAATGAGACTATCATTTTTGTTATGCTGTGTAACATCATCATCTCTGGGTGAATCTAAGATGGATTTTCAAATATTATCATCCATTTTAGAGGACAACTAATGTATATCACTTTGCTGCAACAACTCTTGGTATTCATCATCCCTGGAAATAATGTCTTTGTCACTCAAAGTGAAATAACAGGATGCAGAAACTGTTACATTTTTTTCTAAAAGGAGACAATGGGTGGTACAACAAAAAAAAAAATCTCATTTTCCTGAACAGAAATTAAATGTGGAATACTCTTTGACATCAGCTGCATTATTTGTAGGTATGATTTTCTGTAGTACAATATTAATAAATACTACAAATAAAAAAAATGCAGTAAGAAGGTAATGGTTTTAATATAATGATTATAAGTTTTCTGATTAAATCTCTCTCCATATTAAATGATACTAAACATAAAATACTAGCTGGATACAATCATTAAATCTTCTCAAGTTTTTTTCTAATAACCATGTAAGAATCTAATAAGATAGCAATATTTTATAACAGAATTTATACCTGGAGTAGAACATTATGTCGTATTCAAGCATGATATCTTTCCTTTAGGTATCTAATATTAATTAAACCAGTTTCAAGCTATAATTTACACATTAGAAAGTCTAGTTTGGTTCTTCAAAGTCAGGCAGTTTTTAACTATTTTGTAAGAAATGAAATTTGTTATTCTGAAGATGTGGCATTCTCATACATGCAAAACATATTTTTTTGCATGTTCCTTGCTTAGATGGTGGAGCTGCTGAATAAAACTTTAGTGTGTCTTTTTATTTCCTTTTGCAAGTTCTATGCCAAAATATTGATTTATATACAAAATTACCACAGCTCCCACGCTCAAGGGGTTTATGCAGAAAGTCCTTCTTCCTCAAACACTCTCCCACTGTCAAGTGAAGAAATATACAAGTAATTTCTTAGATCTTACTGGAATAATCCTGGGTAGCTGAGTGAGGAGTGGTGTAAAGGATTCTCCTTTCTGCTGCTGTTTATATTGAAGAGGAAAAAATATGGAGACTTTTCTGCTAAGTCCTTTCTCTCTTCCTCTCAGCCTCTCAGCACTACCAGATTATTGCACAGTTGCCAGAGGCTCCGTGCAATTTCAAAAGTAGGAAACTGTATTTTTTCTTTTTTATTTCTTCACCCCAATGTTTTACCATGAGACATTGTTTCAAATACAAATTCGGTTTCCATGTTTTTTTCTAATTTAGCCAGTTAATAATTGTGTCATTAGGCCAATTGCCAGTTATTTGACTTGGTGTAATAAAGTCTATTTCCATTCAATCTGTTGTTATTCAAGACTTTACATTCATTTAATCAAAATCTACTAAGTCAATATACCCTCTTTAAAATCTTTCAGACAACTAATTTAATTCCAACAATTTCATTATATTTTCACAATAATTCTTTCACAGAGATCCCTGAAGGGTCCATGCAAAAATACTTTGATTAAACTTAATCTGAAGATAAAGATGGGATACTAAATTCTGATCTTTTGGTGCAGTAATTGGAAATTCAAGTAAGGATAAAAACAGTGAGCAAAGTCTTATGTTCCTGTTTTTCCATTCAGCAATGGGCAAGGGCATTTTAAACCTAAGAAATCATAAGATAGCCACCTACAGTATCTCTGTGTAAATGGATAATATTTGTAATATGAAGCACCTCTCAGTTTCTTATTTTTTTTTTATTTTATAATTGTTGTATAAATAGATTTACTTTATCATTTATTTTGATTACAATTTTTAAATGCAATCAGACCCTTGTTTAATGAGTAGGTAGGTTGATGCAAGTCCAGTTGCAAAAACAGAACTGTAGATATAGTTTTGATGACCTTGTACTTTAGATAGGCAAATTGGGTCTAGAAATATGTGTTAGACTTTATATTAATGTTAAAATGAGTTTTAAAAATCAGAAAAAGTTGGACTTTTAATACTGAAGAAAATATGTGTTCTTGTTTTCACGAATAGGATGAGTACATATGCATTGATCACACAACACAAACTGTGTGAAGAGAAATATTGTACATTGCAAATAAACAACATTAAATAATTTTATTCATTAATTCTATTTAGTTCTATTAGAGGAATTATTACATATACTATGTGGCTTAAGGAAAGATACTTTTTTTTTTTGTTAATTGATGCCCTTGCTGGTTTTGGACATGAGTGTTGTGTTAAAATCACAGGAACTTTTTCTAAATTTTTCTAAAATATTTTATCTAAAATATTTAGTAGTAAAGAATATCACTTTGTTTGAAATTCACTGATATTTGCATGAATCACACAAAGCAAATAGCTTTTTTATTAGGAGTAGGAATTCAGTAAACCCTTTTTTTTACAAAAAGCCCGAAGCCAAAATTTTTATATGAAAAGCCTGAAACCAAAACATTACATTTGAAGCACTTGCCAAAATCCCATACAATTCTGAAAAATGTCAAGATAGTAGGATTATATTTATTATATTAGGACTCATGTAGGTTGAGGTGCCTGTGAAGTTACACAGGTGTCAGAAGCTGAACATACTACAATAAGAGCTGGAGGAGCATATTTGCTTAAGAACTAGATGTTTGCACTGAATACCATAGTTTGAACACTGATAAGGAAGAGGAAAAGTTTTATTGTTCAACTTAGTTGAGTATTAGTGATAAATAAGAGCTAAATATTTTTGGGTCATGTTATCACAGCTCAGGGCTGTGGGAGGATAATGATGTTCTCTATAGCTCTGTGAGCCATACAGAAGAAAACCCTGCAGGAGATGGAGGATTTGACAGATGACACTTTCTACCTACACAAGAGAAGAATTTATTCCTGCTATAATGTTGCACATGTCAATAGATATTTCTAAACCTAGGATTATCATGATGCAGAAGTCACAATAATGTAGGTATAGCACTGGCATTTATGCATTTACTGTATTATTTTTTATTAATAAAAAAACTGTATAGGGTTAAAAACCAACTCCATTGAGCAGTCCAAGGCTGAACATCATTAGATGTGGATATACTTCTTCCTGAAAGTCATTGTTATAAGCCTTTGAATATATCATCTGGGAACACTCTGCTTAATAATACCTCAAAAATTTAAAAAACATCTTTGATGACCTGGTAGTTTCTCTTGTAGAATCAATAACATGTGAATAATTTGTAATAAACTGTAATCTGTCTTACAAAAGTACTAAGTCTTTTCCTGCCCCCCATAGTTTTACTCTCGAGTGAAACCCTCTATGGATTTTAGTCAGTGTTTGTCTCATGATCTTCCTTATTTGATGTGAAACATTGCTTTGAATCAATTCATAGGCTGATATGCTAAAAACACTTTAAATCAAACATGAGATGAAATTAAGTTTTCTTTTCTGCAGTAAGTACTTATGAGAAGAAGGAAATTAAGAACTTGTTTACTCAACTTAAAAAAAAAGCCCAAAAACTTTTGCCACTTATCTTAACTGTTAAATGAAAATGGCACATAGAGATTTTTAAAAACACAGATAACGAAGTATTGCAACTGTATTAGTGCAGCAAGTTTAAAAGAGGCAGACCTTTGTTTCCAAGACAAATTTATTTTTTTCCAAAATCATATAGAATTGTGAGATGGTAGAACTTGCTTAAATGAGATATTGGTGACTGGCCTATCCCTGAAAATTATTGTCTCCATTGATTAAAGAAGAAGTCAAGACCTCTAAGACAATATAAATGCATGGCCAAAAGAATTCTCTTTAATCTTTTTTCTTTGGTAGAGGTAAAATGTGGAATTGCAATACCATGGTGATTGATGAGGACCAGTACAGAACACATATTAGTTAGACCAAAGAGTCTTGGTTGAATGAATCATTCAAAGTCATAAGTAGCAGATTCCAATGAACACAGCTTATTCCTGAAAGATTGCTTGAAGACAGGATTCTTTATATTTCTGAAGATGATGGAGCCTTGAAATTCCAATTAGATCCCCCAAATGTCTTTTAAAGTATTTTTTCATGTTAAACACATTGCCTTTTAAGAAGAGCAAGAGATGCATGTAGAGCATCCTTATCTGGCTTATAGCTCACATAAGAAAAACAGCCCCTAAGGATACATAAAACTGGCATCAGCTGATTTTCTTCACAGCCCAGAGCAGAAAACAGGAACCAGTGGAACACACAGAATTGCCAGGGGAGAAGTTAGAGCTGCTTTCACATTTGGCTTGCACTGCCCCAAATGTATTTTTATCGTAGATCATTTCTCACTTCAGTCTCTAAGGCCAGCTCCCCTCCACCGTGTGTTAATGTGTTCAGCAGTCCCCACAGTGCATTTAACTAGGCCAAACAGTGTTTGGCCTTGAAGAGCTGCTTTTGGAGCATTCCAGAGTTTGACTGTGAGCTTGTGGAGCTTCAGCCTGCACAATTTTGTTGTGCTTGATCCATCATGTTCTGTGCTATGGTGGAAACATTATGGAAACAAGAGAGAATGGCTCCCAATTCACAATAGTGATGTTGAAACCAGCTTTCCCATCTTCTGGAATCATGATCAGCTTAACTATATAGCACTGGAATGGGAATGATGAGCAGCTTTCAGCCTTCTGTATGTCTGCTGGAGAAGAAAATTTCAGCCACAAGCTTCTGAGGAAACCTGTTAGCCCATCTGCAAGGAGTTTTGGGCTGTGTGGTTACTGTGGTGCTCAGGAAGAACTGGGTACACTGTGCTTTAGTTTTATATCTTGTTTTTCTTTAGATGTCAATACTACAGAGAGAAAATTTGATCTTAAAACAGGATTTTAACTTTCTACAGTAGGTTCTTAATATGAAAAAAGGATCCTTGGAAGTAAATGTTCACAATTTAATAACTAAGAAATGTAAATAACATGGAAGTGTTTGAGCTGCAAAGCTGTCACAAGGTTCAGGAGCAGTGTCAGATTTTCCATGTTATTTCCACAGAAGTATTAAATCTCTTATAACTATATATATAGAAAGCTTTGTTTTCCAATTGTGCTTGCATAAAATAATGCCTTAATTTTTGGTCACTGTGAGACAGCAATTGCATCTGTGCATACATATGCATATAGTCTAGGATTGCCTGTGTACTGGCACTTGGAAATTTAAGAAAAAATGGAAACCCAAGTTTTGCATCAATTCCTCTAGCTATAGAAAACCATTTTTTCAATTCAAACACAGTCATTTTATGGCTTAAAATTCCAAACTTTCACAGAAATCTACCATAAGAGAGCTACTCACAATGTAACATACTTAGGAAGGGAAAGGCATTAGATTGTTTATAGGGTGCAGTTTTCAGCTGGGGAGGTGTTGGTAGCAGGGGAGGGGGAAGCATCTTGCAATGGCAACCCCGAGTCAGGACTCTTTTTCTAGTAACTAGTTATTGTTTTCCTTGTTTTTGACCCATGACTTTCCTCTCTCCTGTCCTCACCTTTTCTCTCCTGTCCCACTGGCTGTGTGGGGATGGAGAGGTGAGCAAGCACCTGGGTGGGTCCCACCTGCTAACAACAGCCTTGGTCAACAACCCACAGATAGCAATTTCAAAATTCTTTGTCATTTTAGTCATAGATGTGAATTTGTGTAATTGTTAAGTATTTTTTCCCTAATACATACAGTGCATTATGTATTTTCAACTATTAATTTTCAAGGGCCAATCACTAATCCAATCACTTATCCAATAACTACCACTTTTTTTACCTTTTCTTTCTGAAGTATAATAAAAATGCAATTTAAAAAATCCATTCTTTGCTGTTTTACATTGAGATTCCTGACTGTTCTTCTTAAGATAGCAGCCTCATGCTTTAACCTTTGTGCTGGCACATTAGTCTGTTCAACCACAGCTCCAAAAGGCTGGATGATAGCCTTTTCATAGGGTAGGCAGTTCCATTTTTTAGCAGATATTTCCCATTTCTCTTTTTCCAAACAGTTTAGCTCAACTCATTTTCTACCAGACTATCAGTATAGCAGCATAAGGCAGTAATGATTTTTAATTAAAAGCCAGGGCTACCTGCGGTCTAATTTCAGCAGAATCCAATTGTGAGAGAAGAATTTTAGTGGAATCACACATTTTTTGTATCTCAGAGCTAGTAAAGTGAGTTAATGTAATTGTCATTGATATGACATTAAGATGTTAGGGTTTCCAGAACTTACACTGCTGCAACACAGAGATAAAATATGAATTTAGTTTCTGTTGCCAAGTTTTCAGCAATAGTAGAAGAGTACAAAGCACACATGCAGCAAAAATTCTTGTTAAACTTTTGCATATGATATTTGAAACCAATCTTGCTTATAGTCAACTGCTCTTCTAAAAATAGCATAAAGCAGGTATATTGGTACAGTGTATTTTACATAATAAACATTAAAATTACACTCCTCTGCTTGTTGAAAAAACAATATTTTGTTCTGCTGAAGAAGTTCCTCATATCTATTTTGACATATTAGTTATATATTTAATATCTGTGTAATAAAATAGAATAAGATTATTTTTGAATTTTGATTAGTGTGACTGATCTTAACAAAGAGGTTTAATAAATATCAGAGACTATAACTTCTAAAAGTACTTTTCAAGCTTACTTTTAACATAACAAAAATGATATTTCTTTTAATTTTGACACATGCAGTCATGATTCCATAATCTCATCTGGAACATAAAATTTAGTGTCTACTCAAATCCAGATGCTGAAAATAACTATAGATATCCATCATAACCTTAGGGCAAATCTAAACTAACAAATCTTAATTATTTATTCACAAAGAATTATACTTAATTACTAACCTTCTTAAACTAATTGTAGTTCACCTTATGGTTCCCACTTTTTAACTGATTTTTTAAAATTGTTTTTTCTGAATTTTTCATATTAAACATTTGAAGATTAGGATTTAAATTCAATGTGTAAAAATTTTGAAAATATATGGACTATAGCTCAGATCCCTTGCATGTATCTTAGTATAGAAAGTTACACATGAGAAATATTTTTTTCTGCATCTCAGAGAAGGGACTATAACTCATTTTCACTTTGAAAACTAATCAGAAAAGTGTGATTTAAGTCATGTTTTCACATTCAAAAATAAAACCCATGCAATATTAGTTTTACTGGTAGAAGATCTGTTACTTAAATATCACATTTAGCTTGATTATTTCAGGATAAAGTCTTTTAAAGTACAAACTAAACATCTTAAAAAGTGTCTTGATCTCCACAGACTTTCTCCTTTCCAAATATTTCTCCCTTCCCTTCCCTTCCCTTCCCTTCCCTTCCCTTCCCTTCCCTTCCCTTCCCTTCCCTTCCCTTCCCTTCCCTTCCCTTCCCTTCCCTTCCCTTCCCTTCCCTTCCCTTCCCTTCCCTTCCCTTCCCTTCCCTTTTTTTTCTTTTTTCCCCATTACAAACCTCACATCTGTAGCACACTCAACTATTTCAGAGAACAAGCCCAAACAAGAGAGCAGTGCACAGGTTCACACAGACACTCACCAAGGAGCAGCATTCACCACTCTGGTAAGGCTGACAGGCTGGTGCAGATGTGAAATGCCCTCTGCTCCCCAGAAATTAGGAGAGAAAGCCAGCAAAACCTCAGGAATAATGTCCTCCATAAAACTCTGTCAGAAAGAATTGAACAGCCTTGCATCAACAGAGCATGTGACCAGAATTAACTTGGCCCAGAGTTAACTACTCTGGAATGTCTTTGTTATTATTTAAAATTACAGTTAATGCAGTGTTAATTTGGTGTCCTCTTGAATTTTTAAAATCAGTAGGAGTTTTTGCACAGATTATTGGAGATGCATTACTGCATTGCTGTACTTTGAAAGCACTTGTGGGGCCAGATTTTTGTCATCTGTCCTAGTCACTAAAAGCATGGTGGTGGCTTAGTATAAGCCAGACCATGACTTTAAAACAGACTTTCTTGAGATTTCCAGGTCCATTGAGAATGCTGCCAGTAATTGCCAGGAGCTGGGAAGCTGAGAAGGATCAGAAGGGATATTGTTGAACAGCTTTGAGCAGACAAGGCATCCCAGAGGGCTGCTCCCTCTGGGAGCACAGCACAAAACAAGAAATGCTGCAGCTGTAGAGAGGATTCTGCTGATATTCTGGGATAGAGGGATGCCCCTGCTGCAATCCAAGGCCACCACCTAGCACCTGTGTATCTGCTTCCAGCATCCTCCTTTCCTGACAACCTTTTGGCTGACCAGTTTGGAAATATCTCGCCAGTGTGATGGGTCTTAGTTCAGAGCTCTTACTGAACAAAGTCTCATCTCAGCAGGGATTGTGGTACCTTGTGTTGGGAGCAAGGCAGTCTCTTCTGGCTCCCATTTCTCACCAAACCTGGAAAAACCTGGGTGATGAGTCCAGCTGCTACTGAGTTGAGACTATATTCCCACAAGTATTCTGCTTCTCACACTGAGCACTTGAAGTAACTTTTGCTCAAAAATACATTTCTACATGCTATAATGTCCTTTTGTGTTCTATGGCAACTCTCTTTGTGTCATTTCTTCTGTGTCTGTGACCAGAATCATCACCATGGCACAGAAATTCTCTTTGTTCTTACATCAGAGATTAATTTGTTTCCTAAAGCCTTTGCCATGATTGAGACATTACTCATTAAGAACCAGAGGTCTGCATTTTTGTCTCCTCTCAATAGGCATGGAATAAATTGTTTTCAGAACATTCAGCTGAAATCCGTACTCTTAAATTAGGTCGTTGCCCTAATAAATCCTGCCTAACTATATATCCAGAGATCTGATTAAAATCCAATCTATTTGACATTATAATTAAGCCTCACATCTAGTTTACAGTTTTATAATTACAGCTCTGCATCCTGAGAAAGATCAGAGGTCTCTCTTGTTCAGCTGAGGGATTGGAACAGTTCTGCTGAGAGCATCTGAGGGGAGGCAGAGCTGGTCTTTACACATATGCCAGAGATAGATAAATACTGCTGAAAGAGGCCCTTGCTGATGAGCAGATCTGCCCAGACTTGCAGATGTGTCCTGTGAGAGCCATGGGACATTTGGAATATGAGGCAGAGAACAGAAGACAGATTTTTCAGTGTGACTTAGTGAGTGAATGTCTGTGACCAGAAACAATATAGGCTGATTCTTTTTTATCAGTATGGTATGGTCCAGCTCTACAACAGCCTACTGTTGCCCTTATTTGTCTAATTTTCATATGTTTCATTTTCCTAGCCAGTTTTTGCTTTTTCATGCTTCTGAAATGAAGGGGAGGGCACAGGAAAAGCTGTCCATATAACCTCGAGGTTTTTGTGTCACTCTGAACTTAGTTAAAATGTGCTTGAAGGAAATGGAAATTTGTGCTTTTGCTTCTTCTGATAGCAATGAGTAGAAAGTTATTTAAAAAGTAAGTAGAGAAAACTGAGATACAGAGTCACTTCTACTGCACATCCCAGCAGAAGAGCACCCATCTTCCAGTGAGAGGCACAAAAGTCCCCCACATTTTCCTGTTAGACTGCCACTTTCAGTATGCACAAGTTTCTCCTCTTCATTCAGAAGTTTCCTTTAAAGGCCATTTACCTACTTGCTTGCCTATTAACCACCTACATAGAAAGTAGTATTATAGTGTTCACCACCATTATATTGTTTGAAGTAGGTATGAACAAGGGCACATGGGCACGGGAAGAAGAAAAGAAAATAAATTTTTAAAAACAAATCCAAAAAAAAGAGAAGCTTGGTATTCATATTGGATCCAATTGAAAACAAAACTTCCAGGTGTCCATTTCAGCTTCTCTGTACTTCAGCTTTCCTTTCAAAGCATACCAGAGATTTTTAAATCACCTTTCTCCCAGGTCCTTCTGTACCAGATCTATAGTCAAAAATTTCCAACTGAAACATCTTTAAAAGAGTGAAAAGCTTTATCAGATTATTAACTCAGTATATTTCTGGCCATGGTAGAAAGATAATTTTCACAGCTGTTATGTGGCAGACTGACCCATACCTTGGTCGCATTTTAGGTGTCCCAAGAGCCAGTGGTGGTTTGCATTTCTTGTCTGCTCAATTCAATTGCCATTACTCAGGTTACATAGCATCATTTTGTTAGAAGAACCTTTACCTCTGTATTGCACAGCAGGATGAGGAACATGCACTGATCAAATATTTTTCCTGTCCAAACAGATGGTGTGCTACTCTTCATTACCCTGGGAAGCTTCCCAATTCATCCTAATTTCACTCTTTGCTTTTCAGTGTTAAAAAAGAATATAAGAAAGAAAAAAGTAAAGCTAAATAACATTATAGTTTGTTCTCCAAATGAACCCATTTGTCAACTTTGGAAATTATATTGTTTTTAGAAAGTGTGGTTCTTCCATACATAGGATTTTTGTTTGATTTCTGCTCCACTATATACATCTTCAAAAAATATTAATATATTTTCCTGTGCTTTTGTGATCAGTTGGTTTAGTTCCTCCAGACCTCTTTCTTAGTCAATGTGAAAAATTTTGTAAGGCTTTTTTGATATGCATTAGGAAATCTCAAATAAAGCATTTTCTCTGCTTTAACATGATATTGCTGGCTCTGTTTACCAAAATACTGTATGTATTTAGGTGTTGCATTGAGGAGAATGGGAAATATCCTCTTATCAGTGCCTTCTCCAGTTGAAATCTCATTTCCTTTTTAGTGCATGCAATGATGCCCTTTTGTAAATGCATTTTTAAGTATTTTCAATTCTAGAGTTATCTACCCTTTTTATCAGGCAAATATATATTTCAACATGATATTAAGTGCTTCTTTTTTCTGGTGGGAATTGGTTGCACAGACATATACATACTTCTAAAATTGAGCTTTATTTCCTGTATATGGTCAATCACATTCAAATTTTATTTTAAAACGCAGACTAACCAGTACATAAAATGAACCTTGTATTACCTCTGTGATCTGCAAAATAATTTTTCATAGGACAAATAGAGTTTTTCTTATCTATTTTAATTGGTAACACGCACCCCTTGCTCCATGAGAATCAACACCCTTTCTTTCTTAGATTGCTCTATTTTTCTTCAGTCATATAACTCAGCTTGTTATTCCTGGGGTGTCCTGTATAGGGCCAGGAGTGGGACTTAATAATCCTGATGGACCTTTCCAACTCAGCACATTCCATGATTCTATGATTCTCTTATCCAGTTTCTGTTTCCCCTATGAGGCATGAATGAATAAAATTCACGTTGTGTTACCTTCCTACTACAGACACCGAGGCAAATTTAGTGTAATATCATCTAAAAGGACCATTTGTCAAAGCTTATTGTCTGAGGTCAGTTCAGTTTCCTTCAGTCACCATTTCCCACTGGGAGCCCACGAGCCAGTCACTGTTGTCCCTCTCAAATGCAGGTCTGCACAGCAAGATGACAATTAAAGTTAACACAAGGAAGTTTGATCTCCTTGTTGTCATTTGTCCTCCTTTTACTTAGATCAGTCTGGGTTTCTCTTTTATCCTACTTTCTCTGTGTTTTAGTGCATGTGAAGGAGCTTTGCCCTGCAATTAAGCCTGAATGAACTGAGAAAAAGGATATTTAGCTGTCAATAATGATTCTTTCTAAACTCTATTCCCTCCATGCAATTAATTCAACCATTGCCTGCTCTGAGAGGCTCAGACTGAGACAATTCTTCTTACCCATTGTGTTGTGCAACCAGGAAAACATTTGCAGTTTGAATTGTGTTTGTGTAGGCTGTAGGCTTTTTTTCATATCAATACTAACACTACTGGGAGAGAGTTAAACAATTTCTTGCTAGACAATTGTCTAAATCTCTAGTTCAACAGGGCACTAAAATTTTATATATAGAATTATTGAAATATGAGTGTGTGTGTGGGTTTATGGGTACTTTAAGTAAATAATTAGACTCATATAACTTATTCTAATAGAGTGTTCTACCCTACTGATTTATGTAGCCCACCTTTCAAATTGTTTGACAACAACAGATACTCATATTCATGTAAAAGTAGAAACTAACCACACTTACTAAAATTATGTCACTGCTTGGAGAGACATTACTGGCTTCTAAAGTCTGCCTCACCGATATCTATGTCACAGCATCCTGAGGAAAACAAGTGGGCACGTGTTCAAAAGCAGGATTATTTGGAAGAAAAAAGATGTTGTTTATGATTCAGTAATATTCCCTACACACTGACTGCTGAAGTGGAATCCACAAAAATGGATTATAATGGAAGCACAATGCACAGTGCCTTCATTTAACAGTTATAATTTTTCCTAAATACTAAAATGCTGCATTTTTAGAGAGAAGATGCAGCAAAAGATGGCAAGAGAATGAGTAAGTCCTCAGTGCTAAAACTTTGGGCACTCCTACCATTATTTTAAAGACATTTATAGTTGAATTTCCATGGGGAAAGCAGCTATATATAAAGCTAGATATAACTTGTGGTAGAGAAATAAAAGAACAAAGTATGCAAACTTAGAAAAAAAATATTTAAAAAAATAGAAAGAAGGTACTTATAAAGAAATTGCTGGTACTATTTAAACACTCTGTGTATAATATCTTTGCTATTTATTCACTTTCAGAACTCAAAATGGTCATCTAATTAGTTTCTCCACTATCTGATAAACATTTTTTAATGAAGGACTGACACACAAGAGGACTAGAAACATTTTATCTAGCTAATGAGAACAACAAACTAAGCATAACAGTCCAAGTGCAAAATAAATCTAGTCACTGGGGTCAAGTGCTCCCTGTGTGCACAGGATTTTCAAAGAGGTTATAACTAGGTAATATCTATTGTGTTATATAATGAACATCTTAATGCAAACCTTCTTTCCTTAATTATATTTCTTTTTATTCATGAATAAAATCTTGTGAAATAGACAACTGTACAAAGCATCATCCTGAGCAAAATGAAGCAGGAAAGAAGAAAGCAGGGGAATGAGTAACATGTGAGCAACATCTAGTGGCTAACATCTCATTATGAAGCCTGGAGCCATTGGGCATTATTTGAAGCCTATTTTTTGACACTGAATGTTTCTGTGAGGGAGCAAAGCATATGAGGAGAAAAGGCAGCACTGCCTGCTGGTGCAATCTATGAACCAGAAATTCCCAAGAGCTCCTCTTGACTCTTTCTTCACCTTGTGGCCTCAGGTAATAAACTGCATTTTAAGGACAAGCCAATACCTGCTCATGACTGTACTTGAGGTGCACTGGAAAGGAGATGTGACACCATGCCACTTTTTGCAGTGTGCACTGCAGCACTGTGACTACATTTTTCAGTGGGCTGGAATAACCCTTTCCAGATGTGCAGTAAAAACAAGTGGATGTAGCACCCCATCCTTGATTTCTGAGAGTAATTTTCATTTTGTCTGAGCTGTTGCTGAACTCACATACCAGCCACAGGTAGTAGGAATGAGGAAAATGATCCTACTATAATCCTTTACTCTAATCCTGCCTCTCATGTCTTCTCTTCAGCAAAAACACAAAACTGGTGATATTTAAAAGGTACAGACATAGATGATTTAAAGATAGCTGTTTTAAAGAAATTTATGATTACTTCATACTGCCACATAAACAGGCAATCAAAGTAATTAAATAACCCATAATCTTGTCACCTCATCCCATTGGAGAACCAGCAGCTGTAGAGAATAAGAACTCAGTGTTCTTCTGCCTGGCAGGAGGAAAAAGCACACAATCATGAACATTTTTTGCACCTTATAATAGAAAAAGAATATATTGAATATGCACGCATGTCCAACCCTTAAAGTAATGTTAAAAGAATGTAGTGCAAAAAAATAGTATGCTTTATGCAACTATTCTATGTTATCTCATTTCAAAAATTTTTCAGATGTACTAAATAGCTGATTCTCCACCTGTAGAAAGTAGGAAATATGAAGTACAAACACAGACATCTCAGCTAATAAAAAGTCTGGAAAAAAATTGCCATTGTCACTTCTTGATTGAACTTTATGAGGTAGCACTGGGTACATAATTTATTCTGAAGAGTTACAGTTTTTTATCAAAAATGTTAGTTTTTCCTACACTTTGTCATGATCTCATTCACAGTTCCTTCAAGCAATCATTTTCTGTTTCTACTGAACCAAATCCCACTCCTACAGATCTGCTTACATTTTTTCTAGCTACATGCCAAAAGCAGATAACAACAAGCTTTCCTTTAGCAATATTTAGCTAAAATTGTCATAAAAATCCTGCAACTTCCTTGTTTAAAATATTTGATGTTTAAACTATATTTCTTACTACATCTTTTTGAGACAGAATACTGCTGTAATAGGAATACATGTTGGAGTACATTTTATAATGTTCTTATCTTCTTATTTTTTCAGTGGATTACTGTTCACAACCTTGTCACTGGAGTATTGTCTTTGTCTTCAGTTAGAGAAGATCCCTCTTTCCTTCTCTTTTTCAAATCCTCAAAGTGTTATTAGAAGTTGAGAGGCAGCTCTGTGAGGACTGTGATCTGGAGGGTCAGCACACAGCTCTAAGAATCCTGACAAGTCTCCCCCTGCAGTTACACAAGGGTGCATGGATACAGAAGACTACGTGACTTCATTGACCTATTCCATATTACGGAGGCTTTCTAAAATAAGAGAATTATAATAGGTACTGTCAAAGGACACAACTTGGGCACTAAGATCAGTTCCTGTGCAATGAATCTGGAGTCACAAATTCATTTTGCTGGGTTTTGATGTACAGAAACAGACCTGTTTGTCAGACACTCTCACTGAATGTCCAGGTTGTATTCCAGTATTTTTCAGAGTATTTTTCATAGCTCAGTGGGACAGCTGAACACCAGTACCTATTCTGTTCCCTTGGAAATGCTGAAACCACAAGAGAAGCAAATAGCAATGAGACAGCAGAACAAGTTTGGAGGCGCCTTGTGCAAGACATAACTTGCTAGCACAAAGTTGGACAGATTCCCACAGGTCTCACTCAACCCTCATTAGCTATAGAGAGATATTTAGTGGAAATGCACACAGTCATTTTAAAAGTTTCTTCTCATTTAAAATGCAAAGGCCTCTCCCCATGCTGCTGAGCCCATCACAGTTTGGCAAAAACACACTTTGGAGAATATACCCTTTAATTTTACAATACATTGAACACAACACCTTTTATTCCATCTTATCTTGCTTTTGGGAAACAGCTCTGCTTGTCTTCAACTAATAAAAGTAATTGAAAAGCTATTTAGAAACTTTCCTCATTTCTTGTTGCGTGTCCTCCTGGCAAGCTTTCAGATGTGACCAGTTGCAGAAGACATTACCAGATGACTTCACTAAACAGTTGTCATGCCCATGACAACAGCTTTCCCAAGAAAAAGGAAAATACTTCTATATTTACTCTGAACTGTGAACTGCTATCTTTCAACATCCCATCGTATCATGAATTTAAAAGGAAAAACTGGGAATGTAGCATGTCTATTCTGAATGGGAGGCTGTACAAGATGACCTCCACACCACCCTTTCATTTCTTTAATTCTGTGAAATAATCCCACACTGACTCTCCAGGCTCATGAATCAGCCTATAAAAGAATCTAAGTAGAAGTAGAATTCAGGACCTGAACAGACCCCCAGAACTTTAGCTTCCTTCATGGCAGACCCTCAGAATACATCATCTAATTGCCTCCTAGCCTCAGCTGTCATTTTTAGTCCTTTGTAGAAAAGTTCTGAGTGAACTCAGAAATGGACTACTCATTTTTCTGCAGGCATCTGTCAAATCTATGGAGTTTAAGCCATATTGGAAGGCTTTTTTTTAAAGGGTCAAGAACCTTATCAGGCAGTGCCGAAGAATATAATCAAAGACCAATGACACTAAATTGCAATAGATTCTAAATTATATGTTTTGCACCTTCAAAAGGGGATTCACAATTTTCTAGTTCCTCAGCTGACATGTTTAAAATTGGTGCTTCAAAATGTCTGCCTTTTAACACCTAGCTGCTGACCTTAAACCTATTATTTGTGCAAAAGGGAAAAAAGGGAAAAAGCAGGAGGGAAAAAAAAGTATTGACTGAGGAAAAAATAGTGGTAAAATAGCAGGATAAAGAGAGAAACAGAAAAAAAAAAGTAGAAATGTTCAAAAACAGGACAGATAAAGAAAAGGGATAAAGCAATTGAAGTGGAAAGATAATGAGGAAGGTGAATGGAAATGCAGCAAAGCTAATGCGAGAAAACACTGCCTTATTGAAGATCTTTCTTTACTAGAGGAGGTAAATTTTTCTCTATGTATTCACATTCTGTAGTTAATATCAAAGTGATCCTTTGAGACAACATTCAAGCAATGTCTTAGTTTTAGTTGTCAGTCTTAGTTCCTATTATCTGTGTGCCTTCACTGGTCTTTTTTGAGTCTGAATTGTTTGAGATATAACAGAATACCCAGAAATTTTTTAGGGGACTTATTCCTTGGAAATTTTACTATAAAAGAAAACTGGAATGCAACAGGGTAGAAGGAGGAACTTCGATTTTTATAGCTAAAAGGTCATGACATCACATACTTCAGTAGAGTCCAAGAATTAAAAAGAAAGGGTTGGGAAATCTTCCTAGTGTGTATGAGTACTTGATGAAAGAAACTAAAGAAGATGGAGAACAACCCTTCTCAGTCATTCCAGTGAAAAGGTAAGAGACAATATGGATAATTTAAAATACAACAAATTCCATTTAGACCTAGGGACTTCCCAGAGATTGTGGAGTCTCCATGATGGCTGGAGATAATCCAAACACAACTTGCAAGACCAAAGAATAACGAAGACAAGATGAGACACACTCAGTGTGCCTTTCCAACCTCAATGATTCTGTGATGTTAAGAGACTGGGATATGGGTCTTGGGAGAGTCCTGTTTGGAAGTAGACTGAGTCTAGATTTGGCTGGCAAGGCAGCAGAACAGAAGATGAAAAAGAAAAAAAGAGTGGGAAAACAGTCTACATGATAGAAGTATTGTATTTGAATAAATCTTCAGAGCAGTTCTAAGAGGTGATTCGAATAAAGTGACACTGCTATGTAAACTGAGCATGATTACCCTTGGTGAGAATCTCATACCCTAAAAGGTGTATGCAATCTGGTTTTGTTTCAGGGAACATCAAAGACAGGGGTGTTGCATGAGGGGGACAAATATGGAAAACAAGAATGACCACATGGACAGAAGATAAATTCAGAGACAAGAGTGGAGGCAAGGCTATGACATAGGACTAAGGTCTATGAGTAAGACAGGATTGGAGACAGGTCTCTTACAAATTCTGTTCAAGGTCCATCAGGAAGGCTGGAGGCTCTGGGGACCATAGACAGGTGTACCTACAGCATATCTGGGGGAAGCAAACAAGGCTCGGATGTGAACTTACATGGACCAACAAGCAGAGAAGGTGCATGGACACTTCAGATGAGTGTCCAGGGTGTTAGGGACTGTTTGTGCACACAGAACCCCGACATGGTGACGCTTTCTGGTTTTGATGCTCAGCTTTGAAGACCTTATTTTTGTTAAATATTGTGCTGATATCACAAATCTTTAAAAGAACACCCAAAACACAGTGATTCAATCATGCTGACATTTACCTGGATCATCACTGGAATCCTTATGATTACTACTATTTGTGTCACTGATAGTAGAATTTTGGCACCAGTAGAGACAAGGATCTTAGGCTTTACCCTTATGGATCAGTTCATCCACACTCTGTTGTTTATAGGTGTAGACATGCAGTTACCTAATCAGAATAAAGACCTGTGAAGAATTAAAACATATTTCCTGGAAAAAGAGCAGAAATTTTCCCCATTGTACTCTATGTATTATCCATGGAGTGTCCATGAACTGAAATTATTTTCAAAATTAATTTTGGTAAGTTTTCACTAGGCCATCAGAAAGTATATCCACGAACAAAGAAAAAAGTAACTACTCTATTATTTAGTTCCAACATTGGCTCCGTTAATAATGCAAGTTTCATATCATCTTATTGTCAGAACTTACTTGCATGATTCATTTCCAGAATAAAAGCAAATCTCCTCAGCCTTCGGCAAAATATTGACACAGATTATTTCATTCCCAACCTTTACACTGATAGGGAACTGACCCATAATAAAGGCTATCATGCAAATTATTTGATAAGATTAAGTAATGTCAACAACCTTCCTACTGAAATATTTCAGTTTGAAGTATGGTTTGAAATCCTGAAGCTTCAATTATCCCATTTACTGAGTAGAAACATTTTGGGTGCAATAATAAAGTGCAGTTTTGCTTATCCAGCAGTATAAGATTCTCAGTATTAATTCCAGCACAGGAGCATTTTTCCTTTTTTTTGGATAATAGTCATCTTATGCAAATACATTTGCTCCAGCTGAATCCTCTTAGAAAAGTACTGAAAAAATTCAAGTCCAGGCCAATTATCAGTGGTGTGTAAATACTAACTGAATTTGAAAGAATAAGTTAGAGGAAAAGAAACTGGGATTTTTGAGCTTTCTGCTCTTTTTTCTGCCATGAAAAGGTAATACAGTTAAAGGGGTCACACTGAAGCAGGCATAAGAGTGAGAGATGTCAAAATAGAGATAAAGGTAGATTGACTAACTGCTGTAGTATTTCTGTATGTTCTTATTTTATATTGTCTAGAAAACGGTTCCTTTTCTTTTAGAAGGGAATCCTCCCATACATATATTAAAACAGATGATAGTGACTCCTAGAAGAGTGAAGAACTCAATCAGTTATGTGAAGATCTATTACAATATCATATGTTTTTGAAAGATTAATTCAGTGTAGGATGAAATATTTAACAGCTCTATTTTGCCTCAGATCCATCTGAGATTAGAAACAAATTCTAAGAGTTTTATCCCACATAAAAGGAAGAGATTGATGACTCATTTCCTGACACCATTTAAATTAGCATTATTATTTATCATGTAAAGCGTGTAGTAACAAACTTTGGGTTTATAATCTATTTAAATTCAATTAAAGTGTCAGCTAATAAGCAGAATTAATTATTCTGCAACCATGCATCCACTCAAAGGTCACATTCCTTCTGCCATTCTCTGGCATTTTGTACACTGACATAAAATACTTTGTGGCTACATCTATTATTAATGTAGTACTACTGTATAATATTTTCTTTCTTTAGATCTGGTTAGTTGAGAAGTTCATTATTCTAGTAAGCTTATTTTATTTAAGTCAACAAATGATTGTTCAGGTCAAGGAACAGGAAGGTAGGAGCAGTTTAAACCATGTCACTCCTCAGTAGTTGCTTGAGAGCAGTTTAGCCACCAGTGTTGAATATTTTGCCTCCGTGCCTGCCAGCCTAAAACAGTATTTAAACCATGAACAGAAGAAGCCCACAATGAATAACAAAAATCAAGGGAACTATGGTTAGTTTATGAGGAAAACTTTAGGCAATAAACTAGGACCAATTCTTTGAAGGAACAAGATTCAAATGTAAGCCCTCTCAAAAATATATCTAGTAGTTTTGACATTCCCATTCTAATAATAGATCAACGTGAAAGAATTTTTAAAAAATATTTCTCTACATTTCCCTAAGGACTTTCATCTATAAATAAGAAAAACAAACGTAATTTTTGTTTTGAGAAGACTCTTCTATCCATGAATTGCACTTAGTGCAAGAAGAAACACATTTTGGATATACAAGGAGAGAACTGTTCAGACACTGGCCTAGGAACAGCAGAAGTGGTAAAATTCCACTAACGAACATTGAAAGGCAAAACTTCTGTCATATAGGAGGACAATGTGGAGACAACAGCTAGAGATAAATTGAATCCTTTCATATAAAATCTTGACATTTTCTGGATAAAGGGTCAAGAATTCTTTAAGTTTGAAGAGCTCTGTTTTCCTAGAAATGAATTATTATTCATACTATGCATCCACACATAAGATTTAAATAGAAATAAGTATTGAATTTTCAAGGACAAATTTTGCTCTTGCATTGGTGCTAGAACTACGAAACAACGCTTAAGCCACCACATTATATCATTATCTTTTACCTCCTTATGCTACCTTCTACCTGATGGTAACTCAGAACTCAGCATATATGGCATGACTTATCTGTCCTGTATGGGTCAACTTTGTCATAACCACTCTCCCAGCATGAGAGCACCCCACACTTGGGTTGGGACTTCCCAGTGCTTTGTTTGTCTCAGTGATGACTTCAATCCTTGCTGCAAACAGTACAGTTGTACCTGAAGGCAGGTACTAGATTTTCCCTTACAGCTACTGTCATAAAGCTTTTGTACACCTCCTTTTATGGGGTCTAGGTCACTGGGTGACTTACAAATTAAACCTTGAATTAGAGGGTAGGGGAAAATGCAGGAAGCTTGCAGGAGCCTGCAAAGCACAAAAACGGCACCATTTTCAATGTAGAAATAAAATACACTTTCCTCTATTCTTGATGTCAGATCACACCAGTAAAAGAAAGTATATGCATGGCAATGTGTTAAAAGTCTCAACTGTACATTTCAGTATCTCTGGTTTCACAAGATATTACCGAGTTTTGATACTCTGTCACTTCTCTTGCTGCTTCTCAGATGGCTGTGGCTTAAAGAGACATAAGATACAGTTGGTTGGGTTATCCTATCACTCAGCTGGACATTTGCAATGTTCTCTGTAAATTAATTTGTTCAATTTGGAAGGCTGGATATATAAAATAAATGTGTACTGTATAAAATCACTGGTTCTATTAAAGCAAAAAAGCAATACTGTGTATGAAAAATTCTGTTGCAGTTCTGGCAATGTAAGTTATCTGAAAGCCATTATGGTGTTTCTATCTGAAGGTTATTGTACATAAAATGCATTATTAACTTACTAAATGTTATTGAAATGTACAGTTAAAATAATGTGATTAAACGACAGTGACTCTAAGCTCAAATTGTCCTTTCCATTATAAAGTATAGTTTTCTTTCTTAGTGCCTAGTTTACTAGCAGGAAAAACTTTCATTATAAAAGGAAGGTTTTAGTTCTTTCTCAGCTGGAATTATTCAGTCACAGTAAAATATTTCAAGCATTTAAAGAATAAAGGCTAAATTTGAATCAAAGATTTTAAAATACGTTTCGGCATTTTTAATCTACTGATGGTAGAACCTGATTTGTGTAAAATCACAGAATTACAGAATCATTTATGTTGGAAAATACCTCTAAGATCATCCAGTCTGACATTAACCAGCACTGCCAAGTCCACCACTAAGCCATTTCCCTCAGTGCCACATCTACACATTCTTCAAATACCTCCACAGTGACTTCAGAACTTCTTTGAGCAGTCTGTTCCAGTGCTTGACAATTGCTTTGATGAATAAATTTTTCCCAATCTTCAAGCTAAATCTTCCCTGGCACATCTTGATTCTATTTCTACTTGTCCTACCACCTGTTTTTTTGGGAGGAGACCAGCACCCACCTCACACAACCTCCTTTCAGGTAGTTGTTGAGAGCAATAAGGTTCCATGAGGCATCCTCATAGGCAAAGGAGGCATCCTCAACACACAAGCAACAGACCAACAGGGATGTTGGACCTTGCAAAGCTCCACCTGCATCCTTGTAGTAGAAGATGCTGACAAGCATAATGTCTGCTTTTGTACCAGTGCTGAGCAAGCACCCCTCACACTTGTGACTGGCAGTATACATAAACTGCATCCAAAAACAGAGCCATGCACGTGAATCCTCACAGCACCAAAACTATTAGGGGCAACATCTTGCACACAGACTCTTTTTTGCCTTGCTGTTTTGAGATAAGAGAATCAGAATGGTGACAAGAAAGGTGTGTTACAGTTCGCTTTGCAGGTCTCTTCTCAGGATGGTCAAGGTGTCATTGCTGCAGAAATATCTTGGCATACACTCACTCTTGATTCAGTCTAGAAGAGGATGCAGAGGGTGTTCAAAAGTCACAGTTACTACATTTGGGCACTCTGGCAGCTTTTGGACTTCAGGAAATTAACATACCTCAAGAGAATTTGGTCTTGTTTCTTTCAATGCAATCAAATCTCCAAAATTTCCTAACTTCATTTTTCAATTTACTTATCTCCTGCAAATCTTCTTTAGCAAAACCTCTACTGCTTGCAGAAGATCAGTTTTTTCAAAGGATACAAATGTTATTTCTCTACTGATATATGACCTGAATGTCACCATTGTATTTATTCTGGTTTGTGTTTATATGGGAACTAGAGAGAACCAGACACAGACCTGTGTCCTGTGCCACGTAAAACAAAGCAGTGTCTCAATGATCTTACATTTGAAAGTGTGACTCTGTGGAAGACATATATGTTAATACATAAAGTCATAGAGGCAAAGTCTGGAATTTCTTGTATATGCTTGAATAACTAATACAATTTCAGTGACCTATGAAGTATCAATTCACAAGGGCTTTGAAACAAATCAAGTCCTTTTAGGTCACTTGGGAAAACCCACTAAGTTTTACCCTGTTCTCTGCAGTAAAACATGAAATTATGGAATGAATTATTTACAGCTTCAGAGGTCTCCATCTGTTCTTATTTTGCAATACTAACATTGTAAGCACACTTCTTTATACCTCACTTGATCTGGTACCTGCCTCCCATTCTTAATAATTCACTTCCAGCTTCATAATCTGTTAATAAGTAGCCAATTCCCAAACTGATGTCTACCAGGGCTCTTCAATGATCCTTGTGTACATAAACTACTGCCTAGCCAGTAAGTAAAAGTTATAAATTTCTAGACAGTTTTGAAATCATTAGTCTTATTTATAACATTGTTGCAACAGCTGTTAGGCATCTGAATCTTGAGAGTTGGTGGTAATTGTACAATACACTAGTCAAGAACATGTTTTTTAAAATCAAAACTGTATTCAAAACCAGCTCAAAATATGTACATATTTTCATATTGAGACTTGGAAATAAATATAGAAGCTCTTTTTGTTGGTTTTGGTGTTATTAATAGTTAATTAGATATCCACACCATTCAAGGGCAATTCATCTTTTTATTAGGTCTAATTTTCCCACTCTTTCCTGATTGTTAAACAGGCCACATGCAACAAAAGATCAAAGGAAAAACTAATACTTCTTTCAAAAACAGTACCTACTATACATTCATTGAGTTTATCAACTTAAGTCAAAGGTGTTCACAAATGCCAGAAAGGAAAGCAGCAAAAAGACTCTTCATCAAAAATAAGCAACAAGGAATGACAGATTTCAGGTATTAAGCGGAGAAACAATATGCCATTTCTTGATGTTTTTAAGCATCAAACATGGAAAATCAGGTCTCCTGTTCCTTTTACCCTAATCCTAGTACATATGCAAAAAGCCTGATTTGGGGCAAATATTCAAGCCATTGTACTTCATCTGAAGTTGTTTATTCAAGGAGTGAGGAGCAGCTGCTAATACTGTTGTGGTCTCATGGGTCAGCAGGCCACCCTTTGTTGGTGCTGGCTTTCATTGTCAGATAATGGACAGCAATATCCTCAAAAAAGGAACTTACATTATTGGTTTTGTTAGGATATCTTCTAATGGTTGTGCTGCATGTCGTGTTTCACTACAGCTGTCACAGCAGCGTCGTGCACTGGGGGATGTGTATTTCATAAAATGCTTCTTCCTAGCACTGCTGCTTGAACAGGGCAGTTTTCAACTGTATGTTTATTTACTCCAGAGTTGTCTCTATGCCTTGGTATGTAATTTAAATTATATCATCTTCTATTTAGATTCTTGTTCAAGATTAACTGTTTTAACTGATTCTGAAAAATATCTCTGTGTCTTGGCATTATCCAGTCTGCATGGACCAAATCAGACTAGAAAGTCAGTGCTCTCACTGATATTAAATGTGGGGATTTGTTTGTTTTTTTTTTAATATTTGCATAGCAAACCAATTTACTTTCTGTTTATTGCTTTACTTACATATGATTCACTTTTTGCAGTGTGGTAGGGAAAAGGACATAGAACAATTACAAATCCTTTAGCCATTTAGCCCTTCAACCATTTAGCCGAATGCCACAAATTTCAGTCTGAGAATTTTTGGGATAAGTAGGTTCAGAGTTGCAACCTCTTGGACTGAAGTGGATGAACCAACCCTTTATTTTTATAACAGAGCCTTTTCAGGCATTATTTCATTATCATACTTGACTTTTTGCATTTTAACATATTGATACATGCTTTTCTCAATGGATATTTGGAAATGAAAGGCACATTATCCAGTATATTTTTTTTCCTGTGATCTCTCTTTGTAGCTAAATCTTGAGTCTTAGGAAGTCATGTTGTGTATATCACCATTGTGTGTTATAATATAAAGAAATACATTCAAAAATTTTGGCAACATGAGAGAAGGACAAACTTTAATACTTTCCTCTCCATTGTTAAGTATATGTTGACACAAAATTATTCCTTCATATAGCTGGATGAAAGTATTGTTTTACTATGTGACAAATCATATTCTTTCATCTCTATTCCAAATAGGATTGAAATATTTTTAATATTGCAACACTGAATTCATCTCCATGTTAAACATCTTCCATACCTTAAAGAGGATTTACTATTAATTCTGCTTTTTACATCTTGTGGATACCTCTCAATTTCTCTGTTCTATCAGCTACTTTCAGGAAATTTAGGCAGATGTAATGACCTCTGCTAATTTGTTGTAAGAGTCCAGTCTGCCAGAGAGGTACAGCATATTTGTATTTTTTGTACCATAATTACTTAATTATTTTTGTCCTTTAGTACTACACAAATAATGGGAGCATACAGAGGTTATTTAAATTTCTGACATTCAGTTGAGGTAAGTGTTATAGGTAGCTCCAGTGCCAAGTTCTGTCTTTAGTGCATCACTGTGTGGAACTGCATGGGGTGTCTCAAACAGAGCCAGCAAGCAGCTGGATAGACTTTTTGCAGTTAGCCAAGGCTAACCCACCACAAGAACTGAAAAAGATTTATAAACAACAACAGCCATGGAACTGGCATTTGTCATCACAGCTAATGACTAGAATAAAGTGTTTGCATATGCTTGTAGCCAGTTGAGTTTTTTTAATTGATGCTACATTGCTTCAAGCCAGATATCATGGTGTCACAGAGAAACAGACAAACCATTGCATCCTCCATCATCAGTGACCTAAATTACAGGTATATCATGTGTACCTATATGGACAACTTTACCTTTACACAGAATCACAAAAATCTGGAGAAAAGAGTGAAAATATTCTTCATTCCATATGGGCCATTTTTTGCTGTAGTTGAATACAGTTACTCTCTCAGTGAATAAAAAAATGTAGAAAAAAAATCTTCAATATTTTAAATTTTAATTAATTTACTGATGAAAAGACCTCCCCGTCTGTAGGCACCATTCATTTGGAAAGAACAAATGAAAACAGGTTTAATAGGACAGATTTAGATAACAATAACTCAGCAATTGTAAAGTCAGCTCAAGCTGATTTGAAAGAGACAGTCACTGTCTCAGTCAGGGTACAATGATAAAAAAGATTTTAAAAAACCACTAGGAAAAGAAAATAATATCTCTGATACATTTAGAAATGTTGCCTAGTTCCAGGCTATTTTAGAACAAGCGATTAAAATTTTTGTCTCACATATATCTATATATATATATATATATATATATATAGTTATTCCAAATTAGTTTAGAAAATGGATAAAATATGAAAATCACAAATCAAAATATACAAAAAGAAAAGTGAAGAGTTAATAAAAGTTTCTAATTTGAGAATAGGGGTTTGCTGATCAGTCTTTAATAATAAATGAATTTAAACATTATCTTGCTAGTTGTTAATATAATGTAATTTTTTCAATAATTACTATATATGGGAAGTCTAGATCCAATGATACCACCTTTTATTAATTGTGAATGAGTCATAATCAGGCAATGACTTGAACATGATAGTCATACAGTCCTTGAAAAATGGATTTGCATATTTGCAGAGATTTCACAGAGCTGCTTAAAAAATCAACACAAAGCTTACAGATTGGAGTGAACCTGAATGGTGGATAAATACAGAAAAATTATGATCCTTCTTACATACAGTTAACAGAAGAAGCTAATTTAACTGAGTAAATAATATACTCATCTTCAGTCTTAAACAGTCTTGGTAAAATGACATTATTTTCAACTCTACAAATTTTAGAATGGCTAGGTTATTGAAGTTATGTTTCTATTCTCATTATAACTGTAATAACCTTCTCTTACACTCAGCAGTTTTATCTGGCCCAATTATTTCTACAGTCTGTAAATACAGCCCTTACATTTTGCCATCAAAAATGACACTGAAACCAGCATGGCTAAAAAATTTATGCACTGTAACTTTACTGAAATTAAACTGTAATGTTACCATAAATCTTCAGTATTTACTATGAAAATGAGTGCCCATATTATTTACTGATGCTTTTCATATATTTTTGTCTAAAGTGAAAAAGAACAGGAAACTGTGAGGTAGTCATTTTACACCTGAGTTTTTTGGAAAGAGAAAGTTGTACAAAATAGATGATCTGTCTGCAATCATAATTGCTACCTAAATAGATTATTCAACTGCTAATTAAAGGTATTGAAACCTGGGAATGGTAAAGCATTAGTGATTCTGTAAAAAATACCACACCTATTAGAAACTGTCATTCGAACTCAGGAATGGGAAGACTCAGAGGATGTATTGTGAATGACTTCTAGGAGGTCAGTCTGATGGGAAGATATGCACATTGGAAATTATGAATACTTAAATAAGTATGAGAAAACTAAAAAACCCTTGAAAGCATAGTACGTAGTGAGACTTAAAATATATAAATATCTAATATGCCTGAGTATGTCCCCATAACTAAAATATAATAAATATTTTATACCCTCTTTTACTTTAGTGGGACTCTAAAATACATTGTCTTCTAGGATGACACAAGTTCAGGTAGTGCATTTCTCTGCTATAATATATTAGTTTACAAAAAATGCTTTTTACACCTATTTTTCACCACTGAGCAGTACCAGACGGTTGATTTGTGTTTAAGGCACTGGATGCAGTGCTCCAGCTGAAATCTCATGAAAGGAGAGCAGAGGGGCAGAATCCCCTCCCTCACCTGCTGCCCACTCTGCTCTGGATGCAGCCCAGGACAGGATTGGTTTCTGGGCTGTCCGTGCCCATGGCTGGGTCATGTCCAGCCTCCCATCCCCCAGCACCCCCAGGTCCTTCTGGGCAGGGTTGCTCTGGATCTGTTCCTCCCCCAGCCTGGGTTGGTATTTGGTGTTACCCTGACCCAGGTGCAGCACCTTGAACTTGGTCTTGTAAACCTCATGAGATTCCCAAATGTCCAGTTTTTGAGCTTGTCCCTGTCCCTCTGGATGCCATCTCACCCTCAGGTGTGTCAACTGCACCACTCAGCTTGGTATCGTCTGCAAATTTGCTGAGGGGGCAGTCAATCCCTTTTTCTATGTCATTAATCAAGATACTAAATACAGCTGGTTCCCCACACATATTCCTGAAGGACATCACTTATCACTATTGTCCATAGGATTCTGAGCCTGTGACAACTACCCTCTGGGCATGATCACTCAACCACTTTCTTATTCATATTACAGTTCACCTATCAAATCCTTCTCTCTCCAATATGGAGAAAAGGATATTGTGCGGGACTCTGTCAAAGGCCCTACAGAAGTCCAGACAAATGGCATCTGTATCCTTTCCCTTGTCTGCTGATGCAGCCACTCCAACATAGGACCCCATCAGGCTGATCAGCCAGGGCTTGCCCTTGGTGAAGCTCTGCTGGTCTCAAATCACCTCAGTATACCTCAGTCTAAATTCTAGGAGTTCCCAGGCACAGAAGTGAGGCTGACCAGTCACTAGTTCCCAGGTCCTCCTTTCTATTCATAATGAAGATGTACAAATCCATATATTCAAATCCTGGGGCCCAAAGGAATAACTTTCTCCCCCCTGCTTGTTGACTGTTGGTCAACAGCTGCATCAACATGTGAGCTACTTTTATGTTATAACATTATATATACTGTTATATTCCTCTTTTTCAGGAGTACTTACAATATCAATCCAGAAGCCTTAACTTCTTTGAAAATAATTCACTTTTATGCCAGTCAGAAATTTCAGAAAAAGATATGGATTCATTTATTGTCTTGATGGTCTAAGATCATTAAATAGGGAGTCTAAGCTCCTTTTGTGCTTCTGGACTGTCTTTTTGTTCCTCAGTAATTTACACAGATACAATTTTGAACTACATTTTGCTACCTACAAATTGTGTTTAAATTACTTTATTTCACTCCTGCATTTCAATTTCAAGACAAATCTCATTTTTTCATTAAAAATACATGGAGCTTGCTCAGATAGAAAAGCAGCAAAAGAGGAAAATTGAGGAATAAGAAATGTACCTATTTAGGAGGCTAAAACTTTTGAATTAAGATATTGATAAATTGTTGCACATACTATACATCATATGCATATTATTTACTGAAGTAGATCATCCTAAGAGAGTATTTGCATTTGAATTCAGCTCAGTTCTTCAATTTATCATGGAGAGGAGTAAAGAGGCTTGTCTAAAACAAGAAATTATGTAAGACAAGCATGTTCTTAAAGTTTTGGAAGGTTTGATTAGTCTTTTTGTTTCTTCATTGTTCTTGTACATTTGTCAAAATTTATAAAGGGTTTCAAAAATGGATAATAAAAATACATGAAAAACAGGAAAAATGTAGGAGAATCTAAAGCAATGCAAATTAGTGTATTTTTAAGAATTCAAAAGGACTTACAAATATTTACCTTAACCTTGAAAGTGACCTACTTTTTTTACAGTTGAGTTTAAACAAGCAGTATTTATAATTTATCAAGGAAAAAAAAAAGAGTACATATATTATTATTATTATTATTATTATTATTATTATTACTTACCACCTTTTCCAAACAGCCTCAAAAAAAGGAGAAAAAACAAATTGCCTGAACATCAAGGTGTTGAGCCAAACAAGAGGCACAGGATGTCAATCACTTGCACACAGATGATGGTGCCCATCAAGTTTGCTAGCAGTCTTTTCAATCAGAGAAAAAAAATCAAAGCCCTATAGTGATTGTAAATTGCATGGATTTCCCATTCCTGTGAGCTAGCTCTGGCTTGGTGAGTAAATCCACAGCCCATGCAAAGGTTTCTTTATATAAATATCAATCTTTCTATCGGTGGTGCATGAAATGTACCTAGAAACATAAGGTATTAAAATCATCCATCAGCAGCCCTATAGCAATCAAAAAGGTTTCATCACTTTCTTCTGTTGGTTGGCTTTTCTAAAGGCCAAATAGAACTTGGCTGGATATTCATATCTCAGAGAAAATGTGGGCCATTAACCATGTCTCCATACATAAGGATTTGTATGAGAAAATCTTGACATTTGCACTGGCAGGAATAGCACTGATTAAAGCATTTTTCTTCCATTCCTAATATTTTATTGACCAAGAAAGGACAGATTTTTAGAAACAGGGAATTCTCTCTCAATTCCCTGTATTACTGAGGTTTTTTGTTTCATAAATTTACTCTCTCTCAATTGTGTAATAAGGAAGAGAAATTTTACCTTGTTAGCATGTCTCTCTGTCTGATAAACAAGTACAATTTGATGTGTGCTAAAAGAAATGTGTGAGAGAAAACACATGTAGGTAAGCAGCCATGTACTCATAAAATAAATGATTTATTATGAAATAAAACTGAGGAAGTAAGGAAGTTAAATACAAATTGTAATGTTTTAAACTTAATCTCAATAATAAAAAGATTCATTCATTCTCACCTAGTACTTCACTCATTCTGTAATTCAGAACTAAAAGGTCAACACATTGCTCACCATGTCACAGTCTTTTCTACAGAATAGTTTACCACATCAGTAACTAAAAATCTAGATCAAAGTATTTGAAGATAGTCACAATTATCTTGTTCCTGTGATTGCTCATGTTTGACCAAGCTAATTACTCCTTGTTTCTTTACAGATTTACAGTAATTGCCAAAGTGTGTTTTTAGAAGGATAGCTGCCAGAAGGGCAGAATAAACAGCTCTGAGAATGCTATTAGGACTTTAAAACAGCAGCTTTTTAAAGGGGTATGACATGTCATACCAGAGGATCTGACTGCTGCATGTTAAATAAGAGCAGGGGAGTAGGGCTGGTAGTTTGATTTTGTCATTTGACTTGAAACTGATGACACTGCTTCCATCCATGGAATAACAAAGCTTATATGGCAGAGATTATAGTATTTATGATTCACTGGAAGGAATAGGTGTTGCCCTAAAGTTCATTTCAATATTTCACTGGCAAAATGTATCTTTATGCATAGCCATATCTATGAGTTTAAAAAGACTCATTTTTAATTGCAAACATTTTTTTATGTTCAGTAGGCACTTGATTTTAAAAAGAAAACAACTGATACCATTTTTGTATAAAACCTGGAAAATATTTGAGGATGGCACAGCTAAATCATGCAGAGAGTGACACAGAAATAAAATTGATAAAAGCTTTGGTGGGAATACTAGTTAATAGCTTACTTCTTCCCACTGTAAATTAAATACAATTCCAAATTTCTTATTAGATCAGCTAAAGTATATTGCAGTATCTTTAATTTTTAATATCAGATTATAAACATTCGTGAAGCAAAGTGTTTGCAGTCAAAACTTCATCAATGAATTTTTTTTAAAGTAAGACCCTAAATTTAAAAATCTACTAAATTCAAAGACATTAATGTCCAAGACAATAAAAAGAAGTTAAAGCTGAGATGAACGTTCTTTAAAATGTGTTGCTTGTTTTGTACTTTAAGCAGAGATACTGCTGAAAGCTGAAGCAACATAACTCTTCTAAACCTACATTCCCTGTTTCCCAGCAATACTGGAGTAAATGACTGGTGTGATATGGTAAAGAAGGAAATTTGTAGAATTTAATATTTTAATATTGTCATTAGCAGAAGTCTCCTAGAAATTGAGCTGCTGCTATTACCTAAGCAAAGAAGACTCTTAGAAACAAATCCATAAAATAAGTCAAAACATAATGTGGGTCCAGCCATGACTGAGATTTAAAGTTGCAAAAGTGATCCATCTTAATGCAGTAATTTGCTCTAGGAAATTCCTGACCAATCCCAACCCAAGGTTATGGGAGACAGATCCAGCTCTACCTGTAACCTGATACAGTTTAAATTCACTCTCTGAATATCCTCAAAGGCTGTTGGCCATTACGGGTGAAAGCACGGAAATTGATGATTTTTGTTAAAATATTCAAAAAGCACTAGACCAGAGAAAAGAATTGAGAACAGCAGAAAGCATTACTTCAAAGATTAATGATTAAGCAGGTAGGATCAAAAGAGTCATTGCTGTCAAGCACTGTTCAAAGGACTGGTAATGTTCTCCATTCAGTGACTTCATCTGAGAACTATGTTCAAATTTCCTGTTGAGGACCTTCTTTTTGTCACACTTTGACCACCCCATTTCATCTAGCAGTGAGCCAAAGAGGAAAGGAAGTGAAAGATGTGCTCTGAAGATTCAGCAATTGACTAGCAAAAGTCCATTGGGAGTGCAGCCTTTGTGTTCATTACAGACTGATATTCTTGTGATTAGTTGGTTGCTTATATACCTATTATAATTCTTATAATTCCAATATTTTGTCTATCAACATATCACATAAGAAAATCTGCTTTATTTGCCTAATTATCTGACAATTTTTACAGTTTTTCTAATTCTGCAGGATACACCTAAAATAAGAATCTCCTGTTGCCAACATCAAATTTGTATTGACTTCACTTTGCAGAAAGGTTATGAAATTTTATGGTACTAAAACATTTAGGTAAGCACCAGCACTCAGCCTCCCAGCACTGTCTTACAGGTAATGTGAATTACTTTCTTCTGGCATATCAATGATTTTCCTCCATTTTCTTGGATATCATTAACACATTTAAGTGCTATAGCTAATAATGAAATCCTAAGACTGGGTATCACTGTGCCACTGGAAGTACTGATCAATCAGTATCTAGGCAAAGATGAAGCCAATTTACTTTAATATCATCGAAAATGGTCTGCCTACACAAGATGTATGAGCTATTTAACAGCTTAAATACCCCCTCTATTGGATTAGTGTATTTTATCTGTTTTGTACAAAAGATGCAGTGCAGTAGTTTCTGAAAAATCAGGTACGGTATTTAGTGATATTTTAATACCTTTGGGGTACTCATCTAACAGAAATTCCAATTCTGATCTAATTAGTCATGGGAATAAGATAAATGTGGGAATGATTTTCCATTTTTAATACACTGAGTTCAGTGAAACACTGACAGTAAGGGTAATGGGGTGAAACTGCTCATATTGCAGCTTTCAGAGGATTCCTTTAATGTGACGCTCTTCAGCTAGATCATGCAATTCTTGTTGATAGCATTGTATTACTGTGACTTTATTTATTGCAGAACCAAGAAAAAACAAATGCTTATATTTTTTAACAATTTCTTCCTTACAAGGAAAAATGCTTGCTATGAATGAACACTACATTGAGACTATTCATCATGTAACAGCTACAAAACATGGGGGTTTTTCTCCAGGCAGGGTTGATCTTGTACTGACATTGGTTCTATAACTTGATGGAAAAACCCTTCAGGAGTCTTGCTCTTGCACACAATGCTAGAAGACTACTGAAGGCTACTAAGCCCTCACTGTCAGCAGATCCTTCCAGGGTTGCACAGGCAATTTACACTCTCTGGGATTTGAACACAATTGCAAAGGCTATTCTTTTTAAAGCAGAGGCAGAATAAAGGAGTCCCCAGATGAGGACAATTTAAGATAGCTTTCTAATTCTTGGAGTGAAAATTACATGAGAGAATTGTCTCAATCATGTACTTGGATTTAATGTTAGAGTTTGAAAAAGCTGTAAGCATCTCTTTGCAGTATTCATGTTGATTTACAATAGCACCTGGAACACTGGTAATGATCCAAAAGACTGAAATAAAACAAATATTGTGATAGTATTTTGACAGAGAGAGAGACAGGCAAGAGAAACATAATCAGCACAAGAAATGAAAGTACAAAACCTTGCCCATGGGGAGGAACAGCCTGATGCTCTGTGCTGGGGACATCCAGCTTCAAAGCAGCTTCACAGAAAAGGATCTGGGATTCATGGTGGACACCTAGTTGAATATGTCTGACCAAGAAATTGTTTGAGTCCCCACCCCTGGAGATATTTCAATGTGTAGTTGTGGCCCTGAGGGACACAGTTTAGTGCTGGACTTGGAAGTAATGTGTTAATGGTTGGACTCAGTGATCTTAAAGGTCTTTTCTAACATAAATGAATCTATGAGCCCATGATGCGCACTTGCCACAAAGAATCTTGATGTTTTCTGGTCTTCCTTAAAGCAAAGCACTGCAAGCAATTAAAAGGTGATCCTTCCCCTTTATTAAGCACTGGTGAGGCTGTGTCTGATGTACTGCATCAAGTTCTGGGCCCCCAATGACTGTGACAGTGAGGACAGAATGAGATAACTGTGTCTGCTCAGTCTTGACAGTAGGCAGCTAAGAGGAGATCCTAATATCTATTATAAATGTCTCATGGGAGGGCAGAAGAAGATGGAGGCAGGCTCTTTTCCGTGGTGCCCAGTGGCAGGACCAGAGACAATGGGCACAAATTGAAACACAGGGGATGCCCCCTGAGGATCAGAAAACACAATTTTAGTGTGAGAGCCAGGAAGTTCTGGCACAGGTTGCCTAGAGAGGTTGTGAAATGTCTGTCCTTAAAACTGTTCTGAAGCCATTTGGACACAGGTCCTGGTAAATTGGCTCAAATCTAAGTGACCACACTAGAGCAGAGAGGTTGGACCAGATGACCTCCAGAGAACCCTGCAAACCTCAACACTGAAACTGACAAGATTTTTTTAGTTCTGTCACCTTAACGACAGAACTAAATTCAGTTTTGTTGAATTCAGAACTAATTCAGTTATTCTGTCTTCATCTTAGAAAAAAAAAGTATGTATAAACAAAACACATTGTGATAGCTCATGTGTGTTTCTGCTGTTTGTTTCATCTTGCAATGTCCAGTTCTTAAAGATGGATGTCCAAATCATGTGGATTCCTGTGGAAGAAGATAGTGGATGATTTTTTTCTCTTTAAGTCGTCTGACCCTTCTAACGGAAAGACCTAAATGTGGGACAGAAAAAGAATTATTGAAGCTGATTTTCAGTTGTGAAGTTGTGTACCACTTTTAGCAATGATCATAAAAGAAGTTACTGGTACAGTTTAGAGATTGTACAAGAATTGAGGCAATGGTAAATAAAAGAGAAAATCAATCAAGGCAAAACATTCTGAGTTTCAATATAGGCAAATATAAATTCAAAGTTTTTAAAAGAAAAAAGTTTGCCATGGATAGCTTGAAGGAAATATTGTATCTGATTAAACCTTGTTAAGAGTTGCAAACTTTTATGAGCTTTGTTGTAACCTATAAAAAGTATATGGCATTGCTGTGTAAAGATGTTCATTGAGACATACAAAGATAAAGACAGAATAACTGAATTAGACTGAGTCCTACCAATCAACATTCCTACAAGTTGTCAAGAGTCCTAAATGGTAAAAACCTAAAGTCAAATAGAAAAACACTAAAAATAGTCAAATGAGTGGAAATCTTAGTGACAGATTTTCTCATTTTTTATTATTTGGGTTGTTAAGGGGTCGTATTTTCTGGAAACAGCATAAATTGACATCAGTTCCAGACAGCATTCACTTGTTGACAGAAACCTGTCACCTCTTTCACAGCTGCCAAACTAACTACCTGAATTCTAGGCTATCACAGGTAGAAAGAGAAATAAAGATAAAATCTGAAAATCAGTATATACTATATTGCCTTCTTCCTATTCCACACATGAAGGGAGACTTGGCTCTTGCTGTCACTCCACTCTCCACTGAGTCCTTCTGCTTCCCCTCCTTATTTCTCATGTTTTCCTTAGTCTTACACTTTTTGTACTCCACTGTGAAAATCCTACCTCAGATCCTAAAAGACTTCATTCCTTACACTATTTTTTTTGTGCAGGCATACAGAAAAAGAGAGTATCTTGAAAAACACTTTAGTATAAATCTGTCAGGATTCAGAAGACCTTTGTTTCCAGAACTAAAGTTGTAGGCGAAGGTGTAAAAGTGAAGGTGGACCACTGAATTTGCAGGTGAGCCCCTTCACATATTTAATTTAGTGTTCCTGATTTTCTCTTTTTACTTGCATGCTTATTTTATAGTAAAAAAAAAACAAGATCGAAGTTTTACAATGACCATGAAAACAATTTCCAGCTTATTTTTAAGTGATTTCCTCATTATTTAGGAAGACTAATTATACTATTCTAATACCATTAGAAGGTCTGCAAAATCCTTGGCTTCCTAATAACAATAATGATAATGATAATAATAATAATAATGTCTTTAAAATATATCCTTAATTAATATATAATATTTTGATATTATAAAGTTTTATTTATCTACACCTTTGCTGAAGAGGATTCTAAAGAAAAAAAATTACCAGTTGCTATGCAACTAAGCAAATTGAGTTCTGTGAATTTAAAATGTCAAATGTTACTTAGCCATTTAATATAAATGTTATATATCTATTTAATATTGTACATGAGTGGGTTGAACTGATATTGTGATTCTTCCCGGCCAATTTATTTAATCAGAAGTACTACAGCATCTCCAAGTGCTGTGATTATCCCAAAGGATTAAAGCAATACTCTTATTTATAAACATGGAAATCTCAAATAGCAGCAGCTGGAGTCCCTTATGTCTGAAATGGTGACTGCAGCTGATGCTGAGCACAGTCATGGTTTCACAGCAAAAGACAAATGTTAATACATGGTAGCTGGATAAGTACTGAAGAAATCAGAATGAATAAGTCTCTGAGAAATATTTAGGGAAATATATCTTCCAGTTTTGTATAATGAGAAAAAGAATAATTTTCTTAATCATAGCCCTTACATGCAAAGAGAAAGAATCTTTTAATTAGTAAGAGGACTGCAGGAGCCTGTGGCTAAAACTGGTGCTGGAAAAGTGCTAATAAACCTGATCTAGTGAGCATGTATGACATTTAAATATTAAATGACCTTTTTCTTTTTTTTTTTTTTTTTCCAGAAGTGATGTTAAATCTCTTTTTCTGTAGTGTTTAAATTGTGATAGAAATACAAGTATACTCCTCCCTTAGACCTGAAATCAGATTATACTCTCACAGTAGTCCATGCTACTTTTCCAGCCTGTGATCTGAGCAGTGGCCAGTGTGGAACACATATGAGACAAGGTTCAGAATCCAAAACAATTACACTTTTTTGTTTAATTTCCTTCCCCAGCTCTTTGTGGGAAATAAGTAAGTTACTCTCTAGCTACATGACATGACATGACATGACATGACATGACATGACATGACATGACATGACCTTCCTTTTAGGTTGTGAGATGGACTTGGACTTGGGTAGAAACGAGGTAAATTACATCAAATAATCTTTCTGTGCCTCCATAGGAGACTTTGTGACATTCCCAGAAAATTTGACTCAATCACTTATGTGCACTATGGGGTCTATATTTTTTTTTCACTCACTCTCTCTTTTTTGTTTTTAACCTAATCTTTCATATTATACCTGCTAGAGTCTAACTGCAAGAAGAACTGTTGAAGATTAGTACTTTCAGTTAGAAAAAGTCTATATTTTATAGTTAAATTTAACTTAATCTAAACTTCAATAGTTGTACCATGCCAATGGCTTTTCCTTTAACATGGTACAACTATTTCACCTCTACTTCATACATTACAAAATTGAAAGATTTGTTAGATAATTTTCAAATCCACATGCAACAGCATATGCATATCTGCATTATATTCATTGTAATAACTTAGATGGTGCTACTCAAATAGAAAATATAATTTTTCATTGTTGAAAGGATTTTTTACAGAGCAGTGGGCAGTGTACTTTTCTGTTTAGGAGATAGCAGTCTCATTCCCATAAGGTGAGCACACCTAGGCACCAGCAGTGTAATATTTCTGCTGTGTATGCATTTTTGCATTGAATTATACATTTCCTAAAACCACATTGCATGCAAACATTTATTTCAGGTCATGTTTAGGGGTACACCTAATATTACGCACAGGATCTGAAGAAGTTAGGCAAGATGGGGTTAGAAGGGTACAAAAACCACACCAGAGATACATAGGGCTAACCCAAAGAACTAAGCATGAAGCATTTGTCTCTTATGTGATGTTTGTATATAATTTTCATTTTAGCATCCAGATCTCAGATTCCACAGACCTGGCTTAGGTCTAACATATGAGCCAGCCATGGTTGCTGACTCAGCAGCTGCCAGTCCCCCTCCAGCTGGATGATTATTCTTTAGGCAAAACTTAATTTGGCTTCCTGTAAAGTCCTGCATCCTCTCTAGGACTAAGAGTGTTGATCATATATTGACTATATACTTATCTTCTTCTTCTTCTGAACAAAGTGCCCTATTCAAATGCATCAGCAGTTTTCAACTCATTGTGTGAGGTAAATATGTGATTGGAACTCATAAAATGTCTGTGAATACAGCTGGTAGGTCGATGGGGGTCTCCATTTCTAGCACCACTGTATCAAAAGTAGATGCAATTTCTACACAAGCATCAATGAAAATCTTTAATTAAGCTATGTTTAGGGTACATCCCAACTTTTTAGTGATTCAGACATCCTTCTTAAATGGCTGCACAGTAGCTATGACTCTATTATCTGATGATGTTCAGCTAACTGGTGTAGTGGAAAATAAATCTGGCAGAAAGGAACCTGGATCTGATGCAGAAAAAGTCCAGGAATTCATAGCAAGTACAGTGGAAGAGACAGAATGGACCAGGACTACCCACTGTCAAGACAATTTTCTGTTATATTTTCTTAGTCTTTACATCAAGATACAATGATACTCTGACGTATGATATTACCCAGTGTTAAGGGAAATTTTCACTTCTATTCCCAATTCTGATTTAGCACAAGCTAACTAGATTTGTGTAGGAGGTTTATGGTGTTGCTGTTTGTAATCATATTATTCATGTTCTGCCTACTGAAAGTCAGCCGTGATGTTCCTGCTCCTTGTTTAGGGCTGGGGAGGTGCTATAGCTGGCACAGGATTAGATTTTTGCCTTTGTTACATTTATTACATTTACTTTACAAGGTCAGTTCGGGTAACTGTGGAAGGCTTGAATATCAGGCTCCAGTCTTCTAGAAAATATATAAGTATATAAATAGCTATCTATGTCACAGCTGGAGAATATGTTTAACATTAAACTTGCTGGCAGCACTTCATGAATAACAGTGAATTTGCCTAAACAAATAATTTTGCATTATTATTAATACACTTTACTTCCTGCAGAGTGTTTACATACTCAATGTAAGTAGTCACAGGCTATTTTCATAGCTATTAAATAAAACATTTTAAATATTTAAAATAATAGATAAAATTCTATTTCACTTATAAATTTTAAACAAAAATATCAGGTTCTAATAGCAAATGTCCTTCCCTTATCTGAGCAGATAAACCCTCCTTTACATATTTTGGTCTCATCAGAATTTGTAGCTTACTGCAAAGAATATATATATTCAGTTGGTTAGGCACAGCTATAAGTAACTCAGCAATGAGTATTACTGAAAAGAAAATTTTTAAAAATCCACTGAATTGAATCCACATGAATCCAAATGAAACAGAACTAAAAGGGAAAGTCTGATGTGGCACAGGCTGCACATGGGGAAAAAAATGAAGAGAAATACTATTCAGCTTTTTCATAGTGAGTAATACAGCTCAATATTTATCTTTTCTATGGGTGCAACCTTGTTGATTTCGCTACTGAAAATTCAGATGCAAATAATGATATTTAGGTAGAGAAGCTCTTAGCACACTGTAGACAATTCCATTTGATGATGCTTCTCTGCACAGCTTTTATTTCAAGTGTAAATAGAAGGTGTATTTTCCACTGATTCTTGTCCTGTCTAATGGGAATATTTACTGAATATCAAAGAAAAATGGCAATATTCCCTGAAGCTGTGGTCTCAAAGGACATGAACTCTCTAAAGTGTTGTGCTTAGGATGTCATTGCAGCTTCTGCAAACATTGCACTGAATCCTTCTCCTGCATCTGCAGATTTATGCCTTAATCCATTGCTGACTTAGTAATAATAAAGAGACAGTGATATGGCAGCAAGTGTAAAGGTAACATAACTTCCATCTTGTTTTTCAGCTGACTTAGGGCATTTTTTTAAGCAGCTGATTCTGAGAGTGAAAAGGGAGTTCAGCAGTGACCTGGACACAGGAGTTGAGTGCACATTAAAATAAGTTTCCCAACAATCCTAACTTAGGAGGAGTTACTGATTCCCTCAAAGATAGAGAGGTTGTACAGAGACACCTTGATAGAGTATAGAGCTATTACCAACTGTATGAAATTTAACAAGGACAAGTGCTGGATCCTGCATCTGCAGCTTGCTTGTACATATGGACTGGGAGCTCTGCCCTGAAGAAAGGGATCTGGGGGCCTGGGTTGATTTTTAGCTCAGCATGAGTCAACAGTTTGTGCTGGCAGCCAAAAGGGCCAGGCACATCCTGGAGTGCACTAAGCACAGTTTAGCTGATAGTTCAGGACATGTGGCTGTCCCACTACACTGAGCTGCCTCAGCTGGACTGATGTGTGCAGTTTAGGGTTTCCCAGCGTAAGGACATTCACTAGAATGTGTCCAAAGGAAGGCAATAAAGATGGCAAAAGGAATAGAGGGCATGAACTACAAAGAGTGACTGAGGATACTGGGTTTGCTCAGCCTAGAGGTGAGGAGACTGTGGGGTGCCTTCATTGTTGCTCAGAGCTTCCTTACTAAGGGGAGCAGAGAGGGAGGTGCTGAACTCTCTGGTATCCACAAGGGAATGGCTCAAAGGTGCATTATAGGAAATGCAGACGAGCTATTAGGAAAAATTTTTCACTTGGAAGGTGATTGGCCACTGGAATAAGTTCACCAGGAAAGAGGTCACAACCCTAAACCTTCCAGCACTCAAGAGGCACTCAAACAGTGCTTCAAGATACATGGTTTAATTTACAGGTTGTCTTGTGTGGAGATGGGATTTGGATTCCTGTTTGTACAGCAAAAGTAGTTTATAATTTAAACTTAGGTAAGTCATTCTACTTAATTCTTGACTCATTTGTTTAGTTCTAATTTAGCACGGGGAAGTTCTTATCCTATGCATAGATGGTTTACATGAAAAACGGATTAACATGTCTTTCATATTCTGGTTTTGTGCTCACACAACATCCTTGCACTTGAAAAGCTTTGACTACTTTTCTCATTGTATACAAAGGTCTTATTTGAGCTAGTTATGAGGGTTTTGCAACAGCAGGACTGCTTGGTTACAGTAAAACAAGTCCCAGACACATAAATTTTGAGGGATGTCTGCTGTGTGGCTATAAGCAGAGTCCAGTGTTACTCAGAACAGTAAACAGTACTATTAAGAATACATGCTGTGATAAAACAGTTGTTTATACAAACCATGCTACTTTTTACTTCCTTTTTCTTGCAGAGCACAACACACTGTAATGACACACAATTTTCTACTTCTTTTTCTCCACTGAACCTTATGCAGAAGCCCAAGAGAGTGTATCCTCTCTCTAAGTGATCAGTTGTTCCACAATTAGCCAATGCTGGCTGTGCACTGAGGAAGATCTTTGCCAGACTCCCCGTAAGTGAAAAGGAAAAAATTTCTTAGGAATTAAAGATTTTCCACATCTTGATAGGTGTAGTTACTTTGTTAAGACATATAATTGTTGTGTTAGTCATATAAGCATAGTCAGTGTCTTTTAGCTGTACCCAAAGCAATGCCAGTCATGTTATGTGAAGTCCAGTGCCCACACTAGAGCCAGATCCTAAATGATCTGCTCATTGTAAATTTGTGTTAGTGAGTAGAACAGAACCAAGCAAGACTGCCAGGGTGCTAAACATGGCACACTTCCTACCTTTCAGTTTATAACCCTTTTTACCAATTAAATTACCAATATAGTAAATACTAATGCCAAATTTTACAGATTTTGTGATTTATACATCAAGAAATAACTTTCCTTCTCCAAGTCTTCTGATATATCATCATATTTCAGAGAATCTGGTCTAGGCCCTAAAAACAGTTCTACTGGTGAAAGCAAAAGTAGCAAACCTGTTGCTGGTTTTGGAGTGAGAATATAGGCTTTTCTTCTTTGGTGGATTGGGAATATTAAACGATGCAAGCAGTTTTTTTACAAATAAGAATTAAATGACACATCTTTAAAAATATATATTTATGAAAGAAGAGCCTATAGATATTTGATAGTCAAATGAAACATTCAACCGATTTATTTACATTTTCTTTGTTAAATAATAACAAAAACCTGGACAGTGTGACTTTCAACTAAAATTCACTGCATTTCATGTTAGTCTCCTTCTGAGTGACAGTACAGTGGTTCCTAACCTGAGGTGATAACTGCCTGTATGTTGTAATGGAGAGATTTTGTCTTGTTAACAAAAGGAGCCAGGGTGAACTACACTATTTACCTTACTGAAAACAAGATTATATCAACATAGCCAGTTTTATACTATTGGTACATCACTGACTTGCTTTCTGTTTGTTTGTTCTGCCTTTTACTTTGTTTTTAAATTCTTTCAAGAACATATTCACTTCAGATTTATAAATACCATTTGCCAGAGTATTTACTAATCATTGAACTATACACTATGATTACAAACCTGATTTCATATAATTTCATGTCACTTGAAAAGACTCGTGACTGAATAATAGCTGTGCTGCTTACAGTCACACAGATCTGCAAGTTCTCCTTCACTTGTGACCTCTTTCTTCAAATGCATCAATTTCCTAGACTTAATACTAAAAGCCTAGTCATAAAGTGCTCTGAAAGAATTTTCCTCTGGAGCTATCTAAGATTTTTTCCAATTAACTTAAAAAACGACTGATGCTATAAAGGTCATATATTCCATCTCCTCTGTAGCACCACAATGTCAAAGAAAGGTTTGCAATAGTCACATAGGATTTTTCTGTTTTAGTATTTTTTTAAGTTTCTTTTCATTATGATGTAAGAAGATTCTAGTGTATATAAGTGACAGTAGAAGAGCAACAACAAACAGCAAAAAAAAAAGCAATATAAAAAGGATTTTTTTTCATGGCAGACACCTAAGTTACTGATATTAGCTCAGTTCCCAAGCAATTACCATCTATAACTGCAGGTACAAATTTGGCCCCAGTACTTTTTGAACTGATTCAAGATATTGAAACTGATGTCTTCCTACAGATGCTACAAAGGTAAATTGAAGAGAAAACTCTCAACTTATGAAAGCCTGTCTCAGTCATGTCAGACATCAGAGATCAACTACAGGAGACTTTCACAGTCAGCAAGGCCTCATTAATTCAGTCATATCTATAATTAATTAAGTGTGTCAGTTTGCCTAAAAAATTCTGAAAAAAATACAGAAAAAAGTTAATAGAATACTCTTCAGAAAACAAACACTAATTCCTCCCTGAGTCAAGAATGGAGAGGTAAGTGGTTAGTAATTAAAATCTGTCTTTTTTATAAAATGTTATGGTATTTGCATATTTCAGTATGGTTTTCTTTTCAGATTTACAGCTAACTTGTGTTAAGTCCTTCACATAAATTAGGCTTCACAGGATAGACAAGACATAAAATAACAACGAAAGCACTTCTTGGATTTATTTTTAGTTTAAAAAAAAGACCTTGAAAAACTCAGGAGTATTTCTGCAGTTGTTGCTTAAGTATTTTTTTAGGCAATCTATGCCATATTTCATCTTTGCTTTGCTTTTTCTTACAATAAGATATTTTTATTGTACGCATGTATTTTTCCTCACATCCAGTCATTCTCACCTAGCCTGGCTATTCTTCATCTCTGGCTATTCTTCTTTGACACCAAAAAATATCATCAGATAATAACTCTGTTGCTAGTGACCTTCATTAGCTCTTTTCAGAGATGTTGAAGATGAAATCTCATATTTGTTTGCCAGTGGTCCCAGTTGATATATTTTGTACAGGGTTTTAGACCTGCTTCCAAGGGAAGATAAGAAAAAATATTGTGGTGGAAGTATTTCTCAAGGAGATCTGCTAGTTCCCGTCATGTGTCCTTGCACATTTACTGAGACCTGGTCACCAGATCAAACTCTCTCAGTCATGAAAGCAAAATGTGGCTTCCTTGACATGTGTCAAAGGTCTGCTACCAAAGCAATCTCTCCAGGAAAATAGGATACATTTTGGAAGGCTGCTATTAGCTTCTATGGAAATCTGGCTGATGGAAAAGCATGGAATTGTGTTTATGCATGACACTGCCTTATACCACTATGTGAACCTGGGAATAGTTAAGAGTTCAGTAACACTAAAAGAAATTATAGCCAATATTTGACAGGCTGACACAGCACTCAGAACAATAATAAAACACCTAGGATCAGCGTTCTTTTCCCATCATTTTTAAATAAAGACTGCAAATATGAAGTGTTAGGATATTTATAGGAACATATTATATCAAAAACAGCACAAGGAAGGATTCTGTCATCTGCTGGAAAGACTCATTGTTACTGCACTCTCCTGTCACTGAATGCAATGTGCCACACATTAAAAAAACAAACAAACTCATAAGACATGGAAAATTGCAAAAACCCCTACTGAAAGAAAAACAACATGCAGCAACTACTCAGAGAATTAGCAAACCATATTCCTTCACTCATGACTCAAATTCACTTCTGTATGCTGCATGGTTATAAGAATTCAAAGTTTCAGATGAGGCCCGTGTAAGGCCGTGAAAAAATGCAGAAAATCTAGAGAAAGCAAGGAAGAATTCATAAGGAGGCTGTACTTCTCTGGAGACACAAAAAGAAGACTGGAGTGTATAGTACTGGACACTTTCAAAAACCAGATTTTCCTGTTGATTTTTTTTTTTTTTTTTATGTGCTGAGGATGGAAAAATTAGAACTTAAATGAAATAACTTGTTTCAGGTAAAAATAAAACAATTCTGAGAAAACATGTTGACTGTTTGTGCCTGCAGTGAATCATACCACAAAGCTAGAAAGGCTGTTTCAGTAAAAGCTTCCCAGCCCGTGCTGGCTGTGGGGAGCAGGATGCTGATCAGTCCAGGTTGCCCAGGTGTTGCCCTTGCATTAGAAAGAGTGTCAGAAAACCTGCCTCAGGTCTTAACCTGAAAAAAAGTAACTGGCTGTTTTCTGATTGAACTACAAAAATATTCTGGTTACTGTATCAAGCCCACCAAAGCATCTGTCACTGTATTAAAGCACATCCAGAACAGTTGCATTAATTTCAGAGCAATAGCACATTCTGCAGTCAGTGGGGACAAGACTGAGTTTGGGAATTACATTGTATTCCCACTTCTTAAGGAAATAAGTCAGGAGAGAAATGGATGTTTTGCCTCAGACCTTTAAAACTACTTTAGTGAGAACGTTTCTGAAATCTCCATGTGCTTCTTGGCAGTAGAAAAGGTAACTATTTCTTTGATTATTTCAGGTTATCATATATCTTTAATCATCACAGCATTAAATACAGATCATTTAATTTCTTGTGAAATTATTTTGACATCATTTTTCTCAACCTGTGTTGACAGAAGGCGCTATCCATCAGCCTGTCAATGCAATATGACAGAGTAATTTCTGTCTGTCTGTAGTGAACTGAACAGGTTCTGACATGCTGGAAAGCAGTTTTTCAACTTAACACTCTGATTGAATTTAATATTAATAGCATTAGTATTCTGGCTATGGAAGGAAATATAATGACACAGGTTATTAAACTTCATGCTAGAGGGAAGAAGCTAATTGTGTGCAGAAGTCAGGAAAGAAGTTCCCTTTACTACAGTCTATCATCTCACAATAGGTTGCTGTATTACCCAAAAGTTCATTTTCATATAGAGTATCAACTTCAACCTCTCTCTCAAGGGACAATACCAGCTGAGTCTATGTTCTGCCCTCAAGAGGAGTTCTTCTATTTTTGCATATGAGCTTCTGGTTTTTAACAGTTATATTTAATATTAACTTCATGTGTGATACCTACCTGTTATTAATCTTTGCCCCAGTCATTTATGTGGGAAACATGTCTCCTAGGATCTCTTAATTTTGGCTGAGAATGCTGCATTATTTAACATCCTACACTCCCAAAATCACAGGCTAAAAGTGCCCCTAGTAAAGAAAAACTATTGAATATTATATCAAGTATTCAAAAGCACTTTTTCTCTGTGTATTGTGCCATTCATAGAGCTTAACTTCTGGTGGCAAAAACATTGCTCCATAAATACTAATCAGAAATTAAAACATGAAAAGCTGTTCAACCTATATTCAAAAAGCATATAACAGTCAATTCATTTTCTTGTTCCATGTAGAGACTGCTGCTAGGAAAATTCTTTATTTTGATTGGGAAATTAAGTGACACAAAGGGCTATGTTTATAAATAAACCTGTAAACATACCTACCTACCCCACAAGAGTACTTGAAATCCAAATACAAATTATTTGTGAAATAATTTCTGTTCAGTTCAATGCAACAGCAACACTCCTTGATGTTACTTGTCAGCTGGTTTATCTACCACAGGTTTGTGGGTGTCAGAGAGATAAAAGGCACAGTGTGGGTTCCAGTTTTGACCCTTGCAGGACCTCACTTGTGACAGGCTGCCAGTCTGAGTGAAACCCATTGATTACCCCTCTCTGAGCATAACCTGTTAGCACTTTTTTTTGGATGGCCACCCATCCAATTTGTGTCTTGTCAATTTGTCCATGAGACTGGCAAGCAATTTTGAATGCTTTTCTCAATACAAGTAAACAACATCCACTGCTCTTCCTGTGCTGATGGAAGATATTTTTTTCTTGTAGAGGGTGATTAAGTTAGTCTGGCATGATTTAGCTTTTGTGACACTCCTCACCTGTGTGTCTGAAAACTTCCCCTTCTTTCATTAGCTGGCAATTGTATGTAGTAGAAAGGCACTTCATATTAGTCTCTAATTTGTTCAGGGTGTAGAAATCTCATTCTGAATGTTGTTATTTTCTTCTTGAGGTGACCACTTGAGAATAACTTTCTGTCTAGGAAACACAGGCAGTGAAAATGAGTGAGCCTGATGCCAAAAGGGATTCCTTGCTATAATCTAACTTCATAATTACTTTATTTCCAGGGCAATCAGTTTTATTTTCAGACTTTGTTTTGCAGCTATCAACTGTGTTAGGCAAAAAGTGGAAAGAGGATTCTACTAATTATAGCTTAATGGCTGAGCCAAAATTGTGTTGCACTTATCTGCATTACCTCTGTAAGGAAGAGAGTGCTGCATATGCTTTCTGTGCTGACAAATCCTTCAGGGTAGTGTATCCAGGAATAAAATAAAATGGATCACTAATTAATAATTCTCACCAACCTCTGGGCCTTCACTTTTGGGAGGGGAAGTGATGAATTATTTGCATATAATTTTTAATTGCTAATTTTTTTATTACTTTTAATTGCCCAGTCCAGTCAATTAGTCAGCACAGGCTGGTTGAATTTATACTGAGCTCAGGGATCCATAACAAACTTCTGACAAACTGCTCTTGTTCTTTTCTGCTTGGTAGGTGACTAAGCAAAGGCTTCAACTTACTGAATGCGTTAACAGTGAAAATTTCCTTTTTTTTTTTTTTTTATTTAAGAAGCCTTTTCTGTATGCAGTGATATAATTTGTTTTGTCACAGTGTTACCTTTCCATTAGCACCAAGAACATTGGAGTAGCAGTAAGACTGACCAGATCTTGAGCTATAGGACAATTACACTGCCAGCAGTGGAACTCTACAATTTAGTATGCTTAGAAGGATTGCAAACTTTGGGTTGTTCTAAAATTTGATGGAGAGTTTCTTTGCTATCTCAGACACTGACATTACAGTCTTGAACTGGAAACTCTAGAAGGCTTTGCTACCAACTTGTTACTGAGAAGTCAGGCTTTTCAGGGGCTATAGTGCTTCTTTTTCTGTATATATCAAAGCCTGTTTTATCTCCTTCATATAGAGATCCTCAGACTGGATTTGCAGTAACTTCAAAAGTAGGAGACAATGTTAACAAGAGAAAAGGTTTCTCAGCTAAAGGTAACTTATGCTTTAACTTACCAGTTTATAACTGGAATCAGACAACCATGGGAAGATTTACTCTGAAGGGAACTCTGGGCGTCTCTAGTTCAAGCTCCTTCTCCAAGAATGTCTAAATTCAAAGCTATATCTGTTTGCTCAAGACCTCAAATAGCAGTTGAAGATCTTCAAGGATGAAGATTCCACAGCTTCTCTGATTAATTTTCATGGTGACAATTTTTTACCTTATCTTCATCCAAACATATGACCAACTTACCAAGTATTTATTGTAATAATGTTTGTAAAATCTGAAATTTGAATAATCATATCCAAAGCCTAACTGGCATTAAAAAGGTGTGTAAGAAATAAGCATTTCCATTCCCATTGAACTATGAAAGAGAAGTAAAAAAGAAAAGAAAGACAACTACTTGAGGAACTAACTTCCTGATAAAGGAATTTGTATGGGGAAGCAGCTGGTTGCTATTTAATTCCTTCTTTCTTAAGGAGATAGAGAATCCTATTGCTCTTCTTGACATGGCTAGCTAATTCTTGATTCTGACTGTGTTTGCCTTCAAAAAAACACAGTCCGATCACAAATAAAAACTGTAAAGCTGTTGGCATAAAATTAAGTGAACAGACAATATCCAATTCATTTCTTCATCATGCCTGCAATTTGTTTTGTAACAGTGTAGGTGATTTGACATGGTGTCGATTTCCATCATAAGTCACCTTCTGCATTAAGCCTTCTCTTATCCTGTTTGAGCAATACACAGATAATGCTCAGAATGTCATAAATTTGTCATACTTAACTTTCCCCAGACTGCTAGTATATAGAAAAATTACCAATGGTTTTGATTATCTGCAGCCAGTCTGTTTGCTACTCTGCTGCCCCTTCTAGCATAGCGTTAAACCACCTGATCTTTGAAGCAAATATTAAGCAACCAGTGATGAGGCCTTATCAAGCAAATATCATCTCCCAGGAACTTGAATCTAGTGGCAGCCACAACATTGATCCACTGTTCTAAGCTTGTGCTTGGAGCCTCAAGGTTTATTGGCATGTCATATGAAGTATTAAGCTGAACATAATCATGGGGAAGTTCTGTTCATTTATTGCTGCATCCCAAGGGTGCGAAGGCTGTCAGAACATCCCAATTTTATTTAACACTGATGTAGTTCATTGGGTTTTTAACATGCTGTTCTCACAGGAACAGTTTGCATCTCTTTGACTAGAAATTGACTGAAGCCACCTTCTCCAGTAACAGCTTATATGTTTTTTTTTTCTTACAGATTTTAAATTTGAAGTAGTGACAGATCTCCTTGACACCATTGTATGGAATGTGAAAAAACATCTAGAAAATATTCAGCAGCTTGAGGGATCTTAGGGAGGGCCCTTAAATTCTGCAGAATGGTTAGAGGAAGGTTCTGGTCCCCAATAAAACTTTGACATTTGTACTGAAATTAGTGCTTCTTTCATCTTCTCTCCAACTTTATTTTCCTAAACACCCCAACCTACACAAGAGGATCTAAAAGACTCACCATGCCAACCATGACCTGTGTTTCAGGAAGGGAAAGAAATGGAAAACCCTATAGTTCAAACTGACCTCTCCTGTTATGTCTTCTCATAGTTTGCAGCATCAGCTGCAAGTCCATGCTCTTCTTCCCCCTTCCTTCCTTCATCCTTGTGTAAAAACTGTCTCCTAACTATATTCTCTGCTTTACCAAGCAGCTATCCAGATCTTCAAAGAATGATGAATTTCCACAACACTGTATTTTTCAATAGCACTGACATTAAACAGTGCTAAAAGGAAAACAACCATTACATTTTACAGTGTTATCTGATTACTCCCCAAAAGGGAAGACAGTGTGTCCACCATTTACCACTTTCTGGTGTTCAGAGCCATCTTCCATGGTTCTTCCAAGTCCCTGATTGTATCTTGGTACAGCGTTAATTACAAGCTGTTTGTGCTAAGCATTGCTGATTGGAAGTTGGTTTGTGCATTTCTACTGATAAAATATTGTCACTACTCAAAGTCCAAGTTCATGACTTGTTTTTACTATTTTTGTTACCATTAGAATCTTCTCCTTAAGTGTCACAGCAGTCTTTTCTGTGGACCAGCCTCATCCACCTTTATCCTGAAAAACCACGAACACCACAAGAGTGCATTGTTAATAGAGACATGAGAAATGGCTAGCTGGAATCCTGTTTATGTACAAAAGAGGATATTCCTCAAGAAAACCACTTTTCTTTCATCCATGAGATAAAAATTAGTTACTCAGGTTTTGTTTTCAGTCCAAATTGACCTCTACTTGGAAACCCTCTAGGAATTGAGCAAAGGAAACATGAAAAAACAAACAAACAAAAAAAAAAAGTGAATCTGAAGAATCACTACAATTTTTTCATTATATTGCCCTGGAGTACCATTAAGCTCTGACATTTCCCCAGCTGTTTATTGGAGGGATACAGAAAATTTAACTTTCCCAATATGTTTAACAAAATATCTGTACGGTCAAACTTTCCAATGACTGTTTTCAACAAATATTCACACAGAATAAATACCCACAAGTTTGATGTGCCATTCCCTTTAAAAATTCCTACCAATAGAAAGTACTCTCATGTCCTTTTTGTCTTTCTCTTTTTGGTAGATTTATTTTTAGTTTTTGTGAATGTCTCAGAACTACCCTGTAACTTGTCAGATATTCATAGAACACCTTCCCACAGTTCAACTGCGTTTTTCCCAGGGTTATGTGGAGGGCTTTGCTTTGGGGAGTTTGCTTTTTAGTGCAATTGGCTATGAACATTCATATGTGTAAGTTTAAAAGATTCATGACCTGATTTATGTAACACCGAGATTCATTTGTTACTTTTCAGTTGAGATACTAAATAAAATCTGCTGAAAACCAGTCTTCATCCTGACCACTGAAGAATTCTTGTAACACAGAATCTTTTCTCTGGTCTGGTAGATTTCAGATGGTTGAACATACTCTGCACAGGTCCACTCCTAAAGAAATGTTCTTTGTCACCTCATTCCTAGGCTTCTCTGCCTACATGTGGCTTCTCTGCCTCTCTCAGAGCCCTACAACTTTCAGGTTCCACTGAGTTCTCACTGTCTGCACTGTTCCCCTGCCTTCTCTACCCTGGAGCTTCTTTCACTCTCATTGCTCCAGTGACACCCAGGAGACATCGAGAATCCATTCTTTCCCCAGAAGTCTGTGCCTACCAAGGTGTAATATCCAGGATAAAGGTAATAAAGGGTCTGTTAGCAAACATAGTCCTATTTTCTTATTTTAACCATCTTAACTTAAAAATATAAACTATATCGAAGAATTGTTTGAGGCCAAGGGCCTTTCAGTCCTCCTGCCTCTTTTCTAGGGCAGTTGTTGCCTGGACCATTAGTGCCTAAAGCACACTTCCAGGGGCCCAGAACAAGAATGAAGACTGCAGACAGGAGGCAAAGCCTAGAGGTCAGTCACAGAGCACCAGCAGTCAGGCATGGGGACAGCAGGGACTTCATTCTGCTCTTCCCACTCTTTCTGTTCAAAGGCCTTGAAGCTGTGTCCAGTTTTGACTGGCTGTATGTTCAGCTTGGGTTAAAGTAAATTACAAATTGTCTAGTGAGCCTTCTCTGTCTAGTCTGAAGTTTGAAGGAATTAGGTTTTCTTTAAAAAAATTAAACTATCAGGAGAGAGACTAATGGGAATTTGTGACCACCATAAAGGCATGACTGGAAAAATGAACTTAATCTACAAAATTATTTGTTAGCAGTGTGATGGGAAAAGCTCTTCTGCTGTAGGACCGTAGAGGACTGAAACAGAAAGCCTAGGACAAAAAAAAAGTGTTCTGCAGAGTTTAGGATTGACCAGTGTCTCTCAGGAATGGTCTTCTCCTTCCTTGGTGCATGGAGTTAAAGTTGAGATGATGTCTTGGAAGACCATTTCCATGTCTTCATTTCTGTGACTCCTATTAATGAAGCTGCATGAAGTGAACCCTGAAAAAATATTAAAATTGACTTAGTGGAGCTCCAACTGTATATCCATACACCTCAGAACACACTCTGATCATGCAGCCGTTTTCAGTTGGCAACTACAGAAGATACAGAGTAAACATGAGATGTGGAATAAACTCCCCTTGATATAGAGCATTTTTAATTTTCCTTCACCTACTGCTTACACCAATTGTCATTTCCAAAAAGAGCTGAAAATGGTTGTAACAACATTTATTTAACCCAGAGATGGGGTATTAAGCCTATATCATAGACAATTACCATTACAGCACTTTGCAGTAGCATAGACAAGCACCAACGAAAGATAACAAAATCCCAACAGGAATCTTTCCTAATAGGAACAAATAACAACTCTTTTTTTATTCACTTCAAATTCATTTATGCATTCATAAGTTCATTTATGGTCTTGTAGCTGTTGCTTAACCTTGAGCAATCTTGGTAACACACTTTTTTATTTAATGAGTGTGTATGAAAGACTGAAGTCTAATGAGGTATTAATATGATTTATCCACTTTAAAAATGCTTAGTGTGAGCTATTCTTCTTGTGGTGTATCAGCCTTATCTGGTTTGGTGGCACTAAAAGGTCAACAGCTGTTACATACCTCAGTCACATAAAACATAATTACATCAGTGCAACTAACCCATTAGTCTGCAAAACTAATACATAAAGATATTACTCTGAAAGAGATAAATACCACTGAAAATAGTTGCACCATTACTTCAGAAGCAGTTAATGGCTTTTTAAAATACAGGTCCTTATAAGGAGGCATGGATACTGTAAGCAGTGTCATTTAATACATCAGTACCAGAATTCATGTTGAAATCCATTTTTCTAGGCAACTATCCTACAAAGTGTGTGTATGGCATGTTACTGTGAGAGGTGCTTTGTTCATAGTGGTTCATGGGCCATGACTTCCCCACGCAAGGACAGCTCCTCAGATGATGCAAACTGTTGTAATATTGGTGGCTTGCATGCAAGGACCCTGTCCCTATCAGTTTGGTTGCCTTGTAATTCTTGGTAGTTGCCAGCACACATACAGTGTGCAGAATTAAGGCATTTGGGGTCAAGAGTGCACTAAGTCTCCAAGATACAACATGACATGACATGACATGACATGACATGACATGACATGACATGACATGACATGACATGATGACATAACATAGCAAACAGAAAATATATAGCACATGGCTCTCCATACTCTTCCACTATCAAGAGATAATTTCAAAGAAGCCAGGTGATGAAAGCAGCAACTGGTTGCATCAACCATAGACAATGAACTGGGGTCCTGTGCTCTGAATGCTGACATCCTAAATCCTCTTCCAGCTCACAGAGCAGCTCCCACCGTGGCAGAGACACCTACTTTCCTTACAGTCAAAGTTGCATGGCTTATGCCACCCTGCCTGTATTATCTGGACTAGAATACAAGTTTTCACTCTTTTCCCTAATCTTTAGTAAGCAGGCTTAATGCTCACTGTTTTATGATTATGAGATCCCAAGCTTTCTATCCTGTACTTAGCGAAGTAGATATTCCCATAAAATTCTCACTCTCTATGTGCAGTTATTAACATCTGTACATGTTTATCTTTTTGAAGGACTGAACACAGAGCATTTTAATCTGGAAACTGAAAATGAGCTGTCAGTTATGTTGCAAAACCTATCAAAATTCTTACTATCACATGTCATAATTCTAAGGGTCATGCCAAATTTCCTAAGTAGAATTGAGAATAGTGATAACAATCAATGAATAGAACAAGAATATGGAGCATTAAGGGCATTTTCAAATTAAAATGTGAAAACATCTACACCTGTATGAGTTTTGCTTATATCTCATGGTGACAGGTTATTTTTTTCCCATACTTGCTACATGTTTTTTTCAGAAGTATTTCACACAAGACTTGAACCTATAATTTGCCTTTTTCAATATTGAATGACACCAAATTGGGCTATTATTTCAACAATATTGTGTTAGATACTCCCACAATTTTACAATACATTAGGAAAGTTCTGTTAAAGGACTTTGCCTTTTTTTCTTTTTAGCAGAAAAAAGTCTTTCATTTTATGTAAATCTCATTTTTAGACAATTCATTTAATTGATGGTAATTCCCATTACACTCTGAGAAAGAGCCCTGGGAGCTACCCATCAGCCTCACCTCTGTGCCTGAGAAGGTCATGGAACAGATCCTCCCAGAACTTTTGCTAAGGCACAGAAAGGTGATTTGAGACAGCCAGCATGGCTTCAACCAAGGGCAAGCCCTGACTGACCAACCTGGTGGCCTTCTATGATGGAATGACTGCATCAGTGGACAAGGGAAGAGTGACAGGTGTCATTTTTCTGAACTTTGTCACAGTCTCCACATCATCCTTCTCTCCAAATTGGAGAGTGATAAATTTGATGGATGGATTTAGTTGGATGGTTTAATCCAGAGAGTAGAGATCAAAGCTCAGTGTCCAGAGGGTCATCAGTGACAAGCAGTGTCCCTCAGGGGTCCATAGGGGGACTTGCCCTGCTTAATCCTCATCAATCATGTGTTCAGTGAGATGGAGTGCACCCTCAGCAAGAACAAGTGACATCAAGCTGATACACCTGATGGAAGGGATGCCTCCAGAGGGATCTGTACAAACTTAAGGGGTGAGCCCATACAACCCCCACAACCCCCCCAAGTCCTGTACCTGGGTCAGGGCGATCCCAAACGCAAATGCAGACTGGGTGGAGAACAGATTGAGGGCAGCCCTGAGGAGAAGGACTTGGTTGGTGAGAAGCTCAGCATGAGCTGACATTGTGCATTTGCAGCCAGAAAGACAGCTGTGTCCTGGGCTGCACCCAAAGCAGCCTGGCCAGCAGGGACAGGGAGGGATCCTCCCCCTCAGCTCTGCTCTGGTGAGAAAGGACCTGGAGTGCTGTGTCCAGCTCTGGAATCCCCAGCACAAGGAGGACATGGACCTGTCAGAGACAGGCCAGAGGAGGACCATGATGGTGATCAGAGGGTTGGAGGTCCTTTCCTATGAGGAAAGATGCAGAATTTTTTATCCTGGAGAAGTCTCCTGGGACATCTCCTTGGGGTCCTTCAGTACCTAAAAGAGGCTTATAAGAAAAATGAGTATATCTGTTTTAGTAGAATCTGCTGTGATAGGGCAAACTTTTAAACTACAGATTATAGATTTAGACTAGAAATAATAGAGAATTTTTTATCACAAGTGTGGTAAAACACTTGTGAAGAGGTTGCCCAGAGAGGTGGCAGATGCTCCATCCCTGAGTATCCAAGGCCAGGCTGGATGGAGGCCAGAGTAACCTGATCTAGTTGAAGATGTCCTTGCTCATTGCAGGGGGCTGGACTAGATGACATTTACTGGTCCCTTCCAATCCAAACTGTTTCATTAGCCTAAATGTAGATCTTGATGCCACAATATTGATTCAGGCTGATTTTGCAGGATTTATTTCTCTGCCCAAAGAGTTGATGCCAAGAACCTTTTAAAAATGCCTCCAGAGCAAGTATTTTTAATTGGAACATTTGTCTTTTTTCCTGTTATTATGTATTATTGACCACCCTGTCTTTGTTGTAATACTTTGATTTATGGCATAGTGAAATAAAAATTTTCTTGTGACTGTATATTCCCAGAAAAGACCCATCAAATAATTTTTTTTCTTTACCATTTTTTTACCAGTTATCAAATTGGCTCATGATTATTCTCTGAAGCTCAAATATATGTTATATAAATATACTGGTGTTCAGAAATCAGGAAGGAGCTAGTCTGATGGAAAAGAGCTTTGCTTAGTACACACAGAATAAATACTTGGAAGATTTCAAGCAGCTTATTGTAGAATGCTACATGGAAGGGGCTCTTTTGTCTCAAAGTATTTATTATTTGTGTCTTTATGAAATAAAAATAACCAGATAGAGGCCTCCTGGGTTGCTTCTTTTGATTAAAAACCTCTGTTCATAAAATAAACTGAATTATCTCAAAATAACCTTCAGTTTCCAAATTACCTTTGCTCCTAATGAATCCTTTTTCCAATATTTTTAATTTTCAGTCATTGGTGACTCATTCTATTCATTACAAAAGTGTCTATACATTATTCAGTGTGTTTTGCTAAAGAAGCTAACTGGTCTTTATACTGCTGAATTTCACAGGGAATATTTAAATCTAACCCTCAAAATTACTCATTTTATTATGTTCCCCACTCCTACCCTCCTGTGTATCTGTCTCCAGACTTTGCTTCATGAAATTGATTAATGGTACCAAGAATTTAAATCTCAAGGTCATTTTCAGCAGTGCCATACAAGCACTGGCAGTTACTGCTGTCCAAGTTTGGGACAAATTTTAGGAAAAAGACTTTTAAAGGGTCCCCTCCCCCCCTTACAATTCCTTCCTTCACCAAGCTCGGAAAGAATTTTCTTCAGGGGAAAGTGGAAAAAACTTTTTTATTAACAAAATACAAAAGAAACACTTCCCAGCACAGACCCGGATTGAGATGAACTTGGCAGATCTTCGCCGGGAAGGGCAGCAGAGCTTCTTTGGCAGACTTCCAGAGGTGGTCTCCGAAGTTTAGATCCGTGTCTTCTGGAGCCGGTGCAAACCTTAGGGATGGGGGGGGGAAGGGAGAGGGGCAGTTTAGGCAGCCGGGGGGGGAAAAGCAGCTGAAGCAGCGGAGGGAAGGGGGGCAGGGGGGCAGCAGAAGCAGCGGCAAGCAGCAGCAGCAGAAGCAGCAGCAGGAGCAGCGGCAAAAAGCCCCAAAAGCCGAAAAACACCCGGCTAGATAAAACAGCCCGGGGGAGGGGCCGGCAGCTCCATGGTGGGGGGTAGGGAGAGGAGCTAGTCAAAACATAACCCATAACATTCCACCTCTTATCCCATATCGTGATCATTGACACACGATTGGGATACACACTTACTAGGCACAAACTTTCTTTGACTTGCTCAAAACCTTCAACACTTACATATCTTCTCCTTCTCACTTGCTTAGGCCTTTGTCACTTACACATTTCCTTCTATGCATAAAATTTGGCATACAATGGTAGTGGCACTCAACAATAATATTGTGTACAACTTTATTTTATAATTAGATTTCTTTGAGGTACACAGCAGGTTGTTCCATTTTTTTGCATAATCTACTAAGTACATCTTGGTTCTTGAGCAAAGGCAATCTCACGAATGGGTTTGCCTGTACTCGAGGCAGGATGAATCCATACTGTCTTTCTTAGCAACCTTTTAACATGGGCCACTGGGACTTTGTTTTCGTTTACTACATTAAGGCCTTTAGACTGGGCGGGACCTGCTCGGTTGGTGGAACTTCGAGTGTTGACTAACCAAGTGGCTTTTGCTAGGTGCTGCTTCCAGTTTTTTAGAGATCCCCCACCCAATGCCTTTAATGTGGTTTTCAACAATTTATTGTACTTTTCCACTTTACCTGCAGCTGGTGCATGGTAAGGGATATGGTACACTTACTCAATACCATGTTTCCTAGCTTAAGTGTTGACAAGCTTATTTTTGAAATGAGTCTCATTGTCTGACTTAATTTTTTCAGGCGTACCATGCCTCCAAAGGACTTGCTTTTTTAAGCTTAAGATGGTGTTGCGAGCAGTGGCATGGGACACAGGGTAGGTCTCTAACCATTTGGTGGTGGCTTCTACCATGGTCAGCACATAACGTTTTCCCTGGCGGGTTTGAGGCAGTGTGATGTAATTAATTTGCCAGGCCTTCCCATACTTGTATTTGGACTACCGTCCACCATACTAGAGGGGTTTTACCCGCTTGGCTTGCTTGATGGCAGCGCAAGTGTCACAGTTATGAATGACTTGGGTAATGCTGTCCATGGTAAGATCTACCCCTTGGTCTCGTGCCCACTTATAGGTGGCATCTTTACCTTGATGGCCTGAGGCATCATGGGCTTATTGAGCTAGGAACAACTTTCCCTTATGTTCTTAATTTAAGTCTATTTTTGAGACTTTTATTTGTGCAGCTTGATTTACTTGCTTGTTGTGCTTGTGTTTTTTATTAGCCCGACTTTTGGGAACATGGGCATTTATATGACGGACTTTCACGGGGAGCTTTTTTACCCGAGTGGCAATGTCTTTCTACTTATTAGTAGCCTAGATTGGTTTTCCTTTACGTTGCTAGTCAGCCTTTTTTTACTTTTTTAGCTAACTTTACAGAGCATTGGCTACCATTTACGAATCAGTGTAAAGGTAGAGCTTTGGCCATTTCTTTCTTTTAGCAATGTTTAAGGCTAGCTGAACAGCTTTGAGTTTAGCAAGTTGACTTGATTTACTTTCTCTTTTGGTAGCTTGTGCAACCTGTCGTGTGGGGCTTTATACGGCAGCTTTTCACTTTCGGTTTATTCTTACAATGCGGCAGGAACCGTTGGTGAAAAGGGCGTAGCGTGTTTTATTTGCTGGCAGCTGGTTGTACGGTGGAGCTTTTTCAGCTCGGGTCACTTGCTTTTGCTTTTTTTTATTAGCGAGACTAAAATTTTCACCTTCTGGCTAGTTCGTGATTATTTCTAAAATTTCAGGGCGATTTGGGTTACTAATACGGGCGCGCTGCGTGATGAGGGCAATTCACTTGCTTCATGTGGCATTGGTGGCGTGGTGAGTAGAGGGAACTTTTCTTTTAAACATTTACTCCAGCACTGGCAGTTGAGGTGCCAGGAGAAGTTGTGCTTTTGTGCCGATTACCTTTGAAGCAGCTTGAACTTCTTCATAGGCAGCCAAGATTTCTTTTTTTGTGGGAGTGTAGTTGGCTTTGGACTCTTTGTAGCTTTTGCTTTAGAATTTCAGGGGTCGGCCTTGGGTCTTACTAGGCACTTTCTGCTACAGGCTTTAAGACAAACTATGGCTCCCAGCTGCTGAGTAAAGTATGTTCCTTACATTTGGTCTTTTCTTAACTGGGCCAAGGGCTACTGCATGGGCAATTTCTTGTTTAATCTGAGCAAAGGCTTGCTGCTGTTTAGGGCCCCAGTGGAAATTGTTCTTCTTGCGGGTAATAAGGTAAAGAGGACTTACAATTTGGCTGTACTTAGGAATGTGCATTCTTTAAAAACCGATGGCACCTAGAAAAGCTTGTGTCTCTTTTTTGTTAGTAGGTGGGGACATAGCTGTAATCTTGTTAATAACATTAGTAGGAATTTGACGCCGTCCATCTTGCTACTTCACTTTCAGGAACTGAATTTCCCGAGCAGGTCCTTTAACTTTACTTTTCTTGATGGCAAAGCCGGCTTCTAGGAGAATTTGAATAATTTTTTTTTCTTTCTCAAATACTTTTGCTGCTGTGTTTTCCCATACGATGATATTATCAATATATTGTAGATGTTCCGGAGCTTTACCTTTTTTTAGTGCAGTCTGGATTAGTCCATGACAGATGGTAGGACTGTGCTTTTACTCTTGGGGCAGTCGGTTTTAGGTGTACTGCACGCCCCTTTAGGTGAAAGCAAACTGAGGCTTGCACTCTGATGCTAAAGGAATGGAGAAAAATGCATTTGCTATGTCAATGGTGGCATACCACTTTGCTGCCTTGGACTTTAGCTTGTACTGGAGTTCCAGCATGTCTGGCACGGCAGCGCTCAGCGGTGGAGTCACTTCATTTAATGCCTGATAGTCCACAGTCAGTCTCCATTTCCTATCAGATTTACGCACAGGCCAAATGGGGCTGTTGAAGGGTGAGTGGGTTTTACTAACCACCCCTTGGCTTTCCAGCTCTCGGATCATTTTATGAATAGGAATTACAGCATCTCGAGTTGTTCTGTACTGCCGGCGGTGTACTATTGAAGTGGCAATTGGTACTCGTTGTTCTTCTCCCTGCAGAAGTCCTACTGTAATTGGATTCTTAGATAGTCCAGGCAAGGTGTTTAATTGTTGAATATGCTTTGCCATTACAGTTGCAATTTCAAATGCCCATCTTAGTCCTTTTGGGTCCTTAAAATACCCACTCCGAAGGTAGTTTATGCCTAAAATACATGGGGTTTTTGGACTAGTCACAATAAGATGTTTCTTCCAATCTTTTCTAGTTAAACTTACTTCCGCTTCCACTAGGGTGAAGTCCTGCGATCTACTTGTCACACCAGCAATTGAAACAGATTCTGCTCCCATGTGTCTTGATGGAAGTATTGTACACTGTGCACTTGTATTCACTAAAGCTTTATATTTCCGTGGTTTCGAAGTGCCAGGCCATTGAATCCACACAGTCTAAAAAACACGATTTTCCCTCGCCTCACCCTGGCTAGAGGCAGGGCCTTTCTAAGCTTGTTTCTCTTTTTTTTTTGGGGCATACATCTTAGAAGTTCCCTTAAGAGGATTAGACATGTCATTATCAGTATCACGTTTAGCACTTTGGCTGCGAGAGACAGGAGCGGCTTTTTTTTTGGTGGAACTTCCTCTTTCAATTTTTCTTTCCTTTAAATCCCGCACTCGTTTTGCCAGAGCAGCCGTAGGCTTCCCATCTTATTTTCTCATGTTTTTTCCAGAATTTCGCAAGAAAAACCACAATTTAGCTTGGGGAGTGTACTTCTTCTTCTAACTGGGGGAACGTCTGCGTTGGGTACCAGGGTTTTTAATCTGTACAGCTGAAATTTGGAGGAGGTCCTCCTTAATCTCTTCCCTGAGTTTCTGATGATTTTTCTCTATTTTATTTTCTAAGTTTTGCAAGCGTGTTTTTACAGCTGCAATTTTAGCATGAGTCGGGCTATGTACTGCATCCGCATATGCACGAAGCTTCTTTGCCATATCGAGTACTGTCTTATACACCTCATTTCTCTTCATTATCGCTAAGGCAGACGCATATTCAGGTGGCCTAAGCCGCACAAGTTTTCTTCACATCACCGGTGTACATGGTACCAGGTCTGGATTTTTAGTTGTTACGTCATTTGAAAAAATAATTTTTGCTACTGCCATTTCCCTGAGGCGTTGGACCCCCTGCTTTATGGTTTTCTATCGGGTCTGCTGCACATATAAGTCATCTGCACAGAGATATCTTTGTGCTACGCTATTTAGGACCCGTGCCTAAAGGCTTTGAGGGTTAGCTCCCCTTATCACACTTTGGTTGATAACAGGATCATGAGACAGAGACCCCAAATGTCTCGCCTCAGAGCCATCCAAAACCGTGGCCTCCCCTGCTGCATCCCAGAGACGAACTAGCTAGCTAATAATAGATTCATCAGGTCTCCGGGTGTAATTTTTTCTTAAACCACGAAGATCTTTTAGGGAAAGGGATTCATTATTAGTCTTTGCTCTTCCATCACTTGTTTTAACTCCTGATTTTACATCAGGAGGTGTTGAAGGTCCCTCTCCAGCATCATCATTATCATCATCTTCCACTAGCCTATCAGTTTTCTTGGTGCATTTTTCACTTCTTGTACTAGTAGCCACAGCCATTGGTTGGGGCTTGTTCTCCAGTTTAGCTGCTGGGTTTTGGCCTAGGGGGTTGGCTGCAACTTGAGTCACTGGGATAGGGGATAATTTATTTCCCTGTTTCCTCTCTTCTGTCTTCTGCTCTATCGTGCCTAGCAGGGTACGATATGCATGTGCCAGGGCCCAGCTTACTGCAATAATCCTTTTCTCTTTAGAACCATCCTGACACTTCCCCTTTAAGTACCTTGCAACCTCAATCGGATTTTGAATCTGTTCTGATGGGAATTCCCAAATTATGGGGTCAGAAAACTCCTTTAAAATTTGGCCCATTTTCTCCCATTTGCCATTTCACTCAAGATTCCTCCTGCCCAGCTTGACTTCCAAATCAGGAGTCCTCCCAGCCCTTTTAGAAATCTCGGCCTTAATTTTGTATAAACTGCAAATGGTGCAACAAAGACTTAACAAATTAACTGCCAAAAAGATAATGTCCTTAATATTCAGGGAGGTCTGAATATTTTCTAATACAGATATAACTAATTCAGAGGAGAGGAAAGGAAATAAAGGCAGAAAATCCTTTTTTTCTGCTTCTCTTCTAAGAAATAACACAAGCCATGATTTATATATTCCTGAAGCTGATTTTAACATTTTTATAAATCTCTTATATGCCATTATCACCAAGCCTAGCCCGATGAGTATTTTGGTTAATACCCCTTTAATACAAAAACTTCGTATTAAAGAGAGCACCGGAGCTATCTTTGGATAGGTAAACAAGCCCAACGACTACAACGGTATTAACACTTCAAAGAAACTTAATAACCACCCATACAGGCAGGCTTCCACAACAAAAGACATTCTGGATTCAATAGACATACCAATACCAACAGTTGCAAACAAAATATTATTAGAATAAAGTTTTTTTTACTTTTCTGGTTTCCCCGTACGGGCCACCAAATTAATTTGTCCAAGTTTGGGACAAATTTTAGGAAAAAGACCTCCAAAGGGTCCCCTCCCCCCCTTACAATTCCTTCCTTCACCAAGCTCGGAAAGAATTTTCTTCAGGGGAAAGTGGAAAAAACTTTTTTATTAACAAAATACAAAAGAAACACTTCCCAGCACAGACCCAGATTGAGATGAACTTGGAAGATCTTCGCCGGGAAGGGCAGCAGAGCTTCTTTGGCAGACTTCCAGAGGTGGTCTCCGAAGTTTAGATCCGTGTCTTCTGGAGCCGGTGCAAACCTTAGGGATGGGGGGGGGAAGGGAGAGGGGCAGTTTAGGCAGCCGGGGGGGGAAAAGCAGCTGAAGCAGCGGAGGGAAGGGGGGCAGGGGGGCAGCAAAAGCAGCGGCAAGCAGCAGCAGCAGAAGCAGCAGCAGGAGCAGCGGCAAAAAGCCCCAAAAGCCGAAAAACACCCGGCTAGATAAAACAGCCCGGGGGAGGGGCCGGCAGCTCCATGGTGAGGGGTAGGGAGAGGAGCTAGTCAAAACATAACCCATAACAACTGCATTACATAAAGTCAATGAAATTAATCAGGGCCTTAAAACCACTTCTAGTAATTAACATATACAATGTATGCTCTGTGGAAAAACTACATGACACTGAGAAGGATCATATAAATCAGACCAGTGCAATCACTCTTTCAAACTAATACAATTCCCAAAACAGTGCGTAAGATCTCTGTTAGAAGCTTAAATAATTTCACAAGTTTCTATAGCCAATGAATGCTTTCTAGCACACGATAAAAGACCATCCATTAGCCTCATGGTGTTTGAAATTTCAATGTACCAAGATTTATTACAATAATTAGTTGAAACTACTCAAAAATTGGATCATCTTAGCCAGATATCATCTGTTGTTAGTGATCTCTTGAGTTGAATTGAGTAAAATATTATTAAGCATTGTACAAAATGCAGGGCTTAAGTTTCTAGCAAACACACAGAATACATATAAGTATTTTGATACAGAATATTATACAATTACATGCAGTTTAGTCAATAAAACATAGAATTAAACATATGAAAAGGCAAACTACTTAGATTCCTTCAAAAGAACACAATGTAGTATTTTTTCCTCTTTAAATTTTAGCCTCTCAAGTCTTAATGTAGCTCTAGTCATCTACCTGGAGAAAAAATTACAAAGAATATCAATATTCATTTAAATTTTCAATGTAGTCATACATTGAAATACATAGTCTAATACTATGATAATACAGAACAAAAGCATTGCACAAAAAATTCTCAGAAAATGCACACTTCAGGAAGTTCCCTGTAACTCAACATGAAATATTTAACTATGCTCAGTTGTTGTTATATTATCCCTGGGTCTTCATTATGATACAAAAGCAGAGGAAGCCCAAAGAAGCAAAGGTATTTTCTACAGGTTTACCATGCATAAAAGCAGAATAACATGCAAACCTAAGAAGGAATTTGTAATTACAGTTGCTAATTTTCTGGAAAGTTAAAAAATATAATTAAGTTTCATTCTTTAAAGAGAAATCCCAATAGAGCACTCAAAATTCGAAGTATCACAGTGAAGCAATGTATTTTATTACACTATTTTCCTATAAGGCTCTATTCCATGAGCTGGAGGCATAGATTGCTTTTGCAGCAGCCATTGAAAGCAATTCAATTATATATTTGCAGCAGTATTTACCAGCCAACTCCCTGGTGCTCAGCAGAGTCCTATTAGAAGCACAACCGCTTCCTTTCAAAGGGTATCAGAGAGGTGTGGAGTTTGATTGCTGCCTACTCTCTCTTTCAGCAATACCAAAGTGTTTAAACTGAGATGCGAGAGTGGCTGAAGTGACAAAGCCCTTGTGCTATAGAGCAATTCAGATATTCTTATTTTAATTTTAGAATAACTCTAGAAGTAGGATATGCTTCCTCTCTAAAGCACAAAGGAGGGTAAAAAGGCTTTTAAAGATTATGCTCAACTCTGCAAACAGAGAACTTCTCTGTGGGAAACTATTTCTCTGATATTTATGAGAAGTATGCAGACTCCATAGTCAGCTTGCCCCTTGCCTGTGTTTAATGTTTAATGGTAATTTAAGATATCATATTATCACATCTGTATTACATTCTCATTAAATACCTTGACTTAAGCTTCTCACTTCATATTACCAATCTTCCACAAAAGATTTGTGCTTGATTTAATATTTCCCCTATTAAAAAATTGCATCCTTTCACTTTATCATTCCACTGAGGCTGCTTCTTCAGCATCTTGACTGTTTTTATCATTTTCCTCCATATTCATTTTCAGATTTTGCTGAGGTACAGCTGAGAATGTGGCAGATGCCATTCATAACAACCATGAACAGCAGGAGGCTGATACCCTCTGGCTGTTCACAATTCACAACAGCTTTGGCCCTTACCTAGGTATTCTACACAGCAAAATCATCAATCACTCACTATTTAGTATCACCTCTCTTTGGGTCTGTATTGCTGATCTCCTTTTCTTCTCCTCTGACTTTGATCCAGTCCAGCTTTAGATACTAAATGAGATTTATAGCAGCATAGATGTTATAAACAAGGCAAACCCTGCCTTTTGTTTCTTATAGTGTTGAATCTTACCACAAGGCCTTCTTGCAGACATCAGTATTTGTATACAAATATAGGAATTTCCACTACTAGGTAATAAACAAAAAGTCAATTTCTTATGGATCAAAAGCCTTGTTTTTCAGCCAGCTCTGCTAACAAAAGCAATTGAAGTGGAAAAGATTTTTGCTAGCAAAAAATAATTATTTGAGAGATTTATCAGAAGGGTTCACTCCTTATAGAAATGTGGAATGCACAGGAACATTCAACTACACATGAATTGGGTGTCTTTGCATCAATGATTCATAAGCTCATTTTGTTCCCTGTGAACAGCTGAGTAAAAGTGAGTTTTGTGTTTAGGGTTGGAAGATACATAAAAACCCAGTGAATTCTGAAATCTAAACCCAGCCTTTACTCTCCACCTTTTGTTCTTCCACCTAGTTTATTTTAGGTAAAACTCATTAGTGTCTATTTGGCACCAATTAAAGTGCAAAACATTACAAAGCATAAAGCAATTGCCACAACAGTTGACCGACTACTTCATTTTACTGCATAGCTTGTGGTAAGCTATGCTCTGTCTTAAGGTAAAGATGTGCAAAGATCTCCTCTCATGGGTTCTATTCTAATAGGAAAGGGTCAATATTAAAAGCTTTCTATGAGAATGTTAGCCTATGAAATGTTTCTATTTTTTTCTATGAAATGTTTCACATCTATTAAAATGAAATCACAGTAGCTGGACCTCACTCCAAACCTCAGAACGTTTTACATAATTTAGAAACTAAGGACTCACACTTCCTCTGCTGAAGAAACAAAAATTAATCTTTCTGCAGGATTTGGAAATTATGTAGCAGAAGGAGCAAATGGCAGCATTTAATGTTCTTATTCCCCAATGGGATGGGTGTAGAATGGGAAGAATGAAAGTGACAGAACTTGTACATTGATATAAAGGCAGTTTAAAAGGAAAAGCAAAAGCCACACATACAAGCAAAGCAAAACAAATAATACATCCATCATTTTCCATGGGCAGGCAGGTGTTCAGCCACCCCAGGATTCCATCACATGTAACTCTGATTTGAGAAGACAAGCACCAACACTCCAAATGTCTCCCTCTTCTTTTTTTGTAGTCTAGTTTTATATGCTAAGCATGAAGTCATATCATGTGGAATGTCCCCTTGGTCAACCACTGTCAGCTGTCCCACTGTGGCCAGCTAAATTCAGGATATTATTTAAAAAAAAACCAACAAAAATACTCCTAAGAGGCTTTAGGGTAATCATGAACTTACCGGGTTTTCTAAGATGTCTATGATGGCTTTTTGCTATTTTCTGTCAGCAATGGGATAATAAGCCACATGTTGCAATGTATTTGCATAAAAAAACAAAAGTATTTTTAAGCAGCCCTTGTGCACACCGTCATTTGATTTGCATCTACGTCAGTATGGCTGGAAGAGATGGTGAGAGCTTCTGTCAAAAAATATATCAGGTTCAAAATTATCATCTGGTTATGAAAAAATTATATAGAATTTTGCATATATGTATATGTGTATATACAATATGTGTACATAATGTGCTGCTCTGTGATGCTCTTATGAGAATTCTTCCCTAATCCTTGGAAAGACTCTTTGTTCAAAGCAAAATTCAAGCTCTGAGTATTCCTAGTGTTTTATATGGCAACAAAACTGTCTGCTTAAATGAAACATGAGGAAACCTTCACAGCAGGAGATTGCTGTGAAACACTGATGTATTCATCTGACATTTTCAGATATGTTGCCTGGGGTTACAACCAACTACTTCCCACACGGTTTTATTGAGTAGTTTGTTCCTGTGTGACAAAACAGAGATAACATTCAAAATGCACAAAATTATATTTCTATTATTTTCTGCTTTTAAGTATTAATGTAAGAACAAGACTCACAATGATGCTGCAAATCAATAGAAAATTCATAAAAGTCTTTAATATCAGTTGTTTACCCATAAAACTGTCGAAAATTAAGATGAATAAGGAAGGAGGAAGAGCTTGACTTCTCTTAAAACAATGTGGGGAATAAGCATATCATATTTCCTCCTGTATCTACAGCATTTAGCCTTTTATTTTGTATGCAAAGAAGTAAAGCCATTTAATTTATAAGCATTCAAAGTCCACTGATACCATTTTTGATACTGTGCTGGAATGTCCTGGAGACTTGGAGCCACAATTGTGATGCCTATTTTCAAACATATTTGATGTGAGTCTTCTATTTTTAGTGGCCTGCAGTTTGCTCCATCTTTAGTCAGTGTTTTGAATCAATGTCAGTGTCAAGGAAATTTTAATCTTCATGTATTTATATAAGATTAGGTGTAAACTAATACGTAGGTGGAAGGTCACAGAGGCTTCCTTGGCCCAAAACATAGAGTGTCTAATAAGAACACATTACTCAGGTTCTTCTAAGTTTTGTTTGTCTTTGCCAGCTGCTTTTCATTTGTTTTTCAGTGTTTTCATATGAAAAAACTAAGTGTTTTTAAAAATTTCAAGGAACAAAACAAGAATCTGAACTTCTAGTTATTCTTCCTAATTATTCTATTCTAGTTCCATTGTATTCTATTCTAGTTCTAGTTCTATTCTCTTCTTTCTAGTTGTTCTATTCACCACCCATTCTGATAAGCATATCACAAGAAACGTTTTCTTTAGAGGTGGAAATGTGTCCAAACAATCCAATATCCATTTCTTCATTTCTAAAAATATTAAAATAAAATTTAATATTGACTCATGAGGGCTAAAATATTTCCAATTTGTAAAAATTATGACAATGTTGCGTAATATTGTAAGAAGCCAAAAACAATTAATACTGTTGCAACACAAATTACTTGAAGAAGTGATGTTTGCCTCACTCAGATGGGTGAAAAAAAAAAAGACAACATATAGTTTATAAATAAGATTTACATGAATACAGAAGGAATCTAAAATTCCACTTGAAAAATATTAAATATATCCTGGAAATTTTAATTTGTGTTGCTAAAAAGTGTTCTATTAGCAGCTGTGCACACATAAATAAACATTCAAATGCATCAGTGGCAGACTGAAAGATAGCCAGCAGCTCCTAATAGATGGAAAAGAAACCAAGACTGTCTCTGTATCTCTGAAAACTGAGTGTTTTGATAAAACTGAGACACTTCGATAGAACAGAATTGTTGAATACAAAAAAATTGTATATGTGGTTTGAATTCCAGAGTATCTCATGGGTTAGCATCTCCAGTAAGAGCAAATTGGGCATCTTTGCCCAGTATTTGTATTGGTATTTATCGTATGTGAGGTTTCCTCTGGTGAGAGATAAAGAAGCATTGCTCTGCTTGCCTCTGAAACACACACTGTGAGCACGAGAGGTGTGCTGTGGGGTGGCACAAAATGGCACTGAAACCACTGATCTCTTCTCTGAGGATGGTCAGGCACTGGAATAGGCTGCCCAGGGAAGTGGTGCAATCACCTTCCCTGCAAGTGTTCAAAAGCCCCGAGGATGTGACAGCAGGGAATATGGCTTAGCAGTGAACAGAGTGGTGATGGGTTAACAGCTGGACTCAGTGATCTCAGAGGTCTTTTCCAACCTCTGTGACTCTCCAATCCTACATGCTCAAGACTAATCTATTCACCAATGGACAGGGAATGACAGGGCATTTTCTGCATAGGTAATAAAACCTCCTTTTGGGAATGTTAAGGGAGTCAGTTTCTTAGAAGTAAGTAGAAGCTGGTATTGCTGAGTCCAGCTATGCCTGAGATTGCTCACAACTCTATTCCAACAAAAATTACCTCCTGACCCTGGACCTGTGAGTCAATTCATATTCATTGTGGAATAGCTGTCTTGTGGAACTTTATGGATTGCACACCTCAAGGTGACAGACCAGATGTCTGTGGGAGGAGTGAACTCTGAGCTCTCTGTTGATACCACTTTCTTCTCATCCTCTGATGGAATGAATCCGTGACTCGGCTGCCACTGAACTCAGCTGACTAATTTTGGGCAGCAATCTAGTATGGTGGAGAAGAGGCAAGCTTGGTGCAAAGAAATACAAAGAAATTCTGAGGGGGTTGTAATTCTTGTCTAGATTGTCTTTATTTCCTACATGTATTTGTATTCACTTCAGTGAACAGCATTGCCAGTCTCCTCTGGAAAGGGGAAGGAAGGGCAGGTGCAAAGTACCCATGACAAATCTGAGTCTGCTCATCTGCAGGAGTCTCAGAGAGGTGTGGTGTGACCACCACTGTTTAGTGAGATATCGTCAGCTGAATCAGACCCAGCAATGAATGCTGTTTGAATGTGAGACACACAGTGCCCCTCCCAGATACACACTACTCCTGTTGCACAGTTAGAGTTTTAATTCATGCATGGAAAGGCAGAGGGAAAGTTTCAGATCTTACACAGAACATTTCTAAGACTGCAAATCCTCAGAACAGATCCTTGTCCTTGCAAAAAAGGAGGGGTGAAGCACCAGCTGTTTCCCTACTCTATTTAATACATATGTTCTCTTCTTTTATCATATCTGATATGATGCATTCATTCTTTATTCCCTGCTTGCACTAATCAATCATCTTGTGTCGGAGGATTTGCCCATATCATCACTGTTCCAGCCTTCTGTATCACTTAGTTTCTTCTCAAAAATGTATAACCCAAACAATTTCAAACAGCTCACACTTGTTATGGCTACGTGTGTGGAGTCTCTTGACAAAACAGCCTGCACTGTTTTAATCACCCACCATGAGTCTTCAGGAAACTTGAACTGCACTGCAGGTTTTGCCTGCCCTTCACTTGGTCGGTGTTTTGTTGCCTGGCTAAAGTAAAGTCAGAGTCCACATGCAACTTTGAGAACACACAGAGGATTTTACCTTTGAAGGAAAAGGATGTTTGGACTAACTGCAACCATGCTGATATTGTGCCATAGTTGGCTTTGCCTCTGCAGCATAGTGATGAACAATACATTCTATAGGGAGCAAATTAACCAACAGACAAATTTCTAGTCTTTTTTTTTTTTTTTGTTAAAAACTAGGTATTTTTATGTCAATGTCAAAGTTAGTGTGCCTGCAAGGATCAAAGCTTTAATCATGCTGTGCTGAAAGACTAGCCTGCTTCTGCTCTGGGTACCAATATTTAATACTGTGTATTTTTGTCTTCCCCTTATCTGCAGTGCTGCTGGTTTGCTGGTTTTGATACTACCAGTTTTCTTTAAACTGTAGAATTTTAACTGGAAAAGCCATGTATCTATCTCTGCAGGTCTCTATACATAGATACATAGAACTCAGCTGCAGCTAAAACAATAAAATAAAATACTGTAAGAACACTATGAAGGGAATGCATCAATAACTCAAATAAAACCTTATATGAATCAGTTTAGGAAATAAAAATCCCACTTATTTTAAAATGTATAAAATTATTCAAAAGCACCAAATAATTATTCCATGTGTTCTTGCTGTGACTGAGTGTCTTTTGCTGGTTTTTATTTTTTTTTTTTTTTCATTAGAGAAACTTCCTTTACCTAAATGTTATTAAAAACAGTGGATAGCATTTGGGGGTTTTCTGGTGGCTTTTTTCATTTCTTTAAATTTAATTATAAAACATGTTCTTCTAAGAAGAGAAAGGACCAGGGCAGGGAAATCTCTGGAAGAAGGAGAGTAAGATTGCTTGATCCCCCTGGAATAACCAGGGATTCTTAAGAAGAAAGGTGGACACTTCAAAGTCTGGGGGGGAGGCTTCCTTGGTGAGCAGGGACTGAAGAGAAGAGGATGAATAGGAGCAAGCACACCTAGGAGATGAGTAGCACTGAAAAGGAGCACACAAAAATATGTTTTTTCCAGCAAGACACTGAGTTAACAGAACAAAATGCAAGAGCAATGGCACATCGTCTAAAGGTACTGGAGTAGGAGGATATTAATTTATCAAACCTGCTTTTCTGTCCTTAGTAATTCTGAGTTCTAAAAGTTAAATGATCTGGTTTACATTCTGTTCATATGGATTTGGATTTAAAGTTTCTTGAGTTATAGAGAGACCTTGGGCTCACTGTTAGCAAAAAAGTGTAGTTCAGTCCACCTCATAACTCTAGTTGGTTTATATTCCTGTGGCAGAGATCAGAGTTGTTTATTAAATAATGTTTTAAACAGTGTGTGTATTTACATGTTTTGTTTACATTACTAGAAATAATTTGGAAATGTGAAGACTTAAGGACAAAAATTGGTTGAATAACATAAATTACTGTCTTTGTGGCTTTACAACTTGAGAATTATCAGCTTTTCACCACATATTTCTTATCTATCCTTTACTATAGAAATAATGGTCTTGACCTCCTTCTAGGAAGCACTTGAAATTCAGTGGATGTAACATGTAAGGGTAAGGAATTTTTAGTTACTGCTACTGTTAATACACCCTTAGCAGTACCTTGATACCAGAGATATTAAGTGAGCAGCTGTTTCAAGTGATAAACACACTGGTCTATGTTTGATAAAAGAGTTTAACAAAGAGAATGTCCCTTTCTCTCTACAAATACACAAGTATTTTATTGGTGGGCATTATAATATAAAGTCCTTTATTTCCTCATGTCCAGAATTAAAATTTCCCCTCACATTTATTATTTTCTATTTATTTCATTTCTATTTCCCTCCCTTCTCTTTACCTCTTTCTAAGATCTTTAAGCAGGTCTGGCATTTAAAGAAGGCAAATTCTCAGACTGATTTAAACTACATGAAATTAAATGGTAAGATTGAATATTTTTTGCAAATTCACGAGATGTCCAAAACACAATCAGAATTTCAACATTTGTATAAAAATAATTTAAAAAATTATTTTTAAGTGCAAGGTTTTGGATTTTTTTGCAATGATTAATTAATTTTTTCCGACTTGCTGACCACTTTAGAATTCATCACAGAACAGTTAAATAATATGGCTCATCTTTTCTTTTTCCCCCCACAAGACATTCCTTAGCACAGTTTTCAGGGTATTTAAATATATTCAATTTTGGCAAATAAATGCTCTTAGTTTTGTTTATTTTCTAAATAAATATTTTTTTCACAAAATCACAGAAGGAGTGGGCAAGTTTAGAAGGGACCTATTCTTTCCTATCTTCCTCAATAATGCGTCAGGGATGCCTAAGATATAGTCATGATCTAGGTGGTCAATCTAATGAGAAGATATCCATTAGATTGCTTGTTCACAGGTGCTGTGAATTGTGAGAGTCCACAGTGTGCTTTTATTTACATAACAGTATGTAACTTATGAACACCTCCTTTAAAAGAAACAACATTTTATGATTCTGACCAATCAAGTTTTAGATGTAGTCAATTTACCTTTTCCAGCTAAAAATGTTTCCTAGGCTATTTACATTAAATTAGGGGTTCTGATCAAAATCACAGTACAAAGTCTTTGAAGAGCAGTTAACAGAAGGAATAAATGATAACTTTTTCTCCTTATATTAGGATCAGAAAACTTAGTTGCAAGTTGCTTGGACCAATTGGAGAACAACATGGGAAAGGAGGCTCTGAAAACATCAGGTTCTTGCACAGGCACTAAATCAGTTTTCTGAGTTTATTATGACAGAATCTGGGAAAATGCCCATGCTTGGTCCCTTTTTTCTGAGTGAATAATCAGATCATTTGCTGAAATTGAAAAGAGAATAAAGAGGGTAAGAAACAAATTTATAAAATGCACAATAAAAAAATTACCAGAGCCAAATGGCATTTATCCAAGAGTTATAAAAAATGAATAGAGCCAACTGTAGAACTATAAAGATTGGCATAGTGTCTCTTGCTTGAAATTGTCTTGGTCTCACACCAGCTTCTGAAGAGGCTTCCAGTGCAGCTCTGGAAACAATAGATCTGTAAACCTGATGTCTCTAAGGACCCAAGAGCAGGAAATTTAATAAAGCAGAAAAATGGTGAGCACTGCTAAATATTATCCAGTTAACAAAAGCCAGCACAGCTTTTTGAAAAAGCGAGGCAGGACTAGAACTGCTGTTCTTTGAATTGCTAAACAAACAGGAGGATAAATGAGTCAAAATGGGTTTCTGAAAGACTTCTGATAAAGCACCTCACCTACAAGCTTTTAAGGAAATTAGGCAGTCATGAAATAGAATGGAAGGTCCTTGTTTGGATAAATAACTTCTTAAAATAAGGAAAGCAAATAGAAATACAAAACAGATCATCCTTACTGTGAAGAAAAGCAATTGGAGAATTTCTGCAGGATTTTTTTTACTGGCTGGGTACTGAAGTTCTGCTTGTCTCTCATATGACATCATATCTGTATGGCCATTTGTTGTTGCTGTATAATTCCTTTTCTTTTAAATCCCTCTGCATGCAGACTTTGGCTGATTCTTTCTTTCAAGTGTCCTCTGTTGATTGAAAATCAATCTTTATCTTTTAGTCATGGAGAAATCTTTAACTTGATTCTTATTCTGAACCTTTTTTTTTTTTCCCCACCTATTATTCCTTCTTTTTGTCCATTTGTGTTTTAGAAAGTTCAGGATAATTCCCTATAGAAACATACTGGGTGTTTCCAGTGCTTTCCACAGCCTTCACAATGACATACAAGGAGACAGCGCTGATTAGCACTGGTTCAATTGTTGTCAAAGCATTGGCAGCCTCAACACCACTTCAGTTTCCAGTTCCAAATGTTTACATCTTGGGATCATTAGATATGCTCGTTGGCATTTAGTGATTTACCCAGAGGATTTGGGGATTCTCCCTGGTGACATGGCAAAGAACCAAGACTGATTCTTTTCTGTGTTCTCTGTTCTCATCTGGCACAAATACCTTTATCCACCAAACTGTGGAATACTCCCTATGCCTAACTAGTGGTGAAAAAATCCCATTGTATTTCATGTTCCTTTCACAGGTGCTTTGAAATTTATTACTTAAAAACAAAAACAAAAAAATCCTAAAAAAAACCGAGATTATTTTTCTTCTTTGGAATTAGATGCCTGGCTGCTCTGCATATTGACAGCAGAAAGAAATCCTTGGTTATAGAAATAATTTGAAAATAATTATAGAAACATTAAAATCTGAACTTTTTCTGATGTCAGGAATTGACTATGATGTCTAGCAATCTATACAGAGAAGGTAATTTCTAGATAAGGCTGTATAAACATTAGCAATTGCTGCTGAAAATATTTCAATGAGAAAAAGTTTGCTAAATTGAAATTATAGGCTTTTAAAAATTATACACTAATCTGAAATATGGTGCTGAAATATTGATATTCAATATGGAACAGACATTTTAAATGGGACCTCTGAGGCTTTACTTTTTTTAACAAAACAACACTGATAGAAAAGTGATGTTAACAATTGATTTTAAAACTAAGGAAAATAACTGATTATTTCTAACACATTAAAATAAAGATAGTTTCTGACACAGGAAATGGAGGGGGGCTTTATGATAGTGTGGTTTAATGGAGTTTTTTAGTACCTTATTTTTAGATTCATATGATTCATCTGGTTTTGCCTGAAAACCACTTAAAATTACTGCAGGGGGAAAGGTATTTGCACAAGAGCAAGCAGAATTTGAATTTATTTTATTTCAGAAATGAAAATAGTTCATTTTATAAAACAATGATGGAACTGCAGCACAGGATGAAAGGCAAGCACTGCTTGCTTCATGGATGTAGGTACAGGAAGCATCTCATTAACAACCTCATCTTTAATTTATTTATGTTTCATCTATATTTACATTGTATTAGCCTTCAATCACTATGTTATTTAACCCTGTCCAAAATCTCAAGTATCAAACCAGATAATCTTCTCCCAGATCTCCTCTGCTATGAATCACTGTTTTTCCCTTTCTTCTGAAACTCAGCTGTTGTACTAAACCACAAGGAAAATATTCTACAGTCCCTCCAACCCAGCCTTTCACAAACCTCTTTAATTAGTCAAATACAAGTGCTATGTCAAAAGTAAATCCCAGTTTTCCTATCTTCAGTATCAAAGCTTTACATTATAATTTTATAAAGCCTGTCTCTTTTCTATGACCATCTCTATGAGCAGCAAACTAAGATAAAACCAATGCAAACAAACATGAAACAGTTGCCTGAGGAATTAGAAACTTTTTAGGTTGTAAGCACTTCAAATCATGTTACTAGACTATATATGAAATTTCAAGGACACATTGTATGATGTGTCTGAGTGTTAACGTGCACCTGGGAAGTCTTTTCAGCATCTTGGCAAAAATCATCACTCTCAATACATAAAGTGGGGGGAAGAGGGTAAAGGGGGTGGGGGATATTTGAAGTGAGGATGTTTGTGTTCCTAAGTAACCATTGCACATGATAAAAGCAAGCTGTCTTGGGGGTAGCTGAATCCCTGCTGCCCATGGGAAGTGGGGACTGAAGTTCTAGTGGAGCTTTGCTTGAGCGTGCATCTTTTCCTTTCCCTGTCAAACTGTCTTTATCTCAAAACACAAGTTTTCTTACTTGTACTTGTCTGATTCTCCCCCACCCCAGCAGAGGGTAGTGAGTGTCCAGCTCTGTGGAGCTTAGTTGCCAGCTGGGGTTGAACCATGACACCTATTTTTTAAAACATACATGAATAGTCATAAATCTTCATATACATTCAACAAACAACATAAGTCTACTTGGAGAGTATTTGCAGGTGGTTGACCTTTGAAAAATTTTAGTGCCCATCTTTGAACACACAGAAGCACATGGCAATGTCTCTTTACTCTATTCAACATTTTCTCCAGAGAATATCTGAAATTTAAGATTCATTTAAAATATCTAAAACAATATTGATGTGTGACTGGGAAACAGGCTCTTTTAAAGAAGTTACATAAAGTTAAGTACTTTAAGTACTGCTGTCTGTAATTTCAATGTGATGTGTCCAAGGAGTCTCATGTGTTAAGCACAGTACCACAATAGCTTATAGAAACCACATGTGAAAGGCAATATACAAACACAGCAGAAGTGAATACACTCAGAAATTCAGGAAGATATTACTGTCAGATTTTATAATGTTCTCAAACCTGTGTTGCTAATGTCAGGTGCCATTGAAAAAGTAAAATGTCTCCATTCAGTATAAAAGAAAATTGGAGCAAAGTGGTATATGAACTCTATCCTGACATTCTTTCTGTGAGAGATCTTGCTTAGTTCTCCAAACTTCATATATGGCTTTACTGTTACTAATATGTACAGAGAAATGAAACCAGTGAATGCTTGCTTGTTTATTTGTTTTACTGGAAGGTAAGATACTTTTCCTACTGCATTAAATTTCCACCAAGGTAGTAGCATATCTTTTATTTAAAGGAGATGTAATGCACATTTAGCAACACTTTTCTGTCACTATGGTGCTGGGATATGAATAAACTGGGTTATTATTAGCAATAAATTTAATTTACAGAAGTATAGTTATGGGCAAGTAAATGTAAAATTGAGAAGACCCTAGATGAGAGGATCATAGCATAATTTAAATTGAAAAGGGCCTCTGGAGCCATCTGGCCTAACTCCCAGATTGCAACAAGCCTAAATTCAAAGTCAGATCAGGTGGCTCAGGGCCTGTATTTCTCACCTTTAGGGATCAATTTAAACTGCTGTAATGTATGATTACTCCTGGTACTAAAATGTACTGGTACTGAAACTGTGGATGGGAGGACAGGTAGCCCCATATAAAGAATGACAAAAGGGCCCAAAAGACATATAACTTAAACCAGCACAGTAATCTGAGTAAATAATCCAGGTGAACTGATGCAGGCAACTCAAGCAGTGCCAAGACTGTCATCATCAGTAAGTGATAATCTGTGTGTCAGATTTTTATTTCTGAACCCTGCATAAAAAAGTTTAGCACTATCAGTTTTTAGTCTTGGCCCGAAGCAGATTGATGGATATTTTTCCTTGGAAAGGTATTACAGAGAGCAAGGTCTGTCAGTTACAGTCTAGAGCAGAAAAAAAGGGGTTGGCATTGCAAGCAGTGTAGTGAAAAAAGGAAGCAAGCCTGATAATGCAATGACAAAGTCTGATTGTGGCTTCATGGGGTTCTCCAAATTAGCACTTATTTAGCTATATCACATTCTAACTGCAGTGGAAATAACTTGTGGACTAAAGGTGTTGTATTGGACCTTCAGATATCCTAGCACAATATGAAAGCTATTAATTTAATGCTCTACAGTTAAGTATTTGAAAATGTGAAATAAATTATTCTTTTACAATCAACTGGGGCTATGTGTATCTCAGTCTTGTGGGACTGACAACAAATGTGAACGTTGTTCACTGATGTAAATTTAATAACTTCAAAGTCATTACACTGTGATATATTTTGCTGCAACAATTAATTGGCTGAGCTCAAGAGGTTTGGTGTAATTTATTATTGATTATTTTATACATATAACTTAATTTTCCTCTTGGATCTAGTAGTATAGTTTCACAATGAGTCTAATTTAAAACTATAAGTCTAAAATACCATTTATGCTTTAAGAAAGCTCTGAGGAATGGGCAAAAAATACTTGTAATTTTCTTTTCCTGAAATACAAGGCATGCACTAAAATTAAAATTAACTTTAAATTCAGATCATCTACTGCTGAATTGTTGCTTTTTATGCATTGATTCCTCTATTCTACAGAAAAAATATTTCTAAGTTTGCATTAGTTTGCCCAAAAATAGTTATTTTATACAACCTAACTGTAAGGTAATCAACATTGTATTTAAAGAGCACTTCAAGAAATTAACTGGTAAGAGTCAGCAACTTTATGGATTTGCAATACCATGGCTTTAGTCCTCACACCTTGATGAAAAATTCGACTTCATCGTGCAAGCAACATAATGAATTTCAAGAGTATTACTAGTGAATAAATGAAGATGCTTAAGAAGGACATGGACCTGGTAGAGGGAGTCCAGGATGACCAGAGGCTGGAGCACCTCTGCTGTGAGCCCAGGCTGAGACAGCTGGGGAGGGCTCCAGGCATACACATAGCACCTTCCAGTACCAAAGGGGACCCACAAGAAAGCTGGAGAGGGATTTTCCACAAGGACATGAAGTCATAGGACAAAGGAGAACAGTTTAAAAATGAAAGAAGGTGAATTTAGATTAGATATTTGAAAGAAATTCTTTGTTCTGCTCTTCCAAAACAATACTCTTTTAAAAATTTTCTGTGAACTTGGCTGAAAGTTCTGATAGAAGTTACTAAAAGACTGGGACATGACAGGAGAATTTTTTTATCAAATTTACTGTTTGTCAAGGAGAAGAGAAAGTCCAGACAGAAAAATGTATGGGTCCATTCAATTCCAAAATCCAAAGTAAAAATAGTAGCAGCATAAGCAAACTCAGTTCTGAAATATTTTTTTTGTTTTCTCTTGCAACAGGAAATTAATTCAATTAGTTGGAATAGACCATGCGTATTTAATGTGACAATTTGAACTGGGGATGGTACCTTTTAGCCTTGAGAATTCTAATGACATCATTAAGGTTGTTTATAGAAATCTACAAAATTAAATGACTGCTATTAAACATCATCCTTTCTGAGATGGAAGCTGGAATGGCTCCTGGGTCTGATAAGAGACAATAGTCCTTCATTTCTAGATCACTGCATTGAACTCGAGCCAGGATAACAACAATGAGAATTTATTATCAACAAAAGACAGGCAACATGCACTATGAAAGGAGATTATGGTGTCAGGCAGTTTCTTAGGGTGCTGGTACCTTCCTGGGAAGCGTGTTTTGCATGCAGTGCTGCTTCTCAAGGATATTTAGATCAAGCTTCTGCCTGAGAAGTACAGAAATAGCTGAGAGTACAGTCACTGCTCCTGCAGAGAGAGCATAGTTCCAAGTGTCATCAAATATCCATCTTCCACCAAAATTAAAGTAATTTTATTAAACATAAAGTAATGGCTTCTAGAATATGAATTGTCCATGTTTAGGAGAAAAAGTAATCCACTTCTACAGGCTAACCAGCATCTGTGATGGGAGAAGTCCTGCTGTGGCTCAATGGTTACTGGTGAGTAACCTGGTTACTGGTGACTGGATCTGACCTGGGTAATGGCAATGCCTTGCTGGCTTGACTTCCTTGTTTGATTTCTTACTCATCATGAACTTATCTGGGTTCTGGAGCAGTGGCTGGACTTAGTGGCTGCCACCATACCTGCCCTGCTCACCTTGCTCAGGTCTGTGGCATTGTTCCCATGCCAGTGAGGTCCCTTTGGCTTTGCTTTGTTCTTGTGTGTGCCCCTGGGTACCTGTGCCCAGCAGAGCAGCCTTCTCCTGCCACTCTCTGCCCTGCCCACTGTGCTGGGCATGACCAGCAGGGTCAGTGTAGCAGGAGCTGTGGGGAGCCCTGAGCAGCCTGGTGAACTTCCCTGTGCCAGTCAGTCAGCTCCCACTGGTTTGGCAAGAGCCAACACCATTCCACTGCATGCCAAAACACCAGCCAAAGGAGGACACAGTGCCCTGCTGAAATTGAATTTTAAGGGATGGAGGTGGGAAGGACAGAATGGGTTCCTGCTGGTGTCAGTAGACACCGGAGATGTGAGGCCACCCACAGGAAAGGACACAAATGAAGACACAGGAGGAGGGATGTGAAAAATGACAAGTTGAAGGGACAAAGCTGGAGACTCTGCCTTAGAATGAGGCTCTCCTTGCCAGAGCAGGTACAACCTGGAGGGGCTGGAGCCAATGGAATAACCAAGGTAGACCACAGGAAATGAGTAAGAAGGAAAGAGCACAAAAAACAGGAGTAAGGAGCAAGGTATGATAGCAAAAATCTTTTTATTTCTCAATCCCTCAGAATAAAAAAAAAAATTAAAGCTTATCTTATTTGGAAATACAATTAATTCATTGAACTTCCCATAGTGCAGGCTTGTTTTACTCATGACTCTCAGCCAAGTTACATCAAGTTACCCAGACTTGTTCTAAAAAAGCTGCTACAGTATTGACTCTCCTAAAGTCTTGGAGTGAAAGGTTATGTTTAGAAGACCAGCATGACTCTAGATATTTCAGAGACTTCTCTTTAATGGCAGTTTTAAGACAGGCTGGATGAAATGTATTACATGCAGAGAGGTGGTCAAGGAGGTTTGCTGCTCAGTGCTTCTTTCTGGAGTTCACCTCACAGATCTGACAAATCTTTAACCCATTTTGGAAGACACTTCCAAATTTCTACCATGCACATTTGGAAATGGCAACAGGTTATCAAGCCTTTAGAGATCAAGCAGTATCTTCTGAAGGATAGCTGAGCATCTCTTAATATAATAATACAGTTCACACAAATTATGACACAAATACAAAAATATCGCACAGTTTGGGCTTTTAAGCTCAGATGTAGCATTTTTAAAAATAAAATATTTTCATTCGAGTGATTATTTATAGAATTTGGCACAGTTTTTTGGCATAAACATTAAGAAATTAGTTTTTTATGGAGAGGCCTGTATTTATGACTCTGAAATTAGCTGAGAGAAATGGCACTGAGCTAGTTTAAACTGTTCCATTTTGTGATAGTTGTTCTCAGGGAGACTTTTGAAGTGCAGAACATGCCCTTGGTTATGTTTTTAACAGCTTCTCTGAGTTATAGGGTGTGAGTACAGACTATATGAAAGGATCATTCTTTGCTGCAGCCTCTGAAAGGACTGAATGGGTTAATAATTTTATTTCTCTTTCCAGAATTCTTCCATCTTGATGTCATTTAAACTATTCTCTTTTTTCATCCTTCCAGAGCAATGTAAGAAAGTTGCAGTGGTTATAAATCCTTCACTGTGGCTTTTGAAGCTGGAAATGCCAAGGTGCATTCACCATTTACCTCAACAGTCCTTTTCATGGCAGCTATTACAAATGAGGTGAAATATATGTCAGTGTCATGCAGCATTATTCTGACTTATCTCTGCAGCTGTCTTTCTAAATAACCTTTACAACATCAAAAATAGAATCTTTTACTATTTCTACTATTTAACAACTTGTTTTTAAATGGCATTCAATAAATTGCTGGTATCCTTCAACAGCAAACAAAGGACTGTCTGGAAGTAAATGCAAATGCATGGCTCTAAGTTATCCACACTGTTAGATTTCTTCTGAGTCCTGCTTTGGAGTGAACTAACCAGCTCCTGGGGGTTTCAAACTTGGGATAGTTGTGGGGAAAGGATTTTCAGAAAACTCTCAACACAGGTGCTAGGTTTGACACTGCTAAAGTATATCCTACTGCACTTGGCACAATCCTCTCAGTTGATGCCAGCTAGCTCATTTGCCCTCACAGTATTGCTCTAGGGAGTTCTATCCCACAGAAGAATAACATTAAAATAAAACTGTACTTTGAGATATTAGATAACGTGGAAGCTGCAGGAGGAGTTGAAGGGATGATGACAGAGGTTTCTATATCTCTATCTGCAATTGCAGACACCCAGAACTCTTTTGTCAGTGTCTCCAGACACTGACATGTATACCCTACAGGGCTCACACATAGGACAGACAGTGGATTTATATGAGAAAATTTGTTAAGGAAAATTATTTAGGAGGAATATTGACTATATTGAGGCGATCAGGAATAGGGCTCAGACAAGTAAACCAACCAGCAGACTGTTTAAACAGCCTATTTCTCTACCTTTTCCTTATTTTCTCAGGTTTATTCCTCTTAGATCCACCCTGAACATAATTCCTCAGCATTTGACCCTTTGTTAAAACTTTCCGTAATGAGTTTTGTAAAGTCCACAGGGCCCCTCAAGCATCCCATAATACTCACCCTTGTTTCCACCTGCTTATCTGTTACATGGCTCAGCTTGACCTGCTTCAAGACTGTACCTGAGTAGTTTTTCAGTGAACTGAAATTTTATCAATCACTGTCTGAGTAGCTCTGGTTTTTGTTACTCTCTCAATTATCACTTACCAGTCAGATTTGTGTATGTGTGTGTCTAATTTATCACATCCTTGTTATTTATTATTTAATTTATAATGAATAGTCAGGTAATTAATGAAGCAGATGGTCTTGCATTCCCCATATTCTTACAATGACCTATCAGCCTGAATGGTCTGCAAATGAAGTCCAGGATGCATCATGTGTGATAATAGGTTTTTGGAGTTTTTTCCTTTATATGCTCTTTGATTTCCAGAATGCAGACAATTCATTTTTGTAAAGTCATGCAAAATGTTGTTATGTGCTTTGTGGGGGCTGGGTGAACCCGCTGTATGGCCTTCTGCTGTAGCAGTGATTGAGCAGGATCCTGTAGACATACAACCACAAATTGGGTATTTTTATGTTTATCTGTCTTCTCTGCTGCATGTTGAACTGTGGCAACTCTCCAGTTTCAGGCTGGCCATGCAAAACCTGAAAGGCCAAATGCCACAGCAACTGGTCTGTAAGGAAACGCAGTAACATTCTCAACAGATTGTGCCAGATGCAGGCAGAACTTTTTTCTGTTCAGGTGTCCAGCCTCTCCTCATCATTTGCCACCTTATAAGCAGCTGGATATTTGCACATGCCAGATTTCTCATCCATCAGCACCCCCAATTTCTTCTCCTCAGCCTCTGTCCCCTGCAAACCCGTGCTGAGGGTGAGCTCCATCCACTCTCTGTGTCATTGGGGAAGCCACTAGAGCCCCTGGCCAAGGCACAGCTCTGAGGGACACTCCTCATCCCCAGCTCCACCCACACATGGAGCCAGTGACCAGTGGCTGCATCCATCTGGCCAATTCCTTATGGCCCCAACAGTGGCCACCCTCCAAAGCCAGGGCTCGGCAGTGTGGGGCCCAGGGTAACATGTAGAACTGCATCCAAAGCCTCACAAGGGGTATGGGCACATCAGACATGTCAGAGACTGAAATTTTATGGTTAATGGCTTAAACATCATTATGAAGGAGTTTTGCCATTATTGCAAAACTGTCTAAAGAAGCTGTGACCACCCAAGCCCACCCCTCCTTGATGTGGCTGGAACTTTGTACTGTGAGTTAAGCCACCTAAGGGTACCAGAGATAAGCTAAAGGTGACACTGTTGTTCAATTTTTTCAGGTCTAGGGACAAGTAAACAAGACTAAGGGAGAAGGATGTATCCATAAGAAAGCCAAACCCAGCAGATGTCCTGGAAATCATCCCTCTCTGTTGAGGGTGGGAGAGACCATATCCCACATTCTCATCTGGTCAGAATACACTGAGCAAGGGCTGTCCCAAGGAGGAGCCAGCAGCCACCAAGCACTCTCTGACAGGAATGGATGCATCTGGAGCTGACAGGCCCTTCCAAAGAGCTCTCTGTGATCCTCAGCTCTTCCAGCCCACCCCACCTGCAGAGCAGTGCATACTGGCTGTCTAGCCCCCAGATCTCTCCATACCATGGGAAAACTGTTGGCCCCAGCAGCTCAAGGCAGCCCACCAGACTGATGCTGCTGACCACAGCTGGCTCACTGCATTTGTAGCTGCACCTCCTGCATGTCTTGCTCATATAACAGGCAAGCAACTTGCCAGATGCTATAGCAGACAGCAAGAGTTCTGCCAGTGGCCTGCAAAAGTGCCAAACCAGCCGGCAAAGGGCAGCAGTGGCCAAAGGATTAGAGTTACAAGCAACAGATGATGCAGAGGGAGCCTGTCTTTGCTGCAGGCAGAGACTGCACCCCTGTGTGGAGGCTGCAGAAGCAGTCTCATGTCACACAGGGAGCTAATGAGCAGCCAGCATATTCCATATTGAGCTAGTAAAGCACTTCCATGAGAAGGCACAAAGCTCTTTGCCATGTGGGACAGAGAGAGATATGAGATATCCCTTCAGGTGCAGCGCAATGTGGATATAGCACTTGTCTCTAGAGTGCTTGTAGCAACATAGACATGAGTGAAGCCACATAAGCAGTCCAGAGGGGCAGTGAAAACTCTCCAAGCTGTATACTGTCAGCAGCATAGGCAGAGAAATAATGCATTTAAGATGCATTATTAAAGAACAAAGAAATATCCTTATTTTTTCTCTTTTTTTAAGAGCCAAGCGGATCATACACTTTTTTCTTGATCAGATTGAGACATTGTAAGGAAATAAAAATGCCCTGTGTAGGAGGAAAATAGGGCAAACCAGATGAAATAATGCCCTTATTATTTTTGATGCTGAATTGCTATTCCTCAGTACTGTTATAGCAGGATGATTTAACTTGGTATAATACTCCCAGTTGTCTTATTTTCCTGTTAACAATGTTTGTTTCTCTCCATGGCTGAAGTAACTCTTCATTCTTTCTGCAAGAGTGATGTATGGAAACTTCTGCTAGTCAGCAGTGACTGCTAGTGGAGAAAACACTAAGGAAATATTTTTCTTTATCCAGACTTTATTATCTAGGACATAAACCAGCATTTCCTGGTGAAAGGGAGTGGACAATAAACAAAAGAGACAGGGAAAAACAGGGAATAGCTGAGAAGGTAATTTAAAATCCTCTGCAATTTTTTTCAGTAAAACATGAATATGGAGAAGTTGCAATAATGTTTGGCATAAGACAAGTCAACCTTCAGCCATTATTCAAATTAAGCGTAGAATATCAAGGCACTTGCATTTCCAGTAGCCTTGGATTAGCACTTGGGCTGTGCTGTCTATGATCTAAAACTTAAGGCTCTAAAACAAATGGATGTGGACCATTGCCCCTGGATTTTAATTTTTTAAAAAATAAATCAGAAAGCTTCTACTGGAACAAGCGCTGCCATGAAAGCAGATCTGGACTGATCTGGAGTTGGAGCAGGAGGAATTTGGGAGTTTCTGGTCCTCTCCAAGTACTGAAGAGCATATTCCTGTGTCTGCTTCCTCTCCCCAAATTCTTCCCTCTTCTCTTAAATGTTTAGACTTAACTGTCTGCCCTTAATTTGCAAAGTCAGACTCCATGGAAATCAGTATTTTTGCTATTGATTTCAGTCATTTCCACATGCACCCTCTGTGCTTTTCTGACACACCCACCTATGGTTTGCAAATACTGTTCCAAGTCATAGCAGGAGGCACTCCAGTGTGCTTTGATGGAATGAGCAAGGTACAAACATCTGCTGATTCACACAGCTGTAAGTGTGTGTATGAGGGAAACATGGTCCTTTCTACTGGCCTGTGCTCTTTACAAGAAACTGATTTGTGCCACAGATATCTCTAAACATCTTTGAATTCTCCAAAGTTAAAAATTGAAATGTGGCTTCAGTTTAAAACAGAATCTGATAGTTTGAATTTATCTCCCCCTGCATAAATCTCCTAGTTACACTTAAATATAATTTTTCATAATTTTTTTATCATGACAATGACTGGTTTTCCCATATCTTTGTTTCTCAGTGATATTAGCTGAAAAAGAAAGGAGAAATCATATATTGATGTCTTTGAACACCACATCTGGAGAGGACTGTTAAAACGTAGCATTTGGAAAAAGTAATTTTATTTGTGACATTTTTTCAGATTTTTATATTTACAAATTGAGTGAAAAATTATGCTTTTCATTTTTCAGCATACTATTATTTTAATTTTTGAGCCATCAATATGAATAATGTCAATTTAGCAAAAAACTACAAAATAATTCCACTTTAGATACTTGATATACATTGGATTTCTTATAGCTTTCAGAATATCACTCCCAGATCTTCCTGTGCTGGTTCACAAAAGGTCAAAACAATTTCAAGATGAGGTAATTAACGACATGGCACAGTGCTTCTAAGTGAAACCATTTCAGAGCATTCCTGTATCCTATTGAAAAAGAGAAAGATGTGTCTTACAGAGCAGATCCTGAGATTAGATATGGCATTCATTCCTAAGGTTGCTTCTATCAGCATGATGGACTCAAGACCCAAATCCATCAGTAAGGACTTTGAGCAGATATTTTGTACATGCAAGTTGTCCTGTTGTCTACATTACTTTCCATCTGCAAAAATGTGAAGCAATGCTTTTATTCCCTATGACAGTATAAAGACATCACTTAAAGCTTATAAAGATGAATTCATTAAGCATTTGAAAATCATAGCAATAAGTGCAACAGAAAAAAAAAAAAAAAAGACTTAATGATTTCTGTCAGAGAGGGATTTGGATGTGATTCAGTCAATAAAGCATGCAGCCACATGCTCAATGAGTATAAAAAGACATATAAAACAGCTGGTTCCTCCCTTGAGCAGATCCATTCTGTGTTGCAAGGCCATAATCCACAGCCAGTGATTGTCACTGAAAGGTTTTAGCTAGCAGCCGTCCGCTGCGGACTGGCTCGTGGCGAGGACAGCATCTGCCCTAAAATTAGCAGCAAAACGTGTCTGTAGACTTAGAACATACACTCACACACAGGAAGGACCTGGAATCATGGAATACTTTGGCTTGGAAGGGACCTCTGAAGGCCTGCAGCCCAGTGTTCTGCTCCAAGCAGGGACAACTAAATGGCTAGGACAGACTGCTCAGGATCTTTTCCTCCTGAGCTTTTAAAATTGACAATCTCTTTACAGCCAGCAGGCAGCCTGTTCCAGACACTGTTGCTGTGAAATCTATATAGGGACTCATCCTTCAGAAACTTTCTAGATTTTTGGTGTTCAATTTTGCAGGTATGCTTTTAGAATAGTTGCTTTTTCAAGTTTATATCCAAGGTCACTGTGGGAAAGCTGCACATTTTAGAGGGAACTGCATTTTGCACAAGCCTTGATACAATCCATTCTTAACTGGCGAATTTGGCAACAAGTGTAACATCAACCATAAAACCAGGATGCAAGGTAAGCAAGATACAGTTCCATTTTGTATTCAGTGGTACTTGGGGTATTTCAAGCCTCTGTCTCTTCCTTCATTAAAAGGGTCTTTGCCTTTGTCAGATTGGACTGACATGTATCCTCCAAGAAATCACAAACAAAACCAAGAAACACTTTAAAAAATCCCTTTTTTTCTCTAATGCAGGCAAGAATGTTTTCCTATGCTAGGATACTTAGAAAGGTGAGATTGCATGCATTTTCAATTTAATAATGCATGCAGAAAGAAAGTTCATGGGGAAAAAAAGCAGCTTTTTTGTCATTAGATCCACTTAGATCCAGTGGTGCTGCAGTGTCACAGCTGTTTGCTCAGAAGAGAGATTGTCTGTCTTCAACATACAACAAAATAACATAGCATTCTTTCTTTTTGTCAAATAAATTTTAGATTTAATGTTCTGTCTTATTATAAAAAAAAAAACCACAAACAAACATTTCTTGTTGCCTGATTGATTTATATATATTTACATATTCTGTTGTCCATTGCAATGCTTGTCTGTGGGCTTTGACTTGGTAAAAGTTGCTAGCCAACTTCAACTAACAGATTCGCTCTAAGGACTGCAACCAGCACATAGTATCAGACAGTTTACAAAAAGTCTCATTTTCTGGTGTGTTTGCTTTTTGTGGGCCATTTCATTATCATGCAAATGGAGTTAGGCTATTTTGCAGACAATCTAATTGTTGGCATAATATGTCCCCATTATTTGTACAGCACAGCAGTTTGCATTAGGCATTACCAAGTGTAACAGATACCAATATAGCAGCAGAATTTTTGAAAAACAGAGTCTACTTTTCATCAAAAGCTGTGCATACTGGTTTCTAAATCCAGTCTAGAATCATCAGCAGCCCTCAGCGAACCTAAGCTCCACAGATTTTCCAAAGGCTAAACATGCACTGTTTGTGCCAATAGGAGCAACATCACAATTCTGACCCATACATTTGAAGTTTTCATCCTCTAATGCTTTCATTTCTGCACAAGCTTTAGCTCTTAAATGAAGACAGTATTACAATATGCCTACATAGTCACAGCAAAGGAATAAAGATAAATAAAGCACTACAAAAATAGCAAATGGAAACCAAACTGATCTCTTTTTAGCTAGTAATAGGAATGCAAAGCTGAAACTTTCATCCTGTTTCCAAATAGTAAATCTTATCTTTTCAGAAAATGCTGCCAATTTTGCGCTGTTGAACTTTGGAATACAGCCATCCACACATAAACACATTTGCACTTTATTTTGGTTGGCTCATGCTAAAGCCATATGCTGGGATTTCTTTTAATTAAAAAGACAACTCAGAAATCTTGCAGTGTTCACACAGAATAAAACATCCTTAAAGGTTCCAAAATGTCAACAAAATTCTAAAGTAGAAAGGACAGTTTTATTCCTTCCACTAATGTAAATAATGTTGGCCAAGGGAAGTTTAACAGCCATTTTTCATGTGTTTATGAAGACACTTCATTCACTTATGTTCTGACATTTAATGTTTTGATGCAGGAAGGATCAGTCACTTCTAAACCCCAAGCAATTCATACTCCTTTGCCTATTACCAGAGCTGAAATCCTCATCTCTGCAGGGCAAAGTATCAAAGCTAGGGCAGCTAAGGAGTAAGTTGTCATTTTTAAAAAACATGCAAAATTACTTAATGTAATTGAGTAGATGGAAACTGAAGTATCAGATATGGGTTTATATTTTTTCAGTCTCAATTTCCAGCTAAAAAAATGTACTCTGTAAATATATATGTTGTGCTAACCAAGAGTAGATTAGACTGCAACCACCATGATACCTCAAATATTAATCTGGGATTTGTTTCTTGTTTCCTTTCACTTTTGACACTAAACTTGTGGATTATTGAACAGTACTGAATGTATATTTGCCTCTTCTAGTCGTCAGGAAGTGATCAATCACTATTGAGCTGTATATATTTAACTGGGTATCTAGCTGCCACCACTAATGCCCATGCCCCTCAGCCATGAGAGGCCAACATCTCTTTCCTTCCTTGCACAAAACCTCCAATATTTAAACAGACTTCTCCAGTCTTCCAATAGCTTCCAGTTTGCCAGTCTCTTTGCTGGAAAAGGCCTGAAAGTCTTCTCTTCAGTTAAACCAAACATTTATTCCTGAAGAAGGACAGAGAAAAGGAAAAGAAGAATGAACCAGCCATGTGGAGGGTCTCCATTTTTCGAGTCCTTTTTTGAGTTAACTCCAGCAACAACTCTGCTGCTATTACTGCTGGACTAGTTGCAAGGAACCATTGCCTGCATTAATCAGACAGTGATTATTTTAAATGAAGATTCACATTGACAGCAACCCACAGCAGCACAGGAATCTAAATTCTATAAGGAGCAACAGATGTGCTGTCCAGAGGATGTGTACACACACTGCTTACAGCTATGGTAGATTTCAGTACTATCAGAGGGAGTGGTAATTTGATGTATGTTCTTTCCTCCTTTGCAAAGGCTTCTGTATCCCCCTTTTCTCCCTGGCTCCAGTGATGGAAATGCTGGTGAACACTTAATCTTGCCTCAGGATGTGGGTGGGTTTGGACTTGAGTCAGTTTCTACAAAGCAGTGACAGCTGGATCAGTCACAGGCTGCAGGCTGATACCGTTTGACTCACATTAGCAGAATCCTTTGTGCTGTCATCACTGCTGCCTCACCTTCACAGGAATGAGTTCAGCCTTGGCTCAGCTCTCACAGCATTTCTGCAAATACCTCACAGTTTCTTCATCTTTTCTTCCAAAGGCTCCTCTAGAAACACTGGCTGATTGCAGTATTTTTATATGAGATAAGAAATACATTACTATAGAGCCTTCTAGCAGTTTGATTTATAGCAGTGTGAACACTTTGGTAATTGTGTGTAATAATTTACTGGTCCACACGACAGTAGTTTACACTTTTTAATGTGGATGAAAAATTTTATTTTTAAAGATTTTCTGAGTCTTGTCGACTTTTCTTGGTTTATTTTCGATACATTTGTGAAAGGATGCTTTCTTGCACTGGGAAAACTATCTGATGGGACAGTCCTTCTTGATGTTCTTTGTGTTTAAGCCCTCAGAAAGAAGATATATAACAATATTTTAGATACATTTTTTCACCATGCATGTTCTTATCCAAAAGGTCAATAAATATTTCTAGTAAACTTTTGGACGAAACCATGGTATAAAACTATAAGTGCCACAATTATTAATATTTTTGCTAATCAGTGATATGATCACATCATGTGATCATGTGTCTCCTCTTCCTGATTTGTGAAAAAGTGAACACTTTGTGCTTTCCAACCTTTCTGTTTGTACTTGAATGAATTATGGATCTCCTTTGTTTGGCAATCATGCTACCACAGGGAAGAATCTGAATGTATGCTGTCAATGTACTGAATAGTTTATGTTGTTTTAACCTTTCTGTGTTTATTCCTCTTTTTATTCATTCTCATGATTTTTGGTTTTTCATTGATTTAGGACTTTTCATTCACAACCTATCGCAACCCTCAGCTCTTTCCCCCTATTACAGTTAATCTAGAGCCCAGGAATATATTTGATGGTCAGTAGTTCTCTGGAACTTGTATTTGTCAACAACAAACCCTACTCAATGTCACAATTTCTCCTTACCTGACCAGATAAGTTTGGGACTCTGAAAAGCTTCCATCTGCCATAGTCTAGATAATATCCTGCCATCTGAAAAAATTTACTTCTTTTTATTTATTGTTAGCATATCTTACAGTGGTCCAGAAATCAGTTTTGTTTTCCTCTGCCACCATAATTTATTAGAATTATCAGAAAAACTGTGAATCCCAAATCATAACAAAAAATCATATAGAAGTAATGGACAGCAGTCTTTATTGGGAAGATGTGAAAGATTTTGAAACAAAAGTGTCCAATTCATCAGGCAAGAACACAATAGCTAAAAGTTGTTTCTGCTAGAAATAATGGGAGACTAACAGATTTCTTCCTCTTCGACAGTGATTATTGCTCAGTCTGCCCAGGTAGGTAGCTTTGCATTGTGCTCTGGAAAAGTACAGTGCCAAACTAGGGAAAACTGAAAGAGCAAGGGAGGAGCTGCTGATTTTGATGAAATGGAGAAAAAAATCTAAAAAAAAGTTATTTAATTGCTTCCAGACACAATTAAATAATGTCACATATACATGGTAAGGTCCATTAGGAAAGGATCTCAAAGTTATCATGCTTGAAACATGTAGGAGTACAACCTGCAAGAACAGTAAGCAGGGTTCTTGCTGTACTTGGTAAGGCTTGAGCCAGGAAAATGCTCATATTGAAGTGCCAGTGAGAAGGCTGGGGGTGCTCAAGAGGCTGGGAGGGGTCATAGCTGGAGACAGCTGACCCCAACTGGACAAAGGAGTATTCCACACCATGAAGCATCATGCTGAACAGTCCAGCTGGGGGGAGCTCTCTGGGGAGCTGTCTCACAGCTGGGGCAGGCTGTGCAGTGCTTGGTGAGCAATTGCAATGTGCGTCACTTGTTTCATATACTGTCTTAATCATTACTAACATTTTCCTTTCCTTTTCTGTCTTATTAAACTGTCTTTATCCTAATCCATGCGTTTTACCTGTTTTCGTATTCTCTCCCCCATCTCTAGGGGACAGAATGACCAGATGGCTCTGTGCTGTTCAGCTGCCTGAAGGTTAAACCATGGCAAAGAGATAAGCAAATTCTATGTTAGAAAAATAATTCTTTCTAACATTCAGCACCAGGTGGGATTGTTGAAGAGGCTGTGAAGCTGCAAGAGCCCTATAAAACAAATGTCTATTGTGAATATCTTGGGGCATGACATAGCTGGGATTCATCTTGCCCAATTCTATCTGTCAAAAAGCATTCACCATCCAGTTTATCCTCTGGGAAGCCTTCATGGTTAGTGGAGGCAGACTTAACGCCAGAGACAATTTATCTTATGCTAAATGAGGCATCTAGACTTTATGGAATCACGGGGTGCTTGCTTGGTTAACCCAAAAGGAGTCTGGAGGAACCACAGAGCTCCACGATAGAAGTCACTGGCTTCTATAATATTATTTTAATGGTTGTAAGAAAAAGGGAAAGTGTTCACTCTTTTTCACAAACTGGGAAGAACAGACCAATTCACATGATGAGATCACATCACTGATTAGAAAAAATATATATAACTGTAAATCTTATAATTTTATACCATCATTAAGTACAAAAGTTCACTACAATATTTACTGCTGAAAAATACAATATTTATGCTGAAAAAAGGTTGAAATGTATAGAAAATACAAAGCATTATATCGTGCTTGTTCAAGACTTTTACATCTTTAGAGATCTGTAAGCAGCACAGATTGCTAAACTTTCCCATGAGTGAATGTAAAAATGAATGAGTATGGTTTGAACCAGTTGTTCATTTGAGTGGTGGTTGATCAACATATAGAAACTACTGAAGAACTCACAACATTTCAAAATCCTTAGAGTACAGCTTTCTCTGAAAGACACAACTGTTAACAGCTATGCTTCATTAACTGCTACTTGTTCATGTTTTGAAAACTTAACTTGTGCAAACAAACAAAAAGCTTGAGTAGAACCATTGTGACTGCCTACACACCAAAAAAAGTATTATAAGACTACAACTTACAAGAATTCCATGAAAATACAATAAGTTGGTGCAAATAGGATCAAAATACCTTAACTGATACTCATATTAAGTATCTTCCATTTGTAAGCTTCTCAGGTAGGAGATTAAACCAGAATGTGTTAAATTTGATATAAACATTGTATATGAAATTTCTTACCTTAGAGAAATACAAACACTTTGGAAAGAAAATGCCATGTGATTACCATCATGTTAATCATTATTGATGGGTTTACTAGCAGTAAATCTGGTCCCTAGATATAAGAGAAAATCATAAAAAAGAGAGCACAACTGCTCTTTTCTTTTCCTTTTTCCTTCCCAGCCAGACTGCTCAAACAGGTTTGCAGTCCAACAGCTCCAGTGCATGCTAATGAGTACTGAGTCCATACAGCTGCTGTTCATATACCCCATTTCAGGTTAACAACATAGAAAAGATTTTCCTTTTACCAATAGTAAATTAACACAAGGCTGGTGTGGGAGTAGAGGGAATATGTGCCAATTTCTGACCTGACAGTGCACTGGAATGATAAGCTGTCAACTCTCACATCAACCAGCAACAACAAGAAAACCTTTGAAACCATTAAAGCTCTGATTAAAGCAGTGATCTAAATCAATAGAAATAGAAGATTAATTAAGTGTACCCAAAATAATTACTTTAAAATTAGCTTGACATTCACATTGGACACACAACTGGAAGGAGATGCTTACTTCAGTATAGAATTAAAACAGCAAATTAGATTTTACTCAAGCAGAAAAACTTACAGGAAAACATATGCTTACAAAATTTGCCACGGATGTAGTAACCAATCCTGGACAATGGCAGTGCAATGGGCTGTCATCCCTTGAGGACTTGTCCTAAAGTTACTAGTAAAATCTGACTTGGCTGGTGACTTGGAAAAATGCAATTAGGGTTCATATTTTTTTGATAAGGTTTGTGCAATATTATATGTAAAATAGAGGAGCATATATAACTTACATAGCCATATAAAAGCTTTCTGGGATGTGAAACTCTAATAAACTGTGGGGACATTCTACTTGGAAAATCACTGTGGAAATATTTTCTATTGACAAATAAAACCAGGTTTAAATCAATATGAATTGTTTTTTTGTTTTGTGTTGTTGTTTTGTTTTGTTTTTTTATTTTGGAAAATAATCAAATCTTTAGCATTATTATCATAAAATGATCTACACATGGCATTGCTGATATAGTAGGAGGTGGAAGATAGAATTGGCAGAAATATGGCAAGTATTAGTCTTTGCAATGTACAACACATTATCTAAAGGATGGAAAGATGAATTGCAACTGCACCTATCTGCATTTGATGGATGTTTTTGTTTTTCTTTTAGCAATACATTCAACAGTAAAAGAGCAACTCACTAAAATGTCATGTCTGGCTACAGTTTACTGCTGTGGTGTTTCACACAGCTTAACACAGAGAAACTACAAGATGCCACAAAGACATGGAATTATAAATTATGAATTTAAAATACCAGCCACATCACTCTTTAATGCAGAGTATAACCTAATGTCCTGGAAATATTAGGGTTGAGATTAATCTGCTACAACTTCAGACAGCTTTTCAGAAACTATCTGATTCATATTGGAAACCCACATTCAGATAAGAAGAATCTAATTCTGAGATTCTCTCTTTCTATACACAACAATAAAAGGATTCCAAACAACTAGCAGTGTATTAAACACCCATAGTGTAATACTGCATTATTGCAATGCTGAAAAATCCTATGTGCAGTCAGATGAATGTCAATCTAAGATAGTTTGTCTCAAGTTGATAATTTCAGAATTGCTTGCATTCCAGTGGAATTAGCAGAATGTCTCTGGAATCCAGTATTAAAGCAAGTCTCTTCCATGTCAAGGTATGTATATATGAATGAATGTATGAATGTATGAATAGAGGACAGAATACTTGTGTCTTTGATCCTCAGAACACCATACAATCTTTACAGGTGGACCTATCAGAAGGAACAATGGTGAAACATTGCAGGAAGGATGTGGACTGTGTCTTCTGCACACAATGGGCTTTCTCTATGGGCTCAGATGAAGCATGGGACTCATGGAGTTACCCAGAGCAGTAGCCCTAAAGATGCAGTGCTAACTCCCACCCATGCTCTTTGAACCAGTAGCCCCTTTGCAGGATTTACTTTGTGTTGTATCAGCATCAGTAAGTACTGGTTATTAGACCCTAGTACCTGAGAGATAACACCAACTACTTCAGAAATATTCAGAAGTGAATAAAATAAAAAAGAGGGAGGGTCCCCTTAAATCATTTGGAGTGAATCTGAACATGATCTTTCTTATATTTGCAGTGTCAGTCACACCATGATCACAAAGTAACATCCTGACCACTAAGCTGACCATAACACTAGTTATGAGACGTAGAATTTTTAAAGTCTGCATATAAATTTTAGCATTCCAGACCCTGAGTAAGCCTTTGCACTCCATGAAAGAGCCCTTCCAAACAAAGGTTCTCTGTTGAGCAAACACTTTAATTTATGTGTTATTTAACAAATAGTAAATACTTGAATTAATAATTATTAATTCTTAAATCTTTACTGTGAAAAAATGTCTTAGGTAAACTACAGTTTGTTCACCTCAATTTGATTTGTTTGTAAAGAGGTCAAAGAGTGTGGAACTGATGTCACAATCCACTGCCTCAAGTAAGCCATCTATACTGTTTCAGTATCTGAGTGTAGACAGACCAAGCATGTGATGGTATCAGCATCCTGTGGTAGTTGTAAAATCTGCATTCTCAGGAGGCATTAACATCAGTGCAGGAGGTTCACATAATGCCACAATGGCTGCTCTCTCTTATGAGCATCTTTTAATACACCTGCCAGGAAAATTTAGGTGCAGTTCTGCATGAAGAAGAATATTTCTGCAAAGTTTAACACTACCAACTACCAAAAGTTGTGGCTTATTCTCCACTTTTACTCTTGGCTTAAATATAGCATTTTTTCCTTATATCATAGTGTGTTATTTCCATGCCTTGCAGATCTGAAGGTGAAATGATGTTCAGTTGTGAATAGAATTTTTTCTATTTTGCCTCGAGCCTCAATAGAGCTGTTAGGAGATTTAGAGGGTCACAGCAATCCTTGCTAAATGACACTGCTGCAATCTGCCTTTTTACAATCTCAAAGAGAAAAAAAAAAGCCACCTCTTGCAAACGCAGTAGCCACTATTCCTTGGTAATAAATTAGGTGACATGAAATCTCAGCATATACATGAAATCAGACTTTGGTCTTTCAACAGGCAAATCTCTAATCCATTTCAGAATTCCATTGTTTGAATGATGACTAGGCTTCTGGAAACATGTATTCTAACTAATTAAGAGTGTTACTTGTGTTTGCTGCTGCATTTTTTATGATTGCTCTTCAAAATATGGCGCTACAAACCAATCAATTCTGCAAAGCAGTCCAGGATACTTCTAAAAGTAAGTACAACACCAAAACTTTAATCAATTCAAGTATCTCCAGAAATGCCATGTTCTTTTAGTTTACAAGTGTCTCCAGAAATGTTATGCTCTTGTTGATTATGTTAATGGCTGATGGTTTATGTTGGCCACGATTTCAGTTCTGCTGTCATCTGGCTGTATTCCTCCTGAAGATAGAAGGGATTTCTTATGACTAACGTAGATTTCTGCAGGCTGGATAATATCTTGGTTGAACTGCACATAGTCTGTTTGGGTCCTTGCCATCAATTGCATTTCCAGTTGTGCTCTGAGTTGATGCAGGTTTTATCATAATATCAGTTCTTTAATAACAGTGCCTCCAAAAGTTATTGTTCTTTTGCTGAAACTTTTCATTACCTGGCCCTAATGGAAAATATAGACAAAAATGTTTACAGCACCTAGGTGCATACTTGAGAAATATATCTTGCTCAAACCAAATTACATATATCTGACTTTCTTATCCATAACAATATTTTTAACTGCTTTTTTGGCTTCAAATCCATGTCAATCCAGAAACAGAAAAGTTCCAACTTATTATACCCTTGCTTAAACTGCTGAAATCCAAAAATGCTATAATAAGTAATCTCTCTAATCACAAATACCCCTACAAAGTAACACTAATAATAAGTTGTGATTCCTAAACAAAACAAAATAGGAACCCTGATCTTTAACCCTTAGTCTAATCCTAAAAGTAAACAAAACTCTAAACATAAACCCTAAACCTTAATCTAACGCAAATTTTAAACCTAGTTTTAATCCTACCCTTCAACCTAAAACTGACCACACTCACAAAATCCAAATTTTAAGTACAAACCTAATTCTAAACCCTATCATGATGCTAAAACCAAACTCAATCAGAACTTTATCTAAATCTGAATAATTTCAGTGAATCATAATGTCCCTTATTGAAGAGCTATAGTAACCCTGACCCTGAACATAAAACCAAACCCTAATCCAAATTGTTGTGTGCAAGCACAGACATAACTTCTAAAAGCAATCCTAACCCAAATTCTAGTTCTGCTCTGCCCAAACCCATAGTTATAATTTCAAGCCATAATACTAAATCTGGAAATACTCTTTGGACACCCTGCTACCTTCATCCCAGCAAAAATCAAATCCTCAGCCTGACATGAAGCATTAACACACACAAAAAAAAGCTTAAACTGAATCCTAACTCTAATGCTATCCACAAGATTGAATTTAGAGCATTGGTGTTACAGAGTGAATGTGGGGCTGGGTATTAGAAGTTAGGGGTTTGGTTCTGGTTTGGGATTAGTGCTTTAACTATGGGTTGATTTTTTTCTTAGGACATGGCTTGTAGTGGGGTTAGTGGTTGGGGTTTGTTGTAGGGTCTGGAGTTTGCGACTGGGATTAGAAGTTGAAGTGAAGGTTGTCATGACATAATTTTTTTCCATGATATGAGGAATGTCATAGAAGAATACATTTTAAACTTAAATGTAAATAGACTACTTAAAAAAAAAAAAAAAAAAAAAAAAAAAAAAAAAAAAAAAAAAAAAACAAAAAAAAAAAAAGAAAAAGGTAGTGAATACAAATTACTGGATCAAGACAATTTTCACTCAGGCATTCCTTAAAAACTGTAAAGTAGTTGAGCAAGTAAGCCAGGTTTGTAACCTCTCACATAAAATGACCTGAAAACCAGAATACAATGTTAATTTTTAATATTCATGGGATTAATCAGTACAGACTAATGCATCTCTTGCTTACACAGTAAAATTGCTGGCAATCATGATAAAAAGATAGAATTAGAGAAGTCAAGGGACTTGGGGACTGGGGAAGTCCAGAAAAGTCCTGTAGTGCTTAAATTATGTATAATTTATCTCTAAAAGAAAACGTATAAAGCCATACAATTCACAAAGTCTGTGTAGACTTGCAAAGGGAACTCAAAAAGCTTAGTCACCTCATCCTCTTCAAAAACAATTCTGTGATGAGATAAGAAGACATTCTATTTTCAGACTACAGAATAACAAAATGTTGAAATCAATTACCAATTTTCAGAACATATGGAAACTGCAAGGGGAGTACACTCTGCATCACCATATTGATATATATTAAAGTGACAGAGTTTGATAGCTGATATTTGGGATTTTAAAGACAATAAATGAATGAGCAGGAAGATCTTATGAGACTGGTTGATTCAGAAGAGTGAAGGAACAGAGTAACATACAGGACAAAATGGATGCAAAATGACAGAGAAAAAATAACTGACATTGTATGCAGTGTGATTGACTGCATACGTGCTCAGTGGTAATTGATCACTGGGACTTAAAAGAAGCTCTTCAAAGCATTTCAGAAAAAAAAATAGAAAATAGACACTACACTCTGCTGGGAAGGCAAAATAACACAGAGCAGAAACCTTGACAATATCATTGTACACAGAAAAATATCTACCTGTTCTTGGAGTATCCTGTGTACTTCCAATGCCTCTCTGAGAAAAAAGGATGGCATAGATTTAGAAAACAAAAGAGTGTGAAGGGGAACAAAACAACTGAAATTGTTTCTGTACAAAACCAGATTAAATAGACTAGTACTCTTCAGTTTTGCAAAGAGAGCATGGTTGTGTTGAGAGGTGCTGTATTTGGTGTCCTGTAATTACAGGCCACTACATTTCCTTCAGCCAGCCCCCTCTTGAGTGCAATAAATTTTCTTTGTCCAAAATACATTTTCTAGGTGGGTGTCTGAGTTCAGTTCAAGGAATTCAAAGGACTGAGAGTACACCACTGCCTATAGAATTTGTGCCTTTGGATGACCAGGTGCACAGTTAAACTTATTTATCGAATATTTCTAATTCAAACTTCTTTGCCTTGAGGTTTTTACTATTCTCCATGAGGTCAAAAACATCTTGGAAACTAGTATTTTCTGCCTGTTCAAGTGTTTGTAGAATACAGCCAAGTAACTCAAATCTGGAAAAGATAAAAGAGACTGAGCTAAGCCATTTGTTATAAGTTATTTCTGCTAACCCAAAAGTACTGCTAGTGTATCTCTTTAAATTTTTGCTATTTTTTCAACAATCTTCTTGAAAATGGATAGCAGACCCATTTGTACAAGCCTTCTGTGCTACAGTTCGTATTTTGGAATCATAGATCCTTCAAATACAGACATATTGAAAAGTTATTTATTATTAATCAACAAAATTTGGCAAAAACTGTTATATCAATGCATTCTTATTAAATGCACCTGTTTTCCTGGCTCAGTGAGTGATGATTTTTGGGGAAAACATTGAAAAGATGAGGGGAATTGCTGTGAATCATTAATGAAGTACATTCACCTGTGGAAATTTCCACATTCAAGAGGCTTAAAAAACACTGTGCAGTGAGAGGACACATACAGGACACAGATATCAGCAAAAAAGCAAAGTCATTGATGAAGATCTGAAAAATCTGTATTAGCATCCGACTGCAATATTCTGACCAATTTGTATTGGCTATTCCACACACTGGGGATTTAAAGTTTAAAATGAAATTTACTGATTTGAATCTCTTTTGACATTGCATGTAAATTTGATTTTGCAAGGTGATACAGCAACATACTTGAATCACAAGTACAAATAATCAGAGTATACAGCTGGAATAAATAGTTGAATCACAGTACTAAAATAATTCTCAATAATATACTTGCTATCCTCAGCTGCTGGCAAGATGTATATAATAAAAATTCAGATCATGTCTGTCATTCGCATCAAAGTCCTTTTTGTTTGTTTTTCAGTTTTATACTATGTTCTTCACACTTTGTATTGGGCACCTTATTAAAAGTTATGTGACTATTTCTGCTCTTTTTATTAATCAAGGGACAGAAAAGTGTTTGACCCACTCAGATGGTGCTATTGGTTGATTTACATAATTAGTACAGCCAGTTGATCCACTCCACCCATATCAGGTGGCTGATCACAGATCATAGAATATTCTGAGTTGGAAGGAACCCACAAGGATCATCCAGTCCGACTCTTAAGTGAATGGCCCACACATGGTTTAAACACACAAACCTGGCACCATGCTCTGACCAACTGAGCAAACCCACTCAACTGATGTAGCCATGTATACAGAAGATCATCATCCAGACCTTTTTGTGGTGAGTTCAGCTTTCTTTGCAGCCATGACCTTTCATCTCTGATCTAAACAGGCATGCCACCATCCACATCTCCTGTGAGCCTTCTGGAATTTTTGTGGGTCATTGATCAGTCACAGCCAGATAGGCTCTGGACAAATTGCAAGATTAGGAGCATAAGAATTGTATTTTTTTAAAATATGTTTTGCTGCTACACAATCTGCATTTGCATTCTAAAACCTGGGCATGACTGATTAAATAATTGCTTAAAAAAAAGGTGAATTGCATTTTCAGATCAGAACTTGGACCTGAGGTGATGGCAGATGGGATGGAGTCATAATACTGGTCTTGTGGGACATGAACATTAGTTACAAGAAGAGAAGTAAAGTTAGAAGGTTATGTAATGCAGCCTCAAGTCTGAAGTAGAAGCATATCTTTTATATTTGTGCCATACAGAGTAAGTCAACTAAGTGTTCCTTCCTCATATAACTGAGTATTGTGTTCTCTTAAATTGTCACATTACAACATGAGGAGTTACCCATCAGTTGTGCCCCTTAAATTGTTTCCAATGACATTGTTTTACAAGGTAACATCTTCCATTTTAGCTCAGTTGGTCAGAGCATGGTGCTAAAAAATTTGTAAAGTGCTAGAAATTAATGTTATAAGAGCCAAGATCGGTACAAAGAGGTAAGACAGAAAAGATTTGACTACTGGAGGTGGCTATAGAACATTTGGAAGTTATAAGCAAAGCAAGAGAAGCTGAAGAAGAAAGTTCTAGGATAACTGGGAAAAAAAAAGAACACTCAAAATGTATATATGTATATATATATTATTGAACTGCTGATGATGAAACAATCTGAAAGAATGGCAAATAATTTATTCAGCAACAGAAGGCAGACAGGACATACCAGCAGATCACATTCCCAGGATTCTGCTCAATATATTCATGTAACACATGACTGCATTATATATAAACTAGAATATAATCACAAGGTGTCTCCAAGTCTACAAAGCACATCAGACTTATAAAACAGTAGGAATATTTTTGCAGAACTTTACATTCTAATTTACCTGAATCTGTTACAGAGTTATTACCAAAACAGATGACTTTATTTTAAAGGAGGTGTCCTTCTTCATCTTACGATAATTTTTTATTTGTTGCTCAAATAAAATAATAAAATTGAATAGGAAATAAAAGCTGAAAAACAGATTAAAACCTGCCTATGGAAGAATATCATATGCTAAAATAGCATCAGAAACTCAGTCCAAGGAATGTTGAAATGTGTTTTTCTCCGAAAATGTGAACTATGGAAATAGATGTAATCCACATACCAGATGTTAAGTTAAAAAAAGAACAACCTCCTTGAGGTGGATTCTATTTTTGCTTCAGTAAATATGTGGGTTTTCTTTATTTGAATTAGGACATATAGCTGAAAAAAGCCTTAAACACAGTAAGCTTAACTATATAAATTAGTAAACTATCATGCATACATACAAAATTCAGAAGTAGAATAGTAAATTGAAATGTAGCTGTTTTTTAATGTGCGCCTTTAGATGCCATAGGAATGTTAACATTTTACAAAGAAGTCTGCACCTGGCTAACTCACTGAATAACAAATTTGCTGAATGGGAACTTGGCTAAAATTATTACATCAGACTCAAAAGGGTATTGTTAGTCTGTCGTGCAACAACCTCCACAAAATAAATGCAGTTATGCAATTTTTAATTATTTGTTTGGTGCATTTGACAAGTAGGAAGAAGTCTGTTCTTAAAGTCTGCAATGGATTCTTGAAAACACAGCAATATTGAGCAGTCTGGATTGTTGAGAGAGAATCAGCAGTATACAAACATTTCAAGGCTGAGATCACTACGGAAAGATACAAAATCCAAAAGAAACAAAAACAAAACTAGGCTAATCAGGATGTTCAGTCTAGTTGGGACCTCACTGGGAATTATCATGTCATCAAATGGAGTTTTCGGAGTAGCTAGTTTTGGCTGGAGCTGCTATAAGGCAGAAACTCAACAGCAATTAATTTCAAGCAAGGAAACTCTTTCCCTCCATCTGACCAGCAAAGATGTCTTTAGACATCTCATTGGGATGATGAACATGTTCATGTTTAGCCTAATTGCTCTTTGCTCACAAAGGGCTTTGAGGGAACCAGCTTCTACAGGAAATGGGACAAGAGGATCAAAGCCATGGGTAATTTCAAGTCTACCTTTGCCTTGTCCATAATTCTGATGTCTTCAGGTTTCTGTGAAGGTTGTGATTAGCATTGTCCAAAATCTGGTGTATGAAGTGTTTCTTTCCTCTGTGTAGTCCTTTCAATCATTGCAGAAATGTGATTTTTCTCTTCCTCATGGTCATAAATTTTCAGTTTACCATGTATAATTCTGTCTTGATGGTCTCATGTCTCTGAGTTGCAGTAGATATGAGTCACATTGATCCATTGCACCCAGCTTTATGAACCTCTCAGAACCCGTGTCTGGTGCCAGTTTGTGTCACTTTGGGTGGCTGAACAGGTGAAGGTAACATGTTCATGCCATTGCCATGATCAGTTGTGTGCTGTTTGCACAAACAGGACCCTTGCCATGAAGGCTGTCGGCCCTGTCATTGGAACAGGACCTTCGAGTCCCTAAATCCCAAGGGTGTTAGTGGAAGTGTTTCTTCCACCTCTTAAGATTCTGCATGATTAACCTCTCTGTGTGGTCTGAATCTGATTCTATTGCACTGAGCTGTGCAAATATACTTATGTTTAAACAGCTAAACAAAAATTCAGAAAGGCCATAAACCTGAGAAAAGAGTCTTGTTGGCTGCTTCCACCTGTGACAGAACTCAGCCTAACAAACTGCACAAGCCAAACAGATAAAAGTAAAGAAAACACAGCTATGCACCAGGAAGCAAAATATTTAGGACCATTTTGTGACACCCTTTGAAAAGAAATATAAGTAGAGAATAGGGGGAAAAAATGACAAAAGAAGCATGAATAAATGTTTTTTACATTTTCGATGCTTTATAAAAAAGTGATAATCTGCTTCTTCTCTGTGTGAAATTAGTATTATTTTTTCAGTTCTGATAATCCACTGGGAGATGGTAAAAAAATATTTTGATGTAAAGGAAATATTTTCTTTTATCTGAAATGGTTTTCTTTAATTGTTAACATGCTTTGATATGTAAAGCTGTCAGAAAGAAATTAATAAGCAAAATAATTTTATATCAAATCAACTAAACATTTTGTGGTTTGATTTTTTTCTTTCACTGAATATGCTTATATACAAAGAAAGTTTCCATTCTTCCCTGGAAAACATACAAAAACTCTAGAATGTATCAGAAATAAATAGGCAAGGTAAATTATATGTTTCAAAGGGACCAAGGGTACTCATTTGGGAGGTTAAAGACCCAAATTCAACTGTAGTTTTGAATTTGCCCTCCTGTTGTCTGAGTGTTAAGCAGCCTTGTAATAACAATTTTTTTCTAAGAGCAGGTTTCTCTTTCAATACAGATGTGCTTATATGAAGCACTATAAATTGCAAAAAACAGAGGAGGAGAGGATATAAACCATTTGATTACCAACCTCTGGCTCAGCTGCAGTAAAAAAGCTACACTAATCCAAGCTCCCCTATCTGTTGTTTTTCAGCAGATATTTTTAAATATTCCCCAGACTTTGAGAAAAAAAAATCCCAGGACAGTTTATGAAAATTAGGCTTGTGTGGCATTGATTTGAATGTCTTGGTCATTAAATTGTTTAAAAAACCCAAACCAAACAAACAAATACCTCCTCTCCCTTAAAAGAGCAAAGACAGTATTCTAATCCTATTTGGAAAGAAAATACAATTTTCATCACAAGCTCTGTTTCAAAGTGGAGAAGAAAAATGGGAGTAAATATTTGGGTAAAATTTCCAGTTAAACACTAATATTTAATAAGACAGGTTTGTAACAAACTTTAGGGTATTTTTTTAACCTTTATGCATTTCAAAATATGCATCAAACTGCCAAAAACTTGAGACCAGTAACTCAGTACCTATTTCCCTATGGAAATTGGGCTCCTCATATTGAAGTGATACTTCCATCTGTTTTTCACACCATGCAATCATTTTTTCAAATGAAACACATATAAAATACCTAGGGAACAAATACCATTTCAGCAGAATAAAACCTCATCAATAAATGCTCAAAAACTGAAACATTGCCATATGAGCAACACCTGAGAAAATTCTCTGCCATAAAGAGATAACAGAAAAAGGCTTTGCAGAAAACTTTGCCATTTACTTAATTTTCAGGTCCTTGACCACAACGATTTTTATAATGATGTGGCATTAATTACTACTCTCTAATTACTTTTGTTAGTCCACCAAACTACATAAAACATATGAGGACAATTAGTTTGTCATTTCTTTTCAAACTTACATTTCTTTTATGAGAACTAGTGGTTTTTTAGATTAAAATAATTTCTTGCTAGTGAAGGTGCTACTTGTATTGTCTCAAACGAGTAATTCAATTTTCCTGTCTTATTTTCTTCTTTAACTAACCTTGGCCACACTTCTTTGTATACTATACTTGGTGTCTTACTGCTAAGGAAAAAGATTAATTATTTGAAGGATGTTGCGTTTACTAGCTGAAGAAATCAGATATTTTTGCTGAGCTAAACATATGCTGAATTACAACTTTCACCTGCTCCTGGAATCAAGACAGATGAATAGAAACACATTCTGAATATTCATCATTTTTCTAGCCAGCTACAGTCACACAAGAAACTGTTTAGTATGCACAGAGTGGTAGCAATTAATTTTTATATATTTGGTTAAGCTTAATAAACCTTTCTTCTTAGCATATTGTGACTCCCTCTTGAATTAAGAACCATTTAAATATACTTATAAGATAGATGTCAAATGTGAAAAGGGCCTTTTATATTTGTCTAGTAGTGTCATCTACAGCAAGGGCTTGTTTTCCCTTGAAAGCCTTAGTGTCCCTTCTCTAGGGACATTGTACCATAATTCAAAACACCATTGGACAAACCATAGTACATAAAGAGGAGCCCATTCCAGTGCCCAAACACCCTCTGGGGGAAAAAATTCAGCTAATATCCAAACTAAACTTCCCCTGATGCAGCTTTACGGGGTTCCCTTAGGTCCTATCACTGGCCACCAGAGAGGAGAGATCAGTGCCTAATCACCCACTGGCAACTGCTCTACAGTAAGGAGGATATACAGTGCATTTCCCAGATGCTGCTGAGCTGTAAATTGTACTTTCCTAGGGTAGTCACTTTTTTGTATCACACTGTCTGTTTAACCAATGAAAATAATACATTGTAAGGGAAAAGGGAGAGAGAAATCAAAACATGGATACTGCATAGTGTCTGCATTGCTATGGTTGTACAACATCAGGACCAATTACCTTCCTTTCTTCTGGTGAGAACCCCCTATAGTGATTTATAAAGTAGTTTACTAAAATATTGTAAAGAAAATGTTTACAAAATGTGAGACCACAAATTAAAAAATGAAGAGAATATTGGAATGCTGTTAAAATTTTTATCATCATCATCATCCTCAACATCATCATCATCATTATCATCATCATCTTGTTCTTAGCTACCTTCATATGGAACTATGATTTCAGTCTCTGCCCATTAAAAACATAAACCACTTTAATTTTCAGGTGTATATTTTGAAGACAAACATCTATATATTATTATAAATTAGGTCATTATTACACTGATAAAAGTGTCAAATATTAGAATGTCTTAAACAAATCAACATGCCAATGGCATTTTTTTCATAATTTCTTTCATGACAGAAAAGGTCATCTATTTTCTTCATTTTCATTGGGTTTCCAATTTATTTGAGTACAAGTGTGTCTCCAAACTTGTCAGCTGGCCTTAGGAGTTCTTTGACATCTTTCAGCTGCATTGGAGGATTCCCACAGACATCAAAGAAAGATCTAGATACTACTTAGATCTCATTTCCTCCTGCCCAGTCCCATCTCTTGCCTCTGCAAACATCTCCCAACATCCCCAGGGGTGCATTGGTAATTCCATGGCAGTTTCCTAGCTCACTGCACTGATCCATCACCAGAGGAAGCTCTCCAGAGACAAGACCTGTGCATCCAATGTTGCACAAAATGGGGTTGCTGTCATCTGGAGTGATGTCAGATTTAATTGTTATCTGTATTCCCTTTTTTTACCCTACCATTTTATTTGAATCTTATTAAAGCTTCTGTTTTATTAACTTAGTTGTCTCCTGGCCTGTATCATCGAGCTCAAGAAAGAACCTACACTGTTTCTCTCTCTCTCACTACCTGTACTGGTGCAGTTTCAATCTCTGCATAAGCATCCGTGAAAATATCTGCAGCAGGGAGTCTGCTTAGAGCAGTGCTTGCATCCTAGTGTGCAAAAATGCACAGCAATACCACTCATATTTGTAATTTTTAAAAAAACAGCAAATGGAACAATTTCACTTCTCATTTGGATTTTCTAGTGATCTGAGTTCTCTTTCTAGCCCCATGCTGAAATAAACATCTCCCTTGTTCATTAGGGCTGGCTGTTAAATTTAAAAACGCAAATAATCTTCAGCTAGGTATTGGGGGTTCTCCTCTTTATGATGAAAAGAAATGTTTCAATTCAGCTCTGTTTGTGCCTGGCCATGTATCCCATTGGTCCAGACCCTGACCCCTGGGACTGATTTCTCACATTCACCTCAGACCTCCCTCATCACTATGTGCTTACAGGATGATCTTTGGTCCATGGTCACCACCACTGGACCTGATCCTGACTTCTGTTCAAAGCTTGATCTTGGACTTGCCCTTTCCCTGTGTTTTTACCCAACAATCTGGACCTTGGGTGGCCCTGATCACCCTTCTCAGGTCAGTCCTGCTGTCTTGGAGTGGTGAGGCTGAGCCTCAGCTATGGAGATCTCTGTCCTGCCCTGATTGCACATTTGTGTCACCAGCTGTTGGAGAGCAGCTGGGTCCTTTTGCTTCCCAGCACAGCAGTATGACAGTGTCATACAGCTGTGTACTTCTTTGCTTGATCACTGGGTAAGTTACTTGTTATTGAGCACTTTAAAGGACAAAATCAAAACTGATGTATTGGCTGTACAAACCTCCTGGACCAGAGGGATGAAAAAAAGTAGATTGAAAGTAAAATGAAGGCTCAGTTGAATGGCTCATCTAGCATCATTAAAAAAGCAAGAGGATATAAAAGTGAAGGAGAAAATTAATAAATACCAGGAATAAAACTGACAGGTTTTGACTGCATCTCAAACTTTAAATAATTGCTAGAGGGTAGGGGCTCCTGGGATGATTTACAATGAATACTAACAAAAAAGCATGTCGACCTTAAGTAAATAAATCCATGACTCTAAAGGATTGTGCTGGTCTGACATAATTCAATATGCATAGTATAAAAAAAAGATGTGCAAACTATTCAGCTTACACCTCACATAAAGTAATAGATGTTGTCAGATGAACACTGAAGTCAGGAGGTTACTGGTTCTTGAGAAACAGTTACCTCCAGAGCTCAACTCATGCTCACTTTTCAAGCCCTCTGTAGGGCACTATTTTGTAACTATACACATATATATGTCCACTTTGCCATTTAATGGTATTTAAGAAACATTCTTCAAATCTTTACTGTTTAATAAAAATGCCTAAAAGCATTCAATGCTCCAGCAAATGAGTTTGAGTCTAACTGTCCTCTGCAGTGGAAAAGTGAGGACAAGGATGGAAAAATCTGAGATGTCTCAGAGATCTAGCTCTTCAAGGAAGCTGATATTGTTTACTATCCCTGTGGGGAATAATTTTGAAGGATAAATAGAGTGGCTCTGTGAACATATGGGTGTAAGGCTTTTATCTTCTAAAAATCATTATCAGTGAGGAAAACAGACTTTATCTTTAGGATGCTGTAAGTCTTGCATCATCTTACCTCTGGCAGCAGGAGACTTCAAGTCATACTGTTGTTGTTCGCTCCACATTATACTCCTCAGTCTTACACCAGAAGATGAAGGGTGAAAAGTTAATGATGCTAAAACTAGATTAATTTATATCAATTTTCCAACTTTCTTTTCAATAGTGTGTCAGAAGACAGAATCTAATGACAAATTCTGACCCTTACCACCTGAGGAAAAATGAACAGGGTTCTTAATTGCCCTTGGCTACTGATACTTTTCTACTGTTCATGTTGCACTATGCAAAAACAGGCTCACTGAGGATCAAGTCTTACTGTGTTGTCTGCTATAAAATCTAAAAGACAGAATTTTTGTTCTAGAAGCAATATATTCAAAATCAAAACAAGGGCAAAATGCACCCATGCACAATAAGACAAGTCAAAGGAATTAAAACACCAGTTACCTTACACTGAAATTATGTTTAAGAATTATTTATTTATTTGCCAGAAATCACCTTGAAATTAGGATACCAGGTGTGAATTGCTAACAGAAATAGTAATTGTATATACAATTCATATCCCTTTTACAGACTATAAATCTTCATGGAGGTGTTTGCTCACAACTTCAGCTCTAATAGGTCTTTTTTTAATGTCTTTATTAATTTTGTCTTGTTTATTGTTGTAAATGTATCATCATTCTCCTGCTCACTGAGATGAAACTACATCTTTTTTCCATATTGCTGTTTCCCAGGATTATGAAACACAAATGAGTTACACCTCATCAAGCCTCACATTTTTCTTCTGTGATAGGTAGTCATGTTTTCTTGCTGGTACATAATTCAACTTGCAGATGCCTCATCAGCCTCCCTCTCCTTGACACCTGTCAACTCTTTGTCCTCTTGGTGAAGTTGTTCAGTGCATTATTATTCCAATCTGAGGAAAGTCCTTGAAAAGTATCTGTCAATAGAGTGTGTAAGACCATGACATACAAACTCCTACCTTTCTCTAAGCCACTACTGAAGAATGGCAAGAGTCAGAATGCTGGAATAATGAGAAATACTCATTACATGCCTTATGAGTTAGAGACAAATCAAATTGCCACATGTTCTGAGGATCCTGATCCTGCAGCAAGCACAATGCATGTAATAGAGAGCCATGGATCATAAATTTGCATAGCTGTAAGATTTAATTTTTAATTACCTGACCACTAAAAAGTGGCCAGAATGTTGTTTTTATTATTTCATGATGAAATAGGGCATCCAAAAACCACCATGCTTTACCATATTTATTTTCTGGCATGTTTTAAAGGGCAGAAGTAGGCAGCATGAACAAACAGTAAAGGTTGAAAAAAACCCACTAAAGTTAAAGTATGTTACTGACAAGGATTGATGGCCTAAGCAGAGATGCCAGAGACTCACATGTAAGAACAGGACAAATGCTGGCAGGTGAGACTATCACAATTTTGTCAGAAAATCATGACCTTCAGGATTTGTACAGTAACTTTTTCCAGGCATGTGATCTCTTGTAAAGTCAGTGCAGCATTTCTGAACCATGTTAGATTGAAACACATACAGAGTAAGTGATAGAATCAAAGATTGTTTTGGATTGGAAGGGACATTAGAAGCTCATCTAGTTCCATGGGCTGGGACACATTCCACTAGATCAGGCTCAAAACTCTTTCCCTTAACACCCCCAGGGATGATACACCCCCAGTTTCTCTGGGCAACCTATCCCAGTGCCTCAAAACCCCTATAGTAAATAATTTCTTCCTAATATCTAATGCAAAATTCCCTCTTTTAGCTTAAAGCCATTACCTTATCACTCCATTCCCTTGTAAACAGTCCCTCACCAGCTCTCTTGTTGGTCCCCCGTAGGTAATTGAAGTTCTCACTCACAGAAATCAAAAGAAAGCAGCCTGGGATCAGCAACTTCAGGCCTGTTCTGAGATGACCAGGTGTTGGAGTGACAGAGTATTTAGCCTCAAAACTGTTTCAATGCCTGACATCCAAAGATACTGTCAAATAGACAACAGTGCCAGTTACAGTATCTGCTTGTATAAAGTAGACATCTGTCAGCTGAGTACTGTCCACCATCTACATTGGAATGAAGCCACAAAAAGCTGTCACTCAGAAGCATGCCCCAAAGGCAAGCCTGCCCAAGCCTAGAGTGAAATGTAAACCACCCTTTCTTCAGGGAGTTTTTAATCTTCACAGATAAAGGCAAAAATACTGAACCAAACACAAGCACACAGAAAAAATAACTGACTTGTGGCTGTGTCTGCAAAGTCACACAGGGCTTTGAAACCAAGAGGATAAAGACATGACAGAACATTAGAAGGTGAAGGAAGGAAATGAGAGAATCAGATCATGAGGGCCTCAGAGACCAAATTTTGACTGATTTGGAAAAGCAGGAAGCTGTAAAGTGGTGATACTCATTGAATGATAATATGTAAGCCTAAATGGGAAATCTGGAATAAGGTGATGAAAACAAGTTGAACTGGGAGAATGTTGGAGATGAAAATGCAGCAGCACAGGGATATTTCATGGTTATCCAATGTAAATAAACAACACATGACCCTGAGAACTGGTTCTTCAAAGCTGTCAACTAGAACAGAGGTGGAGGGGAACTTAAGGCATTGATTTTTGGTCATATTAAGTTAAAAATGACAATGACTCATCCAGGTGAAATACCGGGGGTGTCACCCTCAGCATGCGATTAGAAAATACACAAATCAGCACAGAGCAGATATGTGTGGATGAAGTGTCAGAAATTATGCACTTAAGTGGGACAAACAGAGAGTGAAAGATAATGCTTTGGAGTACCTCAGGGACAAGAGGAGAAAAGAGATGCCATCAAAATAGCTGATAAAAGAACAGTTAAAGGAAAACAAAGTGAACGGATTATTATCCTGAAAGCAAATGGCCCACAAGCACCAGAAACATTGCTAACAACTCTCAAAGAGAAGAAATAAAGTCAATTCCCTAAGATGCAATAGCAACTAACGCATTATGGGTTCTGCTTAGGGCAGTACTCAGAAACTCAGCAACAGGAAACCAGCAGAAAATCAGCAATATCCATCTGAGTTGAAATGAATAAAGATGATTTTTGGGCATGAACAGACATTACCAGCAGTAGATGTGTATAATATATATTTAGAGAAGTCAATATGCAAACAGCGTTTCTGAGGAACAAAAGGCAACATCAGATGAAAAGGCTGTACTTTGCCTAAAATACCCTCTCTTGATTTTAAAGAAAAAATAACAGAACTCAACCAACTTATTTAGTGCTGAAATTAGTATTTCAGGGATTTCACTTAATAAACATCTCAGAAGTATTCACCTATTTATTTCCTGGAAATAAATGCAGCTTATGAGTAAATGCCCATGTTTGCATAAAAATATGCCAAATTTTGTCCACATGTATGTCAAGAGAAAAAACAATAGAAGAGATAATGTAGAATTTTATATTAATATTATAAATTAATAAAGAGCAACTAAAATCTAGTCTAGAGTTTTAAAGTCCACTTACTGAATGTCAGAGCTTTTTTAAGGGCCTCCTAACTGCAGTAGTCTACAGAGCTAAACTTTTACGTTTAGAATCAGAGAATTGTTTTGGTTGGAAAAGACCTCTAAGATAATAAAATTCCGATAATGTCACTCTGCTGGGTGCAGAACATTATTGCCAGCAGCTCTATTTACTCCAGAAATGTTTGACCACCACCATATCTGAATTCTGCATGGCTCTAGGGCCCTCACAAAGAAGGAAAGGTTTAGGAAAAATGAGCAATACTTTTAGAGGAAACTTCTGGTATAGGAAATTAATGCTGAAGGCAATCTGTGACACAAACCCAGCTTTTTGTAGTAGTGTTATTATTGCTAATTTTGTGCAGGAAAATTCCAAAACAGCCAGAAATAGTTCCACCTGTCAGTTGCTTATTTGTATTATTTGTAACTTCCTCTGTGTTTATGCTACAAGTGCCTCATTCCATATAAATTAGTTCTACATGTGTTAAATTGAATTCTCCTCTCTTTTTCCTCAAAAAGCATTCCAAGATTAGATTGTCTAAAAATAAGTATTTAGCGTCTTAACCATGTTAATAGAGACAATTTCAATAAAAAGACAGTCTTACTAAGAATAAATGAAAAGTAAAAAGGTTGAGGAGCAGCTTCATGGATTATTCAGTACTGAACACTTTCCATTTAAATGAGCTCTGCCACTAACTTCAGCGGGAGCAACAATAAGCCTGCAGTTATTTGTTCTCAGTTAAGTTTTCAATAAACTTTGACATATGTGTACTTTGCTGAATTCAGCAGTACTGCAGTAATCAATGCATGTAGAACTTTACTACTATTTCAGAAGCACATACCTCTCATATCAAATTGTAAAAATTCTTAAACAATAAGCTATTTTTTCCCATGTGACTCTGGAAACAGTTGCTCAAGTTGTATCTATTTGTTCATATGTATTTTATGTGACATCTTTGAAGAAAAGTATTTCTTAAACTATGTAATCTCCTATATTTTATTTTCATTATATTTAAATTAACCATCACATTTCAAGATAAGTTAATTGTTTTAGAATGCAAGCTGTTGCTATTTTATCAAAATCACCAAGAAAAACTAGGTTTGAGTGTTTGTTCTATACAAAAAAGCTGAGGGAAGATCAACATAAATCCATCCGACAGGGATTTTGCACAGAATGCTGAGCTCAGACACACAACATGGAAATTGCTATGCAGAAGATGTACTGTGAATTCTGAACAACATATCACCAAGCTGATAGCTTCAGGCTGAGGGTTTGCTCTGTTTCGTGATAGGACTTCCATTGGTGGTTTCAGGAGACAACATGAGTATTATTCCCACATATTAACCTCAATTAAAAAGTTACCCAAGATAGAGCGTTCCTTCATTATTTCTTTTAGAGTCAATTCAATCAAAAAATTTTAAAAGTCATTTGACAAGAAAATAAACCTCTGTATACCTGTCATTACCCTCCTAGTAATCAAAAGGCTGCTGTGGCTTGGGCCCAAAGGACAGTGTTACCCCTGCATGGAGAGAAAAGCAACACTCTTCTCAACTCAACTAATCTACTGCAAAGCTTTTATTAGGAAAAATTGTCTTTTGCTGTAATAAGAAAATGAGAACAATCTGATTTCTGTGAAATGTATGTGAATATCTGGGCAATAAACACAGCCTTAGATCAACCCTGAAATAAGCTAGAACCTGCTCCAACCATTAATGTTTTGAGTCTAAAGTTGAAATAACAAGTGAGAATTAAGATATAGATTGGGACTTTTTTTTCTCCTAAATATACTTTTTCTGCTATGTAGTTCTATTATGTAAATAATGATAGAAGGAATGATAATGCTGAAAACAGCACAAGAAGTCTTCTTTTCTAATATTTTCAGTATGGTCACAAACAACACTCACGCCTGGTTGATAATCCAGTGGGGGTAAAAAAAAAGGGACATAATGTAGCTCAAGAAATTTGAATCTCCTTCTTGAGCTCTTCATACAGGAATGGACTCGTGGCTTACTTTGCCATGAGGACTTGTTTGGTTCTAAAAACCCCACCCAGCTGTCAGTGCTTGACTCAGCTAGGAACACAGAGACCCTCAAGAGAAAAGAATCCAGCAAGAAGTTTTCTTAGACTGACTTATACAAACATATTTTCTTAGCATCCATAAATGGGTATGGGGTTTTTTGCTATTATCATCTATCTAATCACAAGTTGGTATGCTAACTAACACCAATCCCACCCAAAGACCTTTTATTCTAGAATAAGTAGAATGCTAAGGGAGAAACATCTAAGAAAAATGCAAGATTTTAAAATTGCTTTGGAAAATTGTTTCATGCTGCCTTCCAAAATAAATCACAAACAGTTTAGTTTTAGACGTTTACCTTAACTTCCCAAATTAGAGGGAATTTTAGTGAATTATTTTTTCCTATAAAATATATTTGGCCATTCCAGAAAACATATTTCATGCATTTCTTGCTCTCTCTCATTCTCTATCTTTTTTTATTCTTTCCCAATCTGTATGTTGGTTATAGGTAGACACAGGATGCAGCAATTTGCAATTAGCTGTTAACAATGTGAGCTTTTTGTCCCAGACCCATTGTCTTTAATTTTTAATGGACAATTTTCATCAGCTTTGGTGGGAAATAGCTCAGACAAAGTGAACAAACGTTTTTATATATGAATGATATTGTTGACTGCAGCTTGGAACAGCCACATGTTCCCATAACTGCTGACAGTCTTTACAAGCCTTCCTGTAGGTAAGGAAGAAAGAGCTTGAGGTATGACCAGCAACTTTACAGCACTTTCTAAACTTCTCCCATCTTCAAAATAAAATACCAAAGAGCACCTTTGGGTCTTTATACTCAAATAAAACTGCAAAATCTTATAAAGCTGTACATTATTGTAATCCTTCACTAGGAAATTCTATCTGCTGGAAAATGCTACAGATATTTAGAAAACCTATATCAAATTTGCATGTCAAAACCTCCTTTCCTCTCCCATCTACCCCACAATTTATGAAACTTGGCTCGCTGGGTATATTCCTCTAACACATTTTTACAGATTTGCTGGCAGATTTCACCTGATGGTTTCTCTGCAGACATTGAAAAATGGGACAGCCTGAATTATTTCAATTTTTCAAATTTTGTGTTAATAAAACTGACTACTATAATCACTATAAAATGTCTGTGGATTTTTCCTTTTTAATTCTCTTAGCTAAATTAAGAGCAGCTAAGTTCATGTCCTGATTCAATTTTTCTCATAAAATAATGCATCTGCATAAAGCAAAGAGGGAAACACTGATTAAACTTTCAGCAATTTTAAAACCCCCTAAGGACACATTATGATTATGCCAAGTAATGCAGAGGCAGGTACTAATATTAAATAATCACATTCATGCTAGATGGGCAATGGATTCATATTTGAGTTAAACTGTCAGAGGAAACCCAAGAAACAGACTCGTGGGATTCTCTTCCCCTTTATAATACAGATGCAATTCTTAAAGCCTTCCCAGCTACCCCTGAAAGAGCCCTTGTTTCCTTTTGTATCTTTGAAGGCTTTAAAATATTAGGTTCTCAACCACAAATAATTTGATAATTTTTAAAAAATATATTATCTGCCTTTAGGATTCTCTGTTCTGGAAGATTCATTTTTCATCAATCAGACAGCTCAACTAAATAGACACCAGCAGGAATATTGTGTTCATTTCTTGGTCTACCCAGATTATGTCTCTGTCCCAGTCTGGGGTTTCTCCTCTGTCCCGAGATCACCCCAGAGGGACACGAAGGTGGTTCAAAACCTGGTTTTCTCTGAAGCAGCCGAAGAGAGACTGCCAGAGACAGTTTTCTCTTTTCCCAAGGATTGTTTATTATTTCTTATCTCTGGCACCTTTTGCCTGACCAGCTGCAGTCTGCTCAGCCTGGCATCCATGGTGGAATCTGCCTGGTGAAGGCAGGGCTTATCTTATATAGTTAGTACTACGTATTACATGTTTACAGAATTTTCCCAATACAATACAATTTTATTAAATGGTCCAGCCCAGACCCCATCCAATCTAAGAGTGCCAACGTGTCACCCAGCATGAATGACATGGAGAAGAAGGAGGAAAAGGTGTCCACCCCCGAAATTCTCCATCTTGGCCATGTGTCCCTTATCACAAACATTCAAAAAAACCTATTTATCTACATTCTAACAATCTAATTTACACTTCACTAATTTTGGTAGCTTGTTTCCATTCTCTTTGTGCTGACAACTTCCTCCAGGGGTTAGAATTCAGCACCTGTGACACCAGGGTCTCACTCAGGAGTCTTTGAGACCCTTGCCAAGGGGGTTTTGAGACCCCCAAGGAGGCCAGGGGTACACCCTGGGCTCCCACAGTCTCTTCTGCACTCACAGTTCCTTCTCAGATCCGCCTAACTTCTTCCTCAGCCTCTTTCCAAAATATCCATTCTCTATTTTGTCCTCTTATTCTGGCTAATTCCAGTTTTGTCTGTAATCTATTTCCTACTGACAGGGGAAATTCTTCCTTTTTTATGTCTTTGCACCAATCTCTTTCATGAGATCAGTAGCCTTGTTGAATCTGTCACCTTAGCAATGGGCTGGAACTAAAGCACCTGGTTAAAAGGTTTCAAACATTCCTTTAGGTGATCATACATAAAGTCAATAAATTAATATAATTTTTCCAAGTTTATTAGAGCAATTGCATCTCTTGAAACAAATGTGACTTTATTGGTGCTAGATAAAAGTGAAAACCGTGTTGCAAGTCAGCAGCAAAGAATGTGCTTTGCAAGATAGTCACTGACTTATTTGAAAGGAATTGGGGAGTTTTATATTTTAGGATTAGGCTATGCAGCAGACAAAAGCTCATCCAGTTCTATTTAGATTGAAATAAATAACTGAACCTTCAACAGTCATCATAAATAACCACAAAAATTTTTTTCTTTAAGGGGATTATGTTTGTCATGTTATCCCAATAGATAAGTGCTGCAAGAAACTAGAGGAAGAAGAATCAGCAGATTAACCCTGTGTCTTATCTTCCTGTTGATTTCTGATATATCCTTATGCTATGTAAGTAATTAATTTCCTATTTCCCATCACATGATCTTCTCACCAGATCAGAGACATGATTCAGTCACTAAAGTATCATGTCATCTCAGTGTTGTCCTGCTTCTCCTACTCACTCTTCCTACAGTTTTATTATTTATTCACTGTCTTTCTCTTTGAGAAGGATCTGCCTGGCTGAACCTTTTGTATGAGGCCACCATAAATATATACACACACCAATCACAAGCTTAAAGCATTATTTCACCATGTCTCACCAAAGTGGGAACATCTGTACTGTCAGGTAAACTGACACAGACATCTGTAAAGTAAAAGCACTGTGCTGTAAGAACCTTTTATTTCTTTCTAGATTGTTTCTCATAGATTTTTCTTCATCCTTTTGGTTAGGGTTTAGGACAGTCTGTCCATGAAATCACAGTTGATATGGACCTTCTGGTTTTCACTGGAGACACTTAAGTGCAAATGAGCCAGTTCTTGCAGAACAGCATTGCTTTATTTGGTTTACAAAGGATGTATAAATGTTACTGATTAAGAAGGCTGGTAGGTTTGTTATCTCTCCTCTCTAAGGATTCAATAGGTGTCCTTTACCCAATTTTAGCTAGATAAATAACTCTTTTACAGACAAGCATCCTGATGTAGATTTCAGCCTGTATCACTTCCTTTCTGCTTAGTCTGCATGCCATGGATATACTGTTATACCACATATTTCCAAGAAATTTTCTCAGACGCTAGAATAAAATTTCAGTAAAGTTTCCTTTCTTGAAAGGTCCGTGACATAGTGTTGGTCAGGGCCAATTTGAACATTCCAGAACAATTTCCACTTATGGCTCAGGAATTAAAATGGACAAGTGTCTGTTTCTAACAGTGATTTTAAAAGTGGTCACCTAGTTATAAGGTTTCAGGGACTAGATTTCATTAGCGCACTCATGGATCAGAAAGTGTCCAAATTTTAATAACTACCATAGACATTGCAGATATATAGAAAAGTTCAGATCAAACATCAGTGGAAATTCATTCATCAGTGTTTTTAGTGGAAGACTGGAAATGCTGAATAGCTGGAATAGGCTAGACCACAGCTATGCATCAAGCAAGAGCCTTATCCTAACCATCTGGCAATTGCATACTTGAATAATATATAGAAACCAGAAATTATTTGTATAGTATAGCTACCAGAATGCCCTTCATTAAAGGCTTTTTCTGCACTATGTCATGATTCCACTGTTGAATTGGTAATGAAAGTTTTCAGTTCCATATTTTCTCATCATTGGCTTCCAGAGTTAGGGGCTACTATCTAGCTGATAACAGGGATTTCCACTGTCTTGCCTTTTCTTCTCACCCAAATTGCATAGATGTTGATTTTTCCTTCTCCTGAGAGCTCATGGGCTCATTCATGTTACCCTGGCTACTCTTTTCTCTGTTTTGTTTTGTTGGTAGGGTTTGGGGTTGGGTATTTCCCTTGGGGAGGAGGGTTAGTATAGGGAGGAGCAGGCAGTCCACACAGTCTCATTTTTCAATTTTTCTTTCTTAAACTTTCTGAACTTTTTATTTTATTACTTTTTCTAATTTTGACTCTTTCATGTATTTGTCTGTATGTCCCCCATCATTTAATTTCCAGCAGTCCTTCAAAACATGAGAGAAATCTTCATACTCTACCTGAATACCACAATTAATTTAATCTATCACATGCATTTTAAAACTGTTTTTCAGCTCATATTCACATTCTCCACCTTACTTGTTGGACACTCCAGAACATGTCTTAGTTTGCGCATATGCTATTAGTTTAAATTAGAGCCACTATAAGAAATTAATCAACAGACTGATGTCTGATGACAAAATCTTCCTCACATTCATGTGTAATATGATTATAGCTTTTCTGAGCTGGAGAAAAAACATGGACCAATGGAAGGAAGAAGGAGGGGGAAGTGGGGAGAAAATAAGTTAGAAAGAAATTGGAATCATACTAAGCAAGTTTGGAAAGACAAGCTGCACCAGTATGAAATTCAGTGAATAAAAACAGCTGCCTGTATTTGCAATTACAGACTTATGAAGCAATTGTCTGTTAATGGCCCAGTTAAATTGTGAACTAGATAAAAAATATATTAGTTACACAGATAATAACAGATATCTCAGGTTATAAATTTGGTTTATATGAGGACTGTTTTCCATTACTTCATCAATGAATTGGCATTAAAAGTCTTCACAGAAAATAGTTGCTGAGCTGATAACTGTCATCCATTCTCTATCTTTCTATTTGGACAAGAGTAGGACTCCCTTCTGGGTCACTACTGTTGCATTTACAAATGCAGCAGTGATTGAGTCAATGCATCTATGGATGTTTTCTAATTTTTCCTCTAAAGCTACCATGCTACCAGTTTGGCCAGTGCTGTAAAGCAGCACAGAAGCCTTGATTCCTTTTCATGCAGTACCACAAGGCTCTGCAGCTCAGTTAGCAGTAGCCACGGGATGAAGTGGAAGGTAAATGTCTCAGCAGTGAGGGTCCTAGACTTGCAGCCATGGGCCAGAGTTCACCTTCATGCCTGCTGATATTTGAGATAATTTCCACATTATCCCACTGTGTTTCACAAGCAGGAGACACAGCAGAAGAAAGAAAGGAGATCTCTGTGTAAGTTTGCTGGGGCAGTGCTCCTGCAGACCAAACAGCCTGGGATCAGCCAGTTCCACAGTGCTGAAGCAGGACCAGTACCTAATCCCCTCTTTTTAGGCCTGTCTGCTTCTCATTTCAGGCTTGTTGGAACCTCTCTGAAAAAACTAAAGAGGGACTATGCTGCAGCCATCTGAACAAGACTTCTGTTTCCTTTAATCCAGCACAAGGTATTCTGAAAATGTCAAAGGCTTGTTTAGCTCCATTTTACAGACTGGTTAGATACCAGAGCTTGAAGCAGCAGCCTGAAATCTATGCTTAGCCTAAAACTCTAAGACTGTGAGAATGAAAGACTGTGATATTAAGATGAAATAGCTGACACAGTGAAACTGATATTGATGGTAGATTTAAGTAAGTAAGTGCAGAATCATATTCAGATAAGTTTTCTTGCAGTCACTACAAAGAATTTGCCTTCCAACAGCCATTCTTCTGAATAAAAAGAGAAGAGTATCAATTATAATACAGGTGTTGACAGCCATCTACCCAAAGCCTCAACAAAAGCATTAGAAATTTTGATAAATCCCAAAATTCTGTTTTCCTCTGCCTTCCATCTGTGCACAGTTTGGATGTGTTAGACAATAATCATTGTTTCCTGACTACTTACTCAAGCATGTGTTTAAATACAGTCAATTTCAATTAAATTCCTTGCTTGTGGTTTCTGAGCAGAAGTTCTTTTTATTGCTTTTATTTTATTGTTTTTGCCTTGTTTATTTTTTGTTGTAAAAATTGGCAATTACAAGTTAATGATAAAAAGGAATAAAGAATATCTATGGTCCATCTCAAGGGACCATATTTATTTCTATGTTCAATTAGTTAAATGGTTGTACTGCTACTGTCACTACACAAAACTCCTACATCTATAGGTAAGAACTTTATGCATGTAGCAGAAGATGAAAAAAAATCCTCACTTCAAGTTCATTGCTATTTTTGGAACTTGTAGAGGAATATATTTGGCCAACTGCCTCCCTGTTCAAATGGTGAATTTATTGGCAGAGCCCAGATAATAGGATCTGTCTGCCTCATCTATTTTAAAACATATGCAACATACACATCTCCATATGATCCAGTTTCCTAGGACTCTTCCATAACAAGTGGAAGAAAGAGCTACTGCTATGTCTTATCTCAAGGTAGGCATCTCAAGTATATCAGAGGCATCATGCACCTCACATCTTACTCTCTTTACAAAAGTAATATAGGCAATTGTCTCAGGCACAGACATTCAAAATTACATAAATCAAATTTTTCCTTCAGATTGTTCTGTGCAAGATAAAAATGGAAATTAACAATAATCCTTCCATCTGTGTATCATTAGATATGTTTTAACAAGCAGATTCTAATAGGCCCTTCAGAGAAAAAATGTTTGGAGCAAGCATGTCCCTGAAATTAAACTGAGGACTCTTAGCTTCTGTAGGAAGATCAGCAGGCAGCGCATCTCTGAAGACAAGTAATAAAAGAGGCCAGGAGTTATCTGAGTGCAGGAGAAAACAATGAACCACCTAAAAAACTGCAGACTCCTTCAGGTTGAGGAACTGCATGAAAAAGTACAGGAAGTTCTTTTACTTCATGTGGTTGTGTTTCTGGTGGACAGGTGGTATATGAACATACATTTCTCAAGGGAAAGAGTTTTTTCCTGAGCTATAGGATCAGAGGAGCTCAGTGGGAAAAGGGAAGTTCAGCAGCTTCAATGTAGAGTCTGACTTCCAACTCAGCAGTTCCAGTTTTGCTGCCAAAGTTGAAATTGGGGAGGTTTATCAGTACAGTTTCCAGGAAAATTAATGCCCAGTGTCACTGTCAGGTAGTCATTTTTGGGACCGTCACTGGCATAGGTACAAGCACTATTCTTGTACCATACTATAGCAAAGTGGATGAAGCTATGAGCTATGTTCAGGAAGCACTTTATACCAGTATTACCAAAAAGTCTCAGATACTTAACTGTCTTCATCATTTGGCTCAGAAGCTACTGTTTTCCCCGCAAGTTCAGTTATGTGCACTCATCTGTCAAATTACTTCCAAAATCCTATTATACAAATCTCATTTTTTAAGCTTCATGGGCAGCATAAACAATGTCAACTTACAAACTATGATACATGGAAGACCTGCAAACCAGAATCCCTGTTTATAGACCTGCCATCTGAAACATACAACAAAACTAAATGTCAAGGCAAAATCTATTCTTTGCATTTGATTTGCAATAGCCACTTAGTAAATAAAAGTGGACTTTTATCCAACAAAGTTACTTAGAGAAATAGATCATTTTTCTAAGAGTTCCCTGACCACTACATTAAGAATTATCTGGAAATAAGGAAAAAAATAAACCCCACTTAGCACATGCCATTCTATCCTGGAACTTGAATGCAAAGTCATTAAACAGAGTTGGAAGAAAATGCTGGAAGTAAATCTTTCCAAAACCACATTCCTGAGACTTTAAGCAGCTTCTCAGTCTCATGAAATCAACCAACAGGAGCAAATTCTCCATAATCCCAGCAGCACTGAACAGACTGCACATATAACCTCTCTGAACTAATTGCAATGAGCATTCCCTACAACAGATTCCTGAGCAGCTCTGGCTGCCACACTTGGACAAATGTAGGAGGTTTTACCCAGTGATTATCAGAGATTATCAAGGCATACATGTCATTGATAACAGGCAACTATTAGATACCTGGATGAATTGATACATCCAGGCTTTGCATGACAGAGATACCCAGCTGTCAGTGAGGCATTTCCCAGGAAACAATCATTCCATCTTCATCTTTGTGGAGATATTTTCATCTCCACAAAGGAAACATAACAAGAAAAACCTCAGAACCCTCAATATAACATATTGTGATGTCTTTCCTCAGCATTGACCTCTCCAAATTCTACAGACTATACACTGTCTTGTTCCCTTAAGTGATCAGTATCTGATCAGCTTTCTCAGCTTCCCTTTTTCTTGCTTTACATTTCTGTTTTTCTCTCCATTCAGTCCTTTTCACCCTTCCAAGGCTCCTTTTCTGCTTCTTATGTAACAATACCTATTTCTTTCAGAGATGGTTTAGTTGATGCATAATAAAATAAATTCTGAATAATTATTCTTACTATGTTTTTTGTTTTGAAAACTGCTACCACTATATTGAGACCTGGAAGACACTTCAGGGCTCATTTCCAAGATAATTTTTCTTCCTCAAGAATATAAGCAAGTGTACTAAAGAACACTGACTGTGCCTACAAGAGCCTGTCCTGTCTATGGATCCTTAGAAAGTCCTGCCAAAAGGCAAAATATTATCACGATTAGTTTTCCTAAATAGTTACATTTCCTATTAAAATTTCCCAAATGCTTTTCATAATATACAATTTATGAAATTATCGTTTGTTCTTGCTTATGCTGTGCAATGTAGTCATGATGAAATAGCAAAGAAACTACATTGAAATTTTTGCAGTATTAAATTATTCAATGTAATAAAGATGAGAAATTATTATGAAGAAGAACTTGATTCTGAATAACTGGGCAATAAAACAGTATATGAAATTCAATGGAGAAAAACAAAAGTTTATGCACATTTGTAAAAACATCACAGACCCTTCATGGAATACTGGCTCTGATCTGATGCAATTGTGGGGATGGAATATATATTTGGGTTGAGAAATATTATTCAATAGATGGCAAGGTAAGAAATTAAATGTTAGGAATAATTAAGAAAGTAACAGAGAACAAAATAGAAAGCATTAGGCTGTGGTGTAAATCCATGGTGCCCCACTTTCTGAGATACTGTGTGGGATTCATGTCTCTCCATTAAAAAATGCACATGGAATCTGAAAGGAAAAACAAAGTGGTGTGAACACGTAAGGATTTGGAAGGGATTCTGTATGAGGAATGAATAATGAGATTAGTTCTGGCTAAAGGGATGACAGAGACAAGAATAGTGTGACTATACCATCATGTGTGATGTGGAGAAGGCGAGTCAAAATTCACTTAGTCTGCTGGCATAAGAACCAGGGACAGCAAATATGCCTTACAACACAAGCCAAAGGGAAGAGCTTTTCTTTGCAAGCAGTGCACAGCTGAGCTGTGAAACTCCTTCTCTGAAGAAACAGAAGGTGAGAAATATTGACATTTTCTCTATAAAGGATGATAGAAAAATCCATTGAGGGATATGGAAAACAGAAATTACCTCCGTTCCAGTAACCTCAGTGTCACTGCAGGCTGAGTGTCAGGAGAACAATTTGGGAAAGCCTGCTGACAGAAAGAGGATATTGATCTAAATGAACCTTCAATGTGAATCCATGCAGACACTCAATGGCTTTTTCTGGGCCTGAATTGCTAAAAAGAACTAAAAAGTTCTTAAAGAATGTCCCTGCTGTCCCACAGTCCTTGGGAGTTGGATGACTTCTTTACCACAGCTAACTCAGAACAACTGTCCTCTGGACAAATTGTTTGCCAAGGTGACCTTTTATAAAGATGCAAACCCCTTTGGTGGAAAATGTTCCAGATAGCCAGAATGATCATATTTCTTCACTGGTGAAGCCCTTAAGCTGACAGTCTTTGGGCTGGTAGTTTTTTATTGCCTGACTCTAAATCTCTGGCAGTTTAAATCTCTGAGGAGCTTTAGCCCAAAAAGTTTTTTGACAAAAGAGATAGCAGAGTAGTGTTGCCTTCTAGCAGAACATATATACACAAACCATATGTAGCATATTTAAAGAGTTTCCACAAAATAACATTATTCCAGGCATGCCTAATGCATTTAAAAAACATGCATGAGCTACAGAGAGGCCATGTCATCTTGCTGTTCAGAATGTTTGCCATGTCTTAAAAATAAAAAATATCCCATGTGCATTTTAATTGATTAAACAGCCTCTAATAGCTTCAAATTAAAATTCTCAACTTTCATTAATTCTTGAAATTATTAATGCTATTCATGGGCTCAAAAATATTATTCTACCAAAAAATCCCCAGACTTACGAGCTCAGCTAAATTAAAACACACTGTTTGCATTATTCATATTAAGAACTTCATTTTATTTCAGTGGGATTATTCATTACAGGAAAGACTGTAAGTACAATCACTGGGCTACAACAGCAGTTACTGTTCCCCAGTCTGAGACTATTCTTGTCCATCTGCTTATCTACTCATGGCTCTTTACTATATCTGAAAACCTCCTTCTTTTTTACTTACTGGTGTTGTCAGATATCTGGTGAAAGTTATCATACTTTAAAATTAAAAAAGAAGATATCATTACTGATACAATCAATTTTCATTGTTTGTTGTCTTCCAGAAATGATAACCATCCTGGTAGCACACATTCAGAGTATCAAGGTTGGAACTATTTTGGTAAGGAGTGCAGTCAACAAGTCTCTAACTAGTTTATGTAAGTTAAATCTCTGTCACCTCATGACAATGATTTAAGCAAGCCTTCTTTCTTGAGTTTTCCTAACACATCCAGTGTCTCCACCTCTTTTCCTTTTTTCTCCTTAAAAAATGCTTTACTTTCTCAGGAAGATGTCAGTGACAAGGTAGCAGAAGCAGAAAAGCTTATCACGTTAGAGAGCAAAGATATAAATTCTGCAGTGTGACATAGATTTTTTAAGAGACTATCTCAATGATGACATGTAGTACTCTTTAACCCAGGGAAAAATACAGCTCCTTTGTCCTTCCACCCATCCTGGCTGCCCCACATCAGGACCACATCCCATTCTTGGTCAGTTTGCTCTGATTATGTCCATTAGCACTGAGTCTGCACAGCTGAGAAGCTGAGAGCCAGGTCTCCAACACTCATCCATAATTCCATTTCAGCTGTCTCCTTTCAGTTCATGGCAGGGTTCACCTTTTATTTCCTGGCCTCTGATCAAAACTAGCTAATTACCAACACAGCATGGAGCTGGGATGATTGACAGATAACACCCCATGAGTGAATTAAAAGCTGCATTTTGAAAGGATAAAACAATAAAGATGTTTCAACAAGAAGATAAACAGCAGGCTTCCAGCAGGGAGTGTTAAAGTGTTCCCAGAACATCACACCAAAATGGATTTTTGTCATCTGGCTCCACAAGAAGTGACAATCTCAGCTCAGGGTATTTGACTCTAGCTGATGTATTCAACTCGAGAAGCAACTGATATTTTCAGAACACCATAGGATAACAGGACAGTTAGCAGATTATTTCCATAATTGCTTGAAAAAATACTTGTAAGTTTTCTGGAGGCAATTGGAGAAAGAAGACAGAGAGCAGAATTAAGTGTTCTGTGCTCTTTCTCTTTGTAGCTACTTGGATGTGGGCAAGGAATGAATCTGAACTGAGCTAACACAGTCAGACAGCAAACACTTTCATACCTAAATCTGTATACAGAAATAAGGCATTGTTATTTCTGCATATAGAAGAATTATATTCATTAAGCACAGCTTTTTGTATAATAAAATAAAGCAAGTTTAGTAATTTTAATAAAAGTTTTTATTTGTCTAAAACACTGATTTTATGGGGAGTTTCTTCATCGTGTTTTTATTGCAGCTTATCCTTTGTAACAGGAAAAATAAATTAAATTACTAATTCAATATGGCAAAGTCATCACAAGTTACATGTTGCCACTGCATTCAAAGCTGTATTTACAGAACTCTTCTATTCTTCCTTACTTATATGACAAAGAGTAAATCTCAAATTAGTTATTAAATCCAAAACCAAATCCTAGCATTACAGTCTATTATTAAACATTCTATCCTTAATTATCTGCTTTGCCATAATGCCTGTAAAAATATGGATACCTTCCAATTCTAGATATTTTCTGGTTCTATGAAAAGTTTTCTGTGTTATTTTGTGAATGGAAATTAATACAGAAAGAAGTTTCTATATGTGTTCTTATTTGTCTTGATTAACTTAAATCATTATTTGGTCTGACATTAAATTTGTCTGCTACACCATAATGAACATCTTGTGGTTTGCAGGACAGTCTTCTCTGTCAAACTGTAATAGTATCAGACAATCTGTCTTGGTTAATTATATTATATTAATTACATTGATCATATTAGCACAGCATATTAGAATCATGCAGTGCACTAGTAATCATATTAAATCACATATTCTGTTTTGGAAGATAATTTTCAGATTTTTAAAATGTGTTACAGGAAAACCACAGATTTGAACATATAGGATCAAATATAGCCCTGGGAAAATAAACACTCTTTAGAAGCCTGGTAGCTTATTCAAGGCAACATTAAATTTCTGTTTAACTTGCAACTCTGTGAATACACAGAATTATTTTGATGATTCACAGAGGACTGTCAGTAGTGCTTCAAACACAAATGTGAAATGTGAAATTGAGGCAAATGAAAACAGTAAGAAAGAGGAAATATCTTGTGAAAGTAATAAAAAATGTTATGTTGGTATACAGCTATAATTTATGACTGTGTAACAGGACTGAGAAAAAAAAAACTCATCTAGATTTCTTCATGTTTGTGGTAATTCTTAAAAAAAAGTTACAGATTGCTGCAATATCACAAGCCCCATTTGCTAATTTCCTGTTTTGAGGATCACCCAAATGCAAATATTTGCTTTTCCTAGTGCTTTAAAATGTCAAGTCGCACTGGTTCAACATATAAATACATAAAAAATTTTGCTTAAGCACTCTTTTTCTAAAGAGAGAAGAAATATACAAGGTTAAACACTTCATCCAGCCTTAGGAGCAGGTCAAACTCAAAACTGTATTTAATGAGAAGTCTTGGTGTTTATTTCATGCTTTCTTTACGGTGCCTGCATATCTAAGAGGAGTGAAAAAAACACACTACACGTCTCATATTTCATTTGGAAATAGGAATAATAATTTACTTGCTAAAACCCAGATATTCTTTGTTCAAAGCATCAGGCTACTAAATCTTAGGCAGTCTTTATGCTCTTTCATAGGTTTCCTGTCCAACCTTTAGTCAAGAGCCTTGGCTGAAGTATTCTGTGCATCAAATTGCTCCTGCTCACTAACAAGAGAAAATGATAGAAAATGGCTTCTGCACCTCGTGTTACCTGAGCACAAAATACATCTTTTTAAGAGATATCAAATTCAAGGATGAGGAACCTCTCAAAAGATGCTCACTTAGATAAGGAGAAAATCTTTACTCTAATTGGAGTTCCTGACACTGCATCAGCTGTAACATCCTAATGTTGCCATCTAGACAGTGCTTGAGCAGGCATAAAGAAAACCAAACTAAAACCAGAATAGAATGAGAGAAAGTAGAGGCTGAAGTAGGAGTATGCATCTCGTACAAATTGTTTTACACCAACGGGATCCATCAGCATTTCTAAAAATGGTGGGGTTTGTATGTCAATGTCATTTTGAATGCAAATACAAGCAGGCTAAGATTTCATGCCCATTTTTCAATATTTTCCTTTCAAACAAACAAATTTCAGGTATATACTTTTTTTGACTTTGAATAAAATACCTGTACATATTATGTGCCTAGATTCATGTGGTGTCTTGGATTGAAAGAAGTATTATTTTATTTGCACGTAGTGAACCATGAAATAACAACCTAATTTAAAGGAGACATTGTTTTTTAAAACTGAGAATATATAACTTTTAGAATAAGGTGAACAAACAAATGTACCTTGTCTATAGAAAAGCACAATACAATTTTACACTGCTTTGTTCCTCTACATAGTCACAGATCACTGTCAGTGAGTTAGAATAAAATTTGAAATAACAAATTAAGTCAAGTCAACTATTCCCCCCTCTGTCTAAAAAAAAAAAAACAGTTAAACTGATCTATGTTCATATACTTATACCATTCAATTTTATTTGCTGTCTTACATTAGTTCAAAGAGTTTAAAGGAAGTTTTGCAAGTTCAAAATAAGATTCAGCATATAAGACTTTCTCTTTAAAAGTAGGAGTCCTTATTTCACCTTCCAAGTGTGAAGTCTGGACACAAAAACCTCACAATGGTCGCTAGACAATAAATGATTTTCTTTCTTTTCCAGTAAAGCTCACATTATATCTCTTTAAGGCTTAATCAACATGTCTGTTCACTTATACCCAGCTCAAAGACTTCTGAAAATTGTCAATATTAATTGCAAGAGTATGTACAGTAGAAAAAAATGTGAATTATTATAACTTCTTAATAATAAGCTTAAAACCATGACCACAATTATAGTTCTCCATAATACATTCTTTAAAATTCACAGATTTTCTCTACCATCTTTCAGCTCCCTTCTAATAGATGCTATTATTCCAAAGGCTTCTGCCACTTCTACATCTATAAATCACCAACCCAACCAAGACTCACTACATCACTGGAAATAGTCCACACAACATAGGAAGCCAAGTGTAGGGTTAGTTTAGGGTTCCTTTTTTTTCCAATACTGTTCACAGTGATTCTCAATTGACAAGTCTAAAAATTCTGATCTCCCCTCCAGGAAATCTACGCTTCACAGTCTTTGAATAAAATGAATATCATCTCCACTTAATTTTTCAAAAAGACAATTTTTAAAATAAACATTCAAAATGAAACTTCCTTAGGTAAATTAAGCTCCTGAACATTATTCTATGCATTTTTTACCTTCAAGAATGTGTTCCAGAGCAGCTGGAGTAGAAAACACTTTTCCTTTTCTCTTTACTTTTTAGTGTACATTTTGCCAAAATCAATACTTTACTTCACAACTGAAATCAGGCAAGGTATTTCAACAAAGAATATGATGGTTTGAGGAAGTTATGAGAATGGAAAAATGGGGTCAAAGAAGAAATTGCAAACCCTCATATAATCAACAGCTCTCTGCTGTGATGTTGCATCAGAGCAAAAACAGTTGTGTATTTCTACTGTGACAAGTGCTGCACTTTATGCCACTACTGTTTTTTCAGCAATTAAACATGATCAATTCAAAAGCTCTCTCTCACTGTCTGGAAAGCTGTGCTGCAGTCTCATTTTAAAATAAATTCAAAACCTCCCAGTACTGCAGTTGGCTTATTCATTACATTTAATATCAATAATGGTACCATAACCAGTAGAAATTATTGGTACCATTTAAACATTGCATCTTTAGATTTTTTTTCAAGATACTCGAGTATGGCACCAAAAAAAAAAAGAGATAATTCCTTAAGGAATAGTGCTTCATTGAACACATTGCTGTATTAAAGGCTTCAAAGGAGGTTTAGCAGCCTATCTTCAATTTAGGGCAGAAGAACTTAGAACTCTGTATTTATAAAGCATCACTGCCAGACAAGCTAGGATCACATTAATTAGAGCTTCTTACCTCACAATTTAAAAAAAAAACCCTTTCATTTATTAAGCCTTCATGCCAAATGGATAGTAGAAAACCATAATAAGTAATAATTTTAATATAAAAATACTAAATTCCTTCAGTTTTGTCTGGACCAGTAGCTACAGAGCTGGCCAGAAGTCATTAATGGGAAAGTATAGCTTCAGCTTTAGTGATTACAGGACTATGAAATACAGTTTATCCTCTGTAGCATAGATATTTCTGACTCAAAAGCAAAAACTTTGTAAAAAATTCATATGGAAAATATCTTCTTTCAGAAAAAAAGCATGCTGGCTGTGCAATTCCACATAATGTTCATGTTAGCAATTCACTGGTTCTAAGGGATGCTTGTGAGAAGCTCTGACACTAAGCCTAGTAAAATACTTTCAATTTAAATCTTTCTTTGTTCCCAAATTCACAATACCACATTTCCATAAGGCTGCCACAAGAAAAGGTTATGTAAATGAAAAACTGACTGGTAAATAAAGCAACAAAATATGTTTCCTAATTACTAAAGGAATCATCATCTACCCACATGTGTACATTTTGCAGTGTATTCCTAAAAGTGTTTACTAGTTTTTGAAAGAGAGCACTTGCTTAAGAGTTGGTTATGCAATATTCAATTGGAATTTTTCAGGGAAACTTGAAGAAAATCCAGTATTTACTTTACTACTTTGGGGCAGGTAGACCCTTCAGAAAATAAATGGAAAATACATTTTGCCTGGAGGGATCCAAGTGTCTGTCCACTAACAGAAGTTTTCAGAGTGCAGTGAGAAATGAGAGCTGCCCAGGAGTGTGGTTTACAGATTGCAACAGATATGGATTTCATCAATGGGACAAGGAGAAGGCACTCCATGAGACCTCCGAATGCAGACAGACTGTCCTGTACTGCCACCTAGAAAGACACTTGTTTAAGAGTTTTAAAACAAATCCAAGATATGGGATACTTCCTGCAAAGGCAATACAGACAGAGATTTTTCCATGATGCCCAATTTTTTTGTCTTCTTCAAGTGACTTAGTGCTTCCTCTCATTTAGAAAATCCTATGATCTGTTGCTGAATAAAGCCTGGGTCTTAAAACCTCTTTAGTATTTTGATGTGTGAACAGTAAGGGATGAGTTTAGAGAACTTATCTTGCAGTGCTGTCACAAAACCACTCAACAAACACATTATTTTTCTGAAAATCTTCCCTCAAATATGTCATTTATTGTCTATGGGATCACATGATTATCAGCCAGTGGTTATTTAAGTCTCTAATTCTCCACCTTGTCCTTCCCCCAAAGTTTGTGATGAATTACACTAACAGAAAACCAAGAGAATATTTCATCCACATCTAAGAAATGAAAAATCTTTCCAACATCACTACAACAGACTCAATAATTCTCTTACAAAAGGCAAAATCTTTGAAGAGCTAAGGTATCCTGGGGAAGTGATGGAGAGATCAGAGGCAGCTTATGTGTCCTGGGTTAACTGCTAAGTGACAGCTCTGCAGCTACATTTCTGATTTAAAAAAAAAACAAAGTCCCAAAGTGATCTGTAGGGAAAAAAAAAATAAAAAAAAGAAAATAGGATGAAATCCTTCTTGAACTCAAATTTATCAGCTGCAGATTTGAAAGAGAAACTTCCCACACCTGCTGCCAATTACTGTTACATCAACTAAGGGACACCTCTGCAGAGATAAAAGACATATTTATTCTTTATTTGATGGTACAGTATACTGAGTGACATGATTTAGCTTTGAAGTTAAAATCTGCCCTTCTTCCCTTCCCTGATCCTCAGTCTGGGTGATGCCACAGCCTACAGCTCCTCAAATGGCCAGGATCAGGATGATGCCACAGCATGGACAACAACCTGCCTCTGTGCCCCTTCCCTGGTGTTCCTCCTCCCCAGTGCAGCTCCTGCCCACTCATCCCCTTTCCAGGTCTCAGCAGCTGCAAGGGTGGGTTCACAACTAAGGAAAGGTGATCCCAGTATGGAGCTGTGCTCAACCAGTCTTAATAAAGCTCACAACTACTTGCTGAACCATTTTAAAGCCTTTTTTTGTTTCTTTTTATATCTGGTTACTTTCAAGTCATATATATATATATAAATATAGAAACATATGAATTACTATAAAAGAGTGGGCATTTCACCCCAGCTCTTAGTTTTTAACATTTCTAATTTTTTTTTAAAGTGAACATTAAGCAAAACCTAACTGCTAAGTGGTGCAAAAGGTACCCTTTGAGACTAAAATTATTAGGCAAACAGTGTTCATGAGTTCACACTGACACAGATGCAAAAGGTAATGCCTGCATTTATTTGGCACCTGGCAGTAAGAAGCTAAAAGAGGCAGACACATAGCAAATATCAGTTTATGGATAATCTCATTACAAGGTGTCCTTCGAAAGAGAAAATGAAATTTATAGTATATTAATCTAATCAAAGGAGATAGTACAGAATTAAAAATCTGATGTAGGCCAAAAAGTGAGTCTATGAAAATAAACATATTTAAACAAAATAACTGCAAGTTTGGCACTCCCCATATTAAGTTCCTTTTTTTCCTTAGAAAAGCAGAAATTATGTAACAGACTTTTGCATCATTAAATCTCCTGTGTGCCAGGGAGGAATAGAAAGTGGAGTGCTTAAGGAAGGGTCAGGGTGATCATGACTTCCTAATGGGAATGTTGAAGCAAAAGCTGCAGTTTTCTATTGGCAATGCCATGATCAGTGACTACCAAGCTACTATAATGAATGTTATAACAAACTTGGTGTAACAGGTTCTCATAAGTTTTGCCATTATCTCAACCTTTCTTGCCTCATGTTTGGTGCTAAAAAGGACAGTTTTGGTTTGAACCAGCAGGAAGATAAACATGACACAGCCTTTCCCTTGCTCAGTATTCATTCCACCACATCCACCTGCCCCTGCAGATGAATGGGAGAGAGAGAACTGGGGAAATAAAAGTCAAATTTGTGTTTGAGATAAAGACAAATTAGAAGGAGAGAAAAGAAAGAGGGAAGATAATAATGATAATAATAATAATAATAATAATAATTAGAAAATACAAAACAAGGGATGTACTATGGAATTGCTCACCACCCACCAGCTGGTACCAAGCCAGTGACAAGCAGCAGCCCCCCAGCCAGCTTTCCCACTAGTTTATAAACTGGGCACATGGTATGGAATATTCCTTTCTGCAGTGTGGGTCAGCTATTCTGATGGTTCCAACTTCTACCTGTTTGTGCTCCCCAGCCTCCTCCCTGGTGGAGTGGTGTGAGAAGCTAAAAAGTGCTTAATATTATTTTAGCACAATGTAGCAGCAATTAAAACATAAGTGTGTTATCAACATTATTCTCATCCTGAATCCAGATAAAACCAGGACATTACTGCAATAAAGGACTTCCATTCATACATGATTGCTGAAAACAGAATATTTAATATAATTCAGTTGGAGAATTACCTGTATAACAATGCTCTGTCTCCTGAAGCATTTACCTTTGTGGGGCACATGTGGCCATAACTAAATCTTAATTTCAACCAAGACTGCTTGCTATTTGACAATTAAGTCTCATATCCTTTCAAGGATAGAATCTCAAGAAAATGAATATTTGGTGGGGAAATCAAAGGTACACTTTACTCGAGGTGATTTCTAAGCCTTAGCTGATGGTGTATATGCTCTCTGTATCCCCATGAAGCCACAATACCAACAGTGGATAGAAGCCTTTAGGTGCAGCTACTGCTGTTGACTCATATATAGCAAGCAGCTTTCATCTCCAAGTATCACAAAATGCTTTACTTTTTTTTCCCATAGATTCTTTCATTAATCAACAAAATGCTTCTCTTTTGGAACTAGAATATGATATTTTGTTCTGTTAGCACCATAAAAATATTTAAGAAATCATCTTCAAAAAACTAATTACAAAAATGCTTAACTTTCAGTAATCAAACCAGAGTGATTATTTCATTAATAGCACTGAGAAAAAGTTTTATCACACTCGATGAGGAATGAAAATCATTTCTGTTAACACCCAAGTTTTCTTCAATGGATTCATTTGATGCTGATCATGTTCAAGCTGACATTGCAGTATGGGTACCCCAAATGAGTATGCCCACAAGCATTAGATGCTAAACTTCTAACAAAGTGTAATATCACAATGTCCTCTGCAAAAATCATACAATCATCATTCTCTCTATTTAGCCAAAAGTCAGCTCTACAGAGAACTAGGTATGTAGGTTTTGGGGTTTTTTGAATGGTGTTTTTCATATATTGGAAAATGTTGATCTAGAAATAGAACAACAGTTAATAAAAGCCTCTGCTTTAGTTAATGATACACTGAATATTAAAAAAAAAATTAAAAAACCAAAAAAATAGGAAGTCATAAAAGACACACAAAGTAAGCAGCCCTGGCTGACAATACCTACATGACTGAGTCTTCTTCATGAGAAGAGGAATACCTAGATCTCAGACTAAAGGCCAGATTTGGCAAAGCAGAAATCCAAACCAGAAGATCACATTCCAACTGAAACTTCTCTTCTGAAGCTTATCAGGTCTCCTACACCACATCTCACTCATTTTTGCAGCCCTTGCCAGGTTTTGGCTCAGATTACTCCACAGTGGGGAAATCCTTGAAACTTCAGTAAAGTTATATAAAAAGGTAAAAAATGTTCCTCTTGCAACACTAGTTCTAAACATATTCTTATAATCCCATCAGGAATTAGTAAACCTTAAAATGGATTAGGTAAATCATATTTTATGCTACCCTTATCAAGACATATTTTTAGCAGCATTCCTATAAGAGTAGTTTGATATATTTTCTCCACTAAATGGGAGAAACCCTCCATATCAATATGCTTCCCACTTACAAATCATATAAATTTATTTTCCATCAGAGAATGTGTCACTGGGGATTGAAAAATTAAATTTAATTCCACTTTTCTCATAAAATGGACCAAAAGATGCTTTCACATGCCCCTTGGTTACTTAAAAATTTATTAGTTTTGAGAGGGAATGCTTATCAAAATTCATCTTTAAGTTTTCAAAGATCAAAATGTTAAAAAAAAACCCTCATAAAATGCCTAAAAAATTAAGCTTTGTGTTTGAATTATTACTACATCTCTTAGTAGAGGCTTAAAACTATGCTGACTCACTGTTTTCTCATCAGATGTATTTATTTCTTCAGAAAAGTCCTAAAGACATGACAGAAAGGAATGGCTTCAGTGAACTATTTTTAACAAAATCACAGTTCCTCTGATTCTCAAAAACACAAAATTCTGTGGCATTTACTTGAACCTCCATTTTACCCTATGACAATATTAATACAGACATTGATTAATATGAAAAGGTTTATTAAAATGGTAGTTCAGTGCACTTCCAGTGTTGGAAGAAAATTGGGTTGTGTTTGATGATTTGACAGCTGACAAAGGCAGGAAAAAGAATTGTTATGCTTAATTTGGTAAAGCTATTAATCTCTTTAAGCTTGCACAATATAATGGTTTATTATATTTTTCCTTTCTAAATAGTCTACATCATAATGATTTGATCATTACTAATCTGTTTCTAACTACAACTTTAAGGGTAATAAGTCACTTATCATTAAAATCCAGTCGTTCTCTAATATACCTTTTTTTTTAGGGACTGACATTTATTTTAAAGAATATCTTTTCTGTCACAACGTAGTTTTCTGCTTATGATCATGAACCTCCTGAGACAGTGGGAATAGATACTAAAATTAACGAAAAAGACAAAATTCATTATAAAATCACTACTCATTTTAAAAAAAAATCCTGCTATTCCATTGTACGTGAGAAATTTGCTTTTGCCATTTGTATTTTTTCATGGCAGATTCTTAAACTAAAAGATCAGAGGATGAACTGGCCTTAATCAGCAGTGCTTGAGAGATTCCCTTTGTGAAATCTTTCCTTTTCTTCCATCCTTCCAGAAACACTGTCAGTACGGTCGCTTTCAGTCTCATTCCTCAGAAAAGATTCTACATTGTTTCTGAGACAAGCCTTGAAAACCTCCAGGGATGGAGATTCTACTACACCTCTCTGTGTACTCTTGGAAGAAATGTCCAATCTAAGTTATTCAACTTGCAGCAGCTTGTGGGTTTTGTCCCTTACATTGCCTGCCACAGTCAAGAAGAGCATCTTTGCAAGTCCCCTTCAAGCAGTTTTAGGCTGCTGTGAATTTATTTACCATTTAACCTCTTGTTTTCCAAACTAAACAAGCCCAGCTCTGCTAACCACTCCTTACAATTTTTATGTATTGGGCCCTGACTATCCTGTCTTCCCCTGGACCCTCTGCAGCTTGCTGACACCCTCTAGAAAGGGGCTGTGAAGTCCCAAACCCTCCCACCTGCTGCACTGTGCAGATGACCAGCTCAGAAGGGGCTAAAGGAAACTTTTTAAATGTTCCTGACACCGTGTGCTCAGTCACTGCTTACTGAAGGAATGTGGTTTTGGGAATTAGGTAGGAGAGATTTCAGGACTTGACAGAGGCAAAATGAAATATATATACAACATGCATGGGGAAAACACAGAGAAGATGATAATAAAAAAAAGGGGGTAAAAACAGTAATAATAATTTGGATTAGTAAACAAAATTTTTTTAAAGCCTCACGTGTCTGTGTGTTTTCTGCTGCCCCCTTTTTGCACGACCAGACAATTGAAACTGCAGTGCTGAGTCAGGGCAAGCTCAGTGCTGCACCAGGAACCCTTAGTTTATATTCAGTGTGCAAACACCCAGTCTGAGAGTGCTGCACCTTCAGGTGTCACTGCCTCTTGCCTTTGTGCTCCTACCTGAGAACCAAAAGATCACCAAAGGGCCACCATGGGTTTCATTTTTGTGCAGTAGCACGCTGGGTGTCATTATGATTCTGATACTTGACATTCCCAACAGCCAGTGGGAGGCTTCCTGAAGTTCTGCAATGTGTTGAGAAATGCCTTGTGCTGTTGGCACTCAACTTTCCTTAGGAATTGTAGCCTAGCTAAAGACAGGCACAGAATGCAAATTGGAGATGGCAAGAAAACTTAATTTCCCAGAAAGTTAAATAAAGTGAGTAATAAAAACATATCCTAAAAAATTTAGTTGCAAATAAATCAGAGTACATGACAGAGATTTCTAATGTTGTTCTTCATGTGTCCCATTATAATAAAACATTAACAAAAATCACCACTTCTGTATATGAAAGGAACATTAAAGTGTTTTCACTTGTCAATTTTCATACTAACTATATACATATGGAAAAGAGACACTGTATCATAAAATCACCCTTCTTGGCTTTTCAAATGCATTTTTACCCAAAAGCTTTTCTCTTCTTTAGCACCTTCAGATTATTCTGCTTTATTATGTCAGAGAATAGTGTAATTGTGCTCTGTGCAGCACACACCTGACTCAAATGCTGGGAAGATGTGAGTTTCTTTCATTGAAGACTTAAAAAAAAAATTCATATAAGTACATATAAATAATTCAAGTAATGAAATAAAGGAATAGTTTTGTGAGAGTTTGAATATAATATCTTTATCATACCTATTTTCCATTGCTCTAGAAACGGTTTGAGAGGAAAAGGTAACAAAAACAATGACAGAAATGGCAGGAAAACCAGAATAACTGCAAAGAATTTGTCTATCAACTCCTAATGCCAAGTCAGTTTTCTCTGCCTAGGGCTTGTTTGTTTCTTTTCAATGTAAGGTCTAAAATTGTATAATATTAACAAGTCCTTATCAAAGACTTGTTTGCCCATTATAAATACAGAAAGAACACTTAGATTCTACTCAGCTTTGCTGTCACTATCTTTTTCCCACGCAGGAAACTGGCATGAAAAGCTGGACAAGCACCCAGCTGCTTAATTTCTAGAGGCAGTGACAACAGCTGCAGATAAGTTGTCCTTCCCATGCTGAAATCTTGGACACCATGGTTGCCTTTTGGCCTTGCTCACTAATCATGAAATTGCGTTTTGACTATAAATGGGAGGCAGGTTTTTAAATCTCCCCAGGAAGAAGAGAGACCCTCTGAGGAGGAGGAGCTGCTCTTTGCAACAAAGAGCAGTTGGAACAGATGCAGCTGGGACTGGGAACAGATGATGAGGGCTATCACTGGAATATCAGCAAATTATGAAGTGTAGTGTCCTAATGTTCAATTACATAGAAGCACTGGTGACAGGGTCAAGGAAAACACTGAAATACTGAATGTCTTCTTCATCTCTTTATTATTTTTTGGCTAGAATTGCCCTCAGGGATACCAGGACCCTCCAACCCATGAGAAAGTTTGAGGAAATGTAGATATACCCTCAACAGAGCAGGATCAGCTCAGCAGACATTGGAATGAACTGGACATGCACAAGTCCATGGGACTGACAGAATTCATCCTCGAGTGTTAAGGGAGTTGGCACTGTGATATTATAACTCATTATCATATTTGAAAGGTTGTGGTAATCAGGAAAGTTTCCCACAGTATTGAAAAAAAGGCAACATCACTCCTGTCTCCAAGAACAAGAAGGAAGATGAGGAGAGCTGCAGTCCAGCCAGCCTCACTGCGTTCCCTGGGACAATGATCCATCAAAACCTCCTGGAAGCCATTTCCAACCACATTAGGCAAAAGGCAGTAACTGGGATTGGTCAGCCTATGTCTGTGAAGTTAAAATGCCTGACCAGCTATTCTTCTGTGATGACGTGACTGGCTCAGTGGACAAGGGGAGACCAGTGGAAGTTGTTTATCTTGATTTCAGCAAGATTTTTGACACCATTTCTCATGACACTTATAACAAATTCTTTTTTTCCAGTTTTCTTCTCACTGTCTCAAAAATATGTATAAGTTGATGTGCTAAGATTTTTTTCCACAATTTATATAAATGTGTAGAAATTATATTCTGCCAAAGTGATTCTGCCTATTTCATTTAGTTCCTCCCTTGCCCTCATATTCATCTATGAGCATATTTAAAGTAATGTAATAGACTATGCATTTATTTTGCCCACAGCTTCTCTGTGACTTTTAGCTTGTATTTATAGTTTCTGTTGCACATGTAGCATGCATCAGAGTATCTGAGAATTGGGATGGCATAATAGAGTTGACAGCAGAAAGATAATCAAGAAAACAGATATTTTTCAACAGGCACTAGAGTACTATGAGCTTGCCAATAAAATCCAAAGTCAGAGCAGGGCTGACATATCATACAGAATTATACTGATACTGAAGCATCAATAAGGCAACTGCAATGTTTTAATACCTGATTTTTAAAAATTAATATCTAATATGTGCCTAATATGATTTTATCTGAAAAAAAAAAAAAGCTGCATTTATTTTGAAAATAAAGGAAGTCTTTTGTGTTCAAACATTGCAGTTCTTTGTCTTGTATTATAAAAGCTGAGTTGTGCTGAGTCACATCACAGATGTTGTGCTCATATAATGATGCCACACACCACATTATGCAAATGACTTTGTTACACTTAACACCCTGACTAAACCGTACACATCCCAGAAAATCTCAGAAGAAACACTTTTTCATTTGGAAACTTCTGAAAGTGGGTGATATTACAATCAATGAAGTGAAAAATATTGAGGAAGCATAGAAAAATTGGAAAGTTTTAAGAGGCTGGTGCTTTTAGATAGTAGAAAATAGTCTAGTTCTTATCAGTCAATCTTAAAAGTTGTAAGGAGATCAGTGGCGCAGAAATATAAAGTCCTACATAAACAATTCCCCAAAGTAAGTGGGCTATGGAAAATCTTCTTGGAGTTTTTCAACATCCATCTGGACAAAGATGACTGACTGACCTGGCTTTGTGGCCCTGATGTAAGAAATTGGATGAGGTGCTTCCAGTGGCACCTTCCAGATGTGCAACATCTGTGAGTCAATGAAATATGCCAGGCCACTGTAAACCACTGGCACTATTAGGAAAAATAAAATGGGAAGTGGCAATGACCGGAAAGAGCACAAGGGTGGGAATGGGCTTCAAAATACTTCCAACATCTCTTTCTATTTTTCTAACTGTTTTCCTATGGCCCAAATTTCCTCTCTTATTAAATCAGAGAGAAAAATGCCTGCAATTAATGAGTGTTCTACATAACTTCATTACCAAATCCAAAAGAAACAAGGTGATTTTACTTTGATGAACAGAGCTGTGTATAACCTTTGTTCAGTTGTTTGTGCTTTGCTTAAAAGAAAAGAGGAATATGCAGTTTGATGAATTTTGGTGATTCTGAATAGCCAAGTCTTTAACTTCCTGCATTCCAGCCTACTACTACAGGGTACAAACCATGAAAAACATAATTTCAGCTGTGGTATATCCCAAACTGAATTTTCAATGGTGTCTTCTGAACAAAACTATTAGTTTTGTCAAAGGTATTAATCAAATTCCATCCAACAACACAAATTCCTTTTGGAATTTGCCTCATAACACACAATATACACAACAGGGTGACTTTCATATAAATAAATCAATGTTTAAAAATATGTTCAACATTTCTCTTCTGATGGAGACTAGTGCTTATTGAAAAGCAAAACTGTAACCATTCAGGAACAATTAATATTCCAGGAACATAGCAAAGAGTAACTGCTGACATGCTTGCCACTTTTAGAGCAGCCTTTATGGAAAGACATGTCTGTCAGTACTTTCAGCATCCAATCTACCTAACAAAATCCAAATTCTATGGTTTCTTGTCTCCTCTGCCTGTTGTCTATGACCTCTGAGGATGAAATTTAAATCAACAGTGGTTTCCAATCAGATTATATTATCTTACATTATGTCAGAAGACCAGGAAATGCTATTTCTCCGATTTATTGAAATGCATCTTGTCACTCTGAAATACTACTAGAAAAAAACTCTTTAAAGTGAACCAAAAAAAGGGAACCAAAGCCTACTGAAGTCCACAAAAGTATCTGGAAATATTTTACTTCTGGGCCTAATTTGCATAAACTGACATTTATTTTTTCACAGATATTGTATCTGTAAATGTAGACCATACAATTTAGCCAGTCACAGGTGCAGTTTCATGTAGCCACTAGGTACAAGACATAATTACACCTGAAAATAGTTCTACAGTGACTTTTCACAAGTACCTTTGAAAGGTAATGTAGCAAAGCACAAAGATAAAATTTTAAAGGCATGATCAGGTCTGGAGAACTGAGCTTTTCCCCCTTTGATGCAGTGAGTCTCTGTACAGTGACATTTGTAAAGGTATGAGTATCAGACATTCAGATAGCAATCTCTGCAAATATTTATTCTTTCTATAAAACAAATAACTCAAGTGAGTGTCAAAAGTCAGTACATTTTCCTACACACCTCACCATACAGTGTCCATACTATAATTTCTTCCTATGTACATAATTTTGCCATATCTTATATTTGAAAGTGATAAGAGTAAATACAGTTCTGTATTTTCCACAATTTGAGTATTTTGTAGTTTAAAGTATCAAGTGTCTCGAACATTTCTTGGCATTACTTCCAAATTCAACATATTTTTCCTAAGAGCCTATCTACTTTTTTTTTTTTTTTTTAAATTTCACAAAACTTAAAGTACTTTTAAGAGTGTGGAAGAGATACGACTGCACTCCATAAATACATCATCAGAAGCATGAACTCTGGGAGGAAAAAAACACTTAAGTTAAAGGATGTTTTTGACACAGGAACAAATGGTTCTCTGTTAATGAATAAATATGTGCTTGAATCTAGAGGTTTAATTCTTCTTGAGTGAGCTTTGGGACATCTTTTTGAGTGATACAAGGGAGAAAACATACTTGGTGCTAAAAATTGAGTTTCTATCAGTGTATGAAAAAATCAAGTAGTTTGGCTGTCTGCAACAGCAGGAAAATGTTCTCAGTGAGGCAAATGGCCTTTCTGGTGCATATTCCTACTCGTTTTTACAATAAATATAGGCAAGAAAACTTTAGCTACTGAAGTAGCAGCACTGTAAAACTTTGAAAGCTCTTCATAATGGGAGACAAATATATTATTTTTAACCCAGTAAAAAAATACTTTATTGAACAGAATTTCATCTCCTACTTTGTAAAAAAAAATCCCTTCTGGCATTTCTCTCCCAAATGACATTAAACATCATCTGTAGAATCAAGATGGGAAATATTTTTCTTTATTGTTCATCTATTTAGATGAAATGTGTATTAGAATCATACACATACATCACCGAAGAAGACCAAGCATTTGAGAGAAATAAGAAGTCTTTATCTTTTCTAAAAATTTTGTGCTAGATATCTCCCCTAGATGGAAAAAGAATGGTCTTGAGTTACCAGGTGTTGTTTGGTTATGGAAATGCCACTACAAATTATATGGGATGGAACTTCAGCTGAAATTCTCTTCTGAGCCTTGTGTTACAACCAATTTTACTTGACTAATTTAACTAATTTAATTTTGGATGAGCCCTTCTCTCCAGTGAGAACCAGATAATATCTTTATTCAGGAATTTTAGGGGGAAAAAATGCTTTACCTCTTACTCTGCCTTTAATTCTCTTTGACCTGTCTACTCCTTCCTATTCAGAAACACCCTGATTGGGAACTTGCAGACCCTTTACAGTTGCATACATCCTGACTGGTTGCTCTAAGTACTGAAGGTATAGTTATTTTTTATGTAGTGCTGTTTGATATGATGCTCTACAAAAAGTTTACTCATTGTTCATGTAGTCCAGCTTCTTAGAAGTATGTCCTAAGAACAGGAGGCTTCTCTGTGACCAAGAGAAAATGCCTAGACAATACTGTTGTTCACATTTGTAGTTTTCTCACACAGGATGATGAAAATTGACAGTGCTGTGATCACTACTAAATACTACAATCTAGCAAGTCATTCTGTTAATTCACTGCACCAGAGCTGCTGTTGAAACCTTTTCATGTTGTTAGACTCTGTACTGCTGGGTGTAATAAACAAATCAAAGAGAAGTTGCACATTTGGTCTGTGAGGTATTGTAAGTCAATATAAGCCTCCAAGAAGAGAAGTTAATTTGACACTTCTAAACAGTCAGTCACACAAGAATTCATTAGCAGGGGTCTGGGTAAGGACCACTGCATGATTTCTAGGATGTTCTTCCTTTCATTACCTTTGCAACAAACAGACTGCCACTCATGGGAAGAAAAAATAGGTGAGAAGCTGATTCAGAGTGAGGAATCTCGAGAGAACATCTGGAAGGCTCTCTGAAAGTTAATGGTAATGGTTACTGAACATCATTGACTTGATTGTACACTATTTCCTGTCTTAAAACTCAGATGTCTTCTGCTCATGGACTTAGAAATACTGATGCATTCTTAATTCATTGCCTTTGTCTGTTATGGTAGAGAGCACACTGGTTTTGCTTAAAACTCTGCTTTCACTCATTATCCTCCACTGGAGCAGTTAATTAGCTGCTTCATTTACAAATGCTTACATTTGGCTTCAAACTGCACTTAAGGAAGCAATATTTTGTGGGCAGGAATTTGATGTCACTAGAGACCCTACTTATTTAATCTTTTCTTGATTAGTTTTCCGAGTAAATTAGCTGTAAGTTAGTTGGCATGTATATGTAAGGACATAAGTGTGTCAGGAGACATTTTCCTGTGTATCTAAGGGCTGCTAGCAGCTCTACCATGCTAATTTTACCATAGATGGAGTTAATAATAAATGCGGCATCTCTAAGTCATTAATCTGGATAAGGAAAACATAAACTTACTGATTGTTTGAGAATATTGAAGAGGTAACCTTTTGTTGGTATGCGGCATTTCTGAAAGAGCAAAAAAAGAGTGCAAAATAGCATAAGAAGTTGACTATTTTGATATCCATCTTCTTGGTTCTTGAATGACTAGCTCTGAATTTCAGCTCATGAAGGAACATGGCCACTATTGTTTCAAGCAAATTCTGGTATTAATGCCTGTACTCAGAGTTGCTTTGAGTTGTTTCTTTTGCAGGGACACAAGCGGTTCCCTTCTTCAGGCAGCTGTGGTGCCCTCCAGAGCAGTTGTGCTCTGGGACCAGTTGTGTTTGGGAGACTGAAATTCCCAGTCCTGCAAGACAGAGCAGGAGACAGAGTAGAAAGAATCTAGCTAGCTGGGAGCCCTCTGCAGAACCAAGGACTTCCAGGAAGGGGAGGAGAGGAGAATACATGTATCACACCAAGGTGGCAGAAGGTAGGTAAGGCCAGGATTTAATAAAGACCATTCAATATAGTCTCTAAATTGGCCTGAGAAAAAAAACTGACACAAAAAGCCATTTGAATTCAAAGCTCCTTTCAAAGCTGTTCACTATAGAGAAAAGGACAGTCTGGGCAGCCCAGTCCAAGCATTCAGCATTGACCTATGGTCCCACCATGCTGCCAGTGAAGAAATACAGCCAGCATGGCTGTAGCCTCCTCTGCACTGAGACAGTGCTCAGCAAGCAGATTCCAAGTGCCATAATGTTTCTGCTTACATCTTCACCTGCCTTTCTTCCTTCAAGGAGCTGTATCAGCCTTCCCTAATGCATCTGGGAATTCAGCTCTCTGCAGCCCAGCATTATCAGCATCCACAGATCCCCTATTCGGTGTGTCTGGCACCAGTGTTTTCAAGATGCTAAGTGCAGTTGCAAGTCAATGACCATTTTTACACCACCACAGAGTTATTTCATCTAGAGAAGCCATACAGGCTGTGAAGCAATAACCCAGCAGGCAACTTGCATGCTTGTCTAAGTTTTGTTGTCTAGGTGGGAGGAAAGCATCATTTTTATCTCCCACAGATGCAGCCTTCAGCTATCATTGAACTCACTGTGATTAATTTACTCGGAAAAATGTGGTGTTTTATGTTGCTGTCAAAAGTAGCCCTTGTTATTTTTCTGAGTGCTCAGACACCAGAACTCTCTCCCTGATGATTTGTAGTGTTGTAGTTCATCAGCAAATGAGACTCTCTTTGGCCCTTTTCCCCTCTGCTCTTTTAGCTGTTAAAAGAAGGGAAAAAAACTTAGATGCAAAGGGGAAAATCTACTCCCAAGTTGATTAATGGTATTTATATTTGTCTCACATATGGCCCAGATTAAGTCACAGACATAGCACATTTAATGTCTGGCTGTAAAAATGTTAGTTTACATTTATTCCACTTAGGTGATTCTATCAGCAGTGTGCCTTTGCTGTGATTGAAATGCCATATTTTAATGTAGCAGTATTCATGTGCTGAGTGTGGAGAGGGGAGAATGGAGTGCTCTATCAGATGGTCTCATTTGTATCTGTTTATTGTTTCAAAATTCATGATGGGCTGACAAGTTTTTGAGTTCAGTTCTGGGGATGAAAAATCTGAAAAGGGCTTGCCATAACATAGATCCTGAAAATATTTCACTTTCAAATTTTGCAAGCAAAACTTGTATTAGTCAACACCCCTTTATGAATGATCAACCTTTAAAACCTACAGAGGTGGTTTCAAGCTTCACTCTTCTGTAACAACATGTCAGCCAGAGTGTCATTAGTGAGCAGATAAAAGGGATGCAGTTAGTTAGATTTGAAGGTCTCAGGACTGCAAGATATGAAATAAAAATTGCAATTGATGTAGCTGGGGTTATCCAAACTAGAACTTGCCATAATTTTGAAGTACAAGGTGAAAATGGAGAATGTGATAACATGAAAAATGGGAATGATCATATCTGTGACAGTCTTTTGATCTTCAAAGCACAAAGGGCTTAAATTTTGCTCATAAATCTCCTAAAATTACTTAATGTCATTCAATCTCTATGAGGCACAACACTGGAGAAGAGTTCAGGTGATATTTTTATGGCAAAGGGAGGTTTGTTAGCCTTCTGATGATCTTTGCATCCAAGATGACAGGAAAAACAAGCTGCAGCTGATGGGATTTGCACTGACAAGTAGGTTTTTATTGGTTTTCATGATCTTAGTATTTCTTGGGCTTTCAAGAAGATTTTGGAAATAAGGCTCATGCATCTTTTAGAAATATTGCCTTTCAGAGAGATTTTACTTCTCCAGTTCAGTGAGGAAAACATGAATTCTCTGGTATTAAGTAAATTCCTCTGCTAGATTTTAAGGACTGTGTTGATTTGCTACAGTGATTTGACCTATATCTTCTAATCTTTTCTGTTGAAATGCAACTTTAAACCAGTGCTTAGAGTAAGCAGAGGCACACAAAAATTGGCTCCTCTCCACAAAATGCTAACTTGTGGTCACAAGACCTGCTCAGAGCCCCCTAAGTCAGCTCTGCTTTACTGCCTGTTTGTGCAGGGCAGTCAGATGCTGCTGGCTGCAGAGGGCAGTGAGGGAAGGTGGGCTGAGCTCAGCAACCCAAGAACTCATGGCTCTAGCATCAGAACACCATCAGAACCACCTGCACCCTTTCAAGAGAGGGCTGTCTGAAATGGGCTCAAACAGGGCAACACAGGGGCTTCTCTGCCTCTCAGGCAAAAGGCATTGTGCTGAAAGGCCAGTTCCTACTTTCCTGAGGATTCATTCCTGCATACACTCCATATACTCCACTCTCACCAAAGAGGAAGGAGAAAGATCTGGAGTGGAGAAGGGGAGCCATATCCTTATGCTATAGGGTTAGGAGAACTTGGGGTACTAAAGAAAATTGTTTCCAGCAGATGGGAAACACAAGTCACAATGAGTGAGTGTACTGTATACGAGCAGCAAAAATTAGGTTTCAAGACACTCTGAATTTAGCAGAATGAAAGGACGAAATAATTTTTTAAAAGTCATGTATCTAAGTTGAATTCTGCATATTCTTGATCTACTTATTTCTAATGGAAATTTTTAGAAGGGGAATTTTCAAAACTAAGAGTTTCTACAAGTTAGAAACCCACCGGAACTACTGTTCAAGTTTTATCACTGTACAGCAAAGGAAAATGAACTCACACTATTCCAATGCATGATAAGTCATCTTTTCTGTGACTAAGACAGAGAGGGAGTAAAGAGCAAACACAGCATCATTCCTATTATTTATTCCTAGCAGCAGCAGTAGCCAGTTCTTTTGGATGAAAACAAAAGCAGCCATCCTCAAAGACTCAAATGAAAAAAGCCTTATTAACTAGGTGTCCACTGAAAAATATAGATTCTGGAAATAGTAGTTTACATGGAGGGGAAAAAAAAAAAAAAAAAAAGAGTATTTTGTGTGTAGTTTTATTTGGATGTGAGTTTTTCTGTCACACAGAGTCATATGATAAATATATAAATATTTATTGAGGAATTTTCTAACCAATGTCATATTTATCAGTTATGTTTTCTTCTACACCTAAAACAAGCCTTTACTTAAATTTATCTATAGCTATTACCACAGGTCCCATAAGAATTCTTTTTAATATGGTGCTTCAGAAATTTTAATATCACCAAAAGACAGCAAGGGACATTGTTATAGAAAATGGCTAAGAAGAAACCTTTCTTTTCAATAGTTCTCTTCAAAAGATTTCATGTATCAATAGAAAATTCTGTTTCCACCTGCCTGGGTGGGAATTATTTTCCTAGATGTTGCCTAATAATTATTTGTCCAAAACCAAATTTTTTAAGTCATAAACCTTTATAATAAAAAAAAGGTGACTCCATTTATGCAGTTTCTTGTGCCTTCATATAGGGCAGGGAAGAGCTTAACCAAGCCTCAATAATTTGCACTAAGCTGTGGAAGTTGTTTCACAGATTTTTCACTCATCAAAAGGGTCAGCAAAAGTCCATTCAAACATAAAAACGAAGATGTAAAACTCCTCCTTTCACTGAGAAAAAAACCAAGGAGCTCTTGAGTAAATGATGAGAGAAAACAAGATAAGGCAAGGCAGGAGAAGCCCTTAAGAAAAAGAGCTGCAGGAATTCACAGCTGAGTGAATGAATTGTGCAGGAAAGGACAGAAAGCTGGAATAACAATCCCAACTCTTGGCTGAAAGCCTCGAGTCTCTGATGCCAAATTTCTGAATATTTTGAAAGTCCCCAATACAGAATCCCAGCCAATACAACACTCACATGTTAGGACTTGACTGCAAATTCCCAGCTGCTTTATTAAGCTGTGCTCATCTGACCTTTAATATCTAAACAGCAGGTTACAACAAATGCAAGACTTCCTATCTTGCCAATGCCCATCAACATTTCCTGCCAGGGCTGGTGGCTGAGAATTGTTTGGACATGAATGCATTCAGAAACCCAACACAGGAGACAAAGCCACTTGCAGTTTGACATTAATCCTAACAGTACCTGAGTAAATGCAATAGAATGCTCACAGTAGTATTATGTTACTGTACCAGTGACCAGATAGTGGAATGAAGTGAGTTAAAATACCAGAAACCCATAAGGTGTTGGACAGGCTGCAGAATACTCACTTCATGATCAATCAGGTAGTTAGAGCTGGAAAATTAGAATGTGGCTTGTAATAACTCAGCAGACTGAAATGTGCAAGATCAGCAAGAATTTTAAATTGGTAGATTTTTTACTGCATTGGTCATTTTTTTTCCTCTTTATATATGTTTTATTATATTTTTTGTGAATGTGTTCTATTTATATTTGAGTTATTTGAAGAATAGGTAAGAGAAATAGTTGTATGCTAGTGCTCATAACATCTCTAAAAGTATTCTGCAGCAACAACAGTTTTGAGTGATCTCAGTAATGATCTTACAGTGAACTTTTGTAAGAATGTAAGAAAAAAAAGAAAGGAATGCAGGTTTTGACTTTTAAAAGTTTTTTAACTTTTATCTAAGAATGTAGAATATTTTACTTTCTAAACAGAGAAAATAAAAGGCAAAAAAAACCCCTAAATTATAAAAATGTACAGACTAGAAAATTTAAAAGCTCATAAATCACACTCAGTGCTATCTATTGTAGTCTTTGTTTCAGTGTAATCCAGAACTTTCTGGACTGCAGGAAACTGCATGGTCCTCTTGAGTCTTTGGAGTTTCCCTGTCATACCTCAGATGTGGGTTTTATCTGCTGCCTGTAGTGTCTCCTTGCAATGCAGGCTCAAGGTCTTTGCCTCTATCTGCAGTCTGAAAGGGGCAAAAGCCCTCTAGAAACAGTCTCAGCTGCTTCCAAGAAAAAGGACAATCTGAATTGGAGGGTCTGATCCACTTGCTTTTCAAAGGCACATAACTTACAAGCTGGAAAAGAATCCCAAACAAATGGATGCTCTCCATTTCACCTGAAATCCCTTGGATACAATTTGTATTGTGGTCCAGTATAAATAATTCTTGTTGTTCCCTATTATTCAGGCACACAAAGAACTTAAAAAAAAAAAAATAGAAAAAATCTGTGTCTTCCTTAGAGTAAAACATTATAGGAAAAATTCTGAGATAAGAAATAACTATTTACTAAGATGATTTGTCTGAAATGAACATTTTCCCCCTACTCCCTGCTTATGATCATTTATACAATAAACTGAGTTGAATTGATTTACTTCCATCATATGCATATGAAAAATTATTTTTTATTTCTCACCCAGACTCTTATCTTTTGAAAAGGCAGCATATCCCTAAGAGCAAAGAAAACTAATGTAGTAAAGATTAAAATAAAAATGGAACCCTTTTTTTATATTTAAGCATTCTATTCTTTGATCAAATATGTTATAAATCACTGCTACTTCTTCTGAACATTATTGTTATGCATGGTCTTGGAGAGAGAAGCAGGAAAGAAAATTTAGCAGGGCCTAGAGGTAAAGCAACCTGAATGGTATCAATTCTTCTACCTTGATATTTATTTTAATTTAATAGCAGAATACCTGTAGAAACTGCACAATGTTTTCTCTAAGATATTAATTGTTTGGAATTGGAGATTAATTTGGCCAGAGAGTGGGGAAGAAGAATCCATTCACACAGCTGGGAAAATGTCTCAGATGCTTTTTCCCTCCTTTCAGTTTTTATTAAATTTCAACTTTAACTAAGGGTCATTTCATCACAATTAGCTTTGACAGGCTCTTAGTAATAGCACTTACAAGTACTGTGAAGTGTGTCATTTCCAATGAAAGACTCTCAGATTCCAACACACCCAAGTTACTGGCACAGCACATTGCATCTCCCAGCAGAGCCATCACCCTCCAGCTTGACAACAACCTAGCTAGGACTAGGAGAGAATCCCAGAGGGATTTGCACCTTGAATGCAATTTCTGCTCTCCAAGCTGCCTTGGTTTTCACTGCTGCCAACAATCTCACCCACTGCAAGCCTCAGTCAAGATGTACAGCAGCAATGTACATGAGTGGTGGAAGACATGCAAGATGTGCTGAGGGATAAGGGAAGGGATTGTGGGAATGGTTCTCAGTACAGGAGACACTGTAGTACATGGGGAACTGTTGGAGTCTGTAAGAGTCTCTGAATTCTTTAGAGAGAAATCAGAGTGCAGGGATTGAATTAAAGCCTTGGGATGGATTGAAGTATATTAAGCCACTCACACATAAAGTAGAAGTGTAAGTTTAAGTTTTAGAATAAGCAAGCAAGTAAGTAAGGACAAGTTTTAAGTGATTTAGATAATAAAGGTCTCAGGTACCAGTGCAGAAGCACGAGTTCTAGTGAAGGTTGAAAAATATTATCCTAGATACTAGTGCTTCCATGGAGGCTCTAAGAACATAGTTTTAGACATAGTAAAACTAGAGTAAGAATATTGATTACATTTTTCAGATAGAACAAGATAGACCATACATGTAGTTTACATGTAACCTGGCATGCTGAGAAACTAGAATTCTAATAGGTTAAGAGGAAATGGTTCAAGTTTGTGTCTTTAGCTTGTTGGACAGTTTGTATATAGGAATCCATGCACTGGGGAGAGATTGGCTTCTTGCCTTGCTTTTGTTGCTGCTCTCTTGCTTTTTCTTTCTCCTCACTGCCATCATCACTGCCAGAAGAGGACAGGAGCTGCTGCAGCAACATCGACCCTGCCAGGACCTTCAGGAGCATCTTCTGCTTCCAGCTGGGACTTTACTGCTACTTAGGACTCTATAGCAAAAACTTTAGCATGGACTTTGACACTTGTGACTCTTTGTCTTTTGAAACTGATGTGCCTTTGCAGTAAACAACTTTATGGTAATTAATAGCTGCTTGGCTCTTTAAATAAAACAATCACAGCCCACAGTGAACAATAAGCTGGGGATACCTGGAATAGTGGGTAGAGTTGTCAATGCTCCAGGCAAGCAAGAAGGATAGATGGAGCTGGAAAAGGAGGGCTCATGAAAGCAGCTTGTCAAGGAGCAGCAGGAGGACTGCAACAACACAGAAAAAAATAAAGAACAAAGAAGCATGGGGTTAAATAAAGACTAAAGCTAGAATGAACAATTCTGAACTATTCTGTAAGGTAGACAAACAGATATTTCAGATATGTTAGATGAGCATAGAATGTTTATGTCAAAGGATAGCACCTAACAACCTTTATTTTTATTTGTACTAATTCTGCAGTTCCTTGAAAACTTTTTTCTCTGTTCTAAAGACCTAAAGTGAGAAATTGTGCAACATGACTCCACATGCCTGTTCAGTAGGTGTTCCTTTTGATGCTGGGGCTGCTTCAGCTCCTTCCAGTGCAATATCTGCTTCTAAAGTTCAGGCTGATGCCTTAAATGCTTATGCTTTGTCACTCAGTTTCCTTTCTGTCTTCTGCTACAGAAGCCAGAAGATTTCTCAGTTTAGATTACTCTAGTCTGGATTTCTCCTCCAGAGGACCTCAGAATGACAGAACCAGGGGAGCTCCAATGCTACCCATGCATGATTTGACAAAGGACTACACGATATTTACTTCAGCATCTCTTTTGCTTTTCACCTTCTTCAGGGGCCAAAAAAAAAAAAAAAAAAAAAAAAAAAAAAAAAAAACCCTCAAGAATGCAAAAAAATCCTTTGATAGGTAGAATCTCATGTGAGTCAAATCATTTTGCTATACCATGAGCTCTCTTAACAGGTAAAGAAAAAGTTCATTGGCAGCTTCCCTAATAAACTTCAATTACAACATGAATTCTTGAATATTGCACTATTAAAAGTCTTAGTTTTAAACTATATTTGAAAGTGCTTCAGCCTTCATTCTAGCATGACTTTGTGTGCAGCATCTCCTTCAGGAGCCACCAGGGCTCAGGTCCTGTCTGGTCAATGACTGCAGTTGCACAAAGAGCTGCCAAATTTTGAAAATTCTTTGACACTTCTCAGCAGTCCAAACCAGGCAGGTGGTTGTCAGCTCTTCACATGGGCTGCCTGGGTGGAATATTAAACTAACTTGAGCATTTGCTTGTGGTCTGCTGTTGTCAAAATTGATTTGTGTGTGAAACTCCCCAGTTCTTACCCTGTATGTGTAATACATTTCTCCATACAAGGGTTTTAATGATGTGCTTCACAACCAGCCATAGGGATTTCTCCAGAGTCAGGGAGAACAGCATGAAGTCTCACCTTCTGGAGAAACTGGGCAAATCCTGATGATCATCACCAGTGTTTGTGAGTACCCAAACAGAGGATGCAGGGATTTTAGTTCGTGTCAGGTGCTAACTTTTCACACAGGTCAGGATAGGATAGTCTACCCAACAGTAGGTAATACAGGGAATGGTGTAACAGTCCAGTCTTTTTTATTACTTTTATGGAAATTGGCTCATGGCAGTGCTGGACTCTGAGTATATGGCAAATTAAGTATTTCAAAATAACCTGAAGGCAAAATTATCTCATTTCTTCCTCTTTGAATTTGGAAAGCCTATCCTGGGAAATCCAGAATTCCATTTTGAGTGTAAATCCATTTATTTCTCATGACAGAAATACAATTTTATTCATGTTTATTAAGAAAAAAAAAACAAATGGAATGTGATTCAGTTTTATTTTGAAGCTTCAGATGGAATTAATACAGATAGATATTAGATCCCTTCCTTCCTGGAGGAATTCTATGTAATTCTCAATAAACCTGATAATTTTTGCAACCTGCATTTCTGACACTGGACAAAATTTTCATTAAATGCATGTAAATCTTCTAAGCACACTCTCCAAACTGGTGCACCAGGGACTCATTTCAGCCTTCCACTCATTCCACACACTTATAGCACTGTCCTTTCCAGGGGCAGCATGTTTTCCCTGATGGAGAGTTAATAAAGGATTGCCAGTTCAGATACAGATCTATTACACCAATATTTATGAGTAATTGAGTCTGATGGATAACATTTTTCTTCACTGTGTTCCTTATATTTTTAGATCCATACCTGGACAAATGACAGGAAATTAGAAATAGCTGCCATGTATGACTCTACAAGACCTTAATGCCATACTTAAAGGGTGAGTCTTGGCAAGCCCACTTGTTGTTTTCCATCGAATATATTTGTACAAAGAGGGATGATCTGCTTGATCTGCTGCTTCTAACTCAGCCCTTTGTGTTACTGTGGACCTAAAGGAGCCCACAGGCCACTGTTCTACATTGTGGAAATGCAGTAATAAAAGTTACAGCATTTTCTGCAAGGGTTGTCACGCAAGAGCAAGGTAAATACAAAGTGGAGGAGCTAACACATCATGTGTACACAGCTTGGATTCTGACCCTACACAATTCTCCAGAGGCCACATAAGAAATGTGAGGCAAAACCACCAACTAAAACAGGTTTTCTGAACCCTGTACAAAGGCCTTACTCACAAGGCAATTCTTTCAGGTTTTCTCTGTTTTTCATCAACAATTGATGGCTTGTAAGTACTGAAGAAGTGTACAGTTTACAAGTCAAGATTTTCCTGACTAACACTTAATAACAAAAGATGCTGCCTACAAAAGGTCAGCCAAAAAATAAATAAGTAAAGCATGTGATGACAGAAATAATCACTGGAGACAGAGAACTCTGGCACTAGACAGAAAATCCTGCCAGTGAATCATCCCGTTAATACAAATACACATGCTCTATTTTGATAAAGCCTCTGTGTGTTGGGATAACCTTATTCCAAAACATATGTCATTCAAACAAATTTGTTTAGATATAAAGAGAAAGGTAACTAAATGCAAAATTAAATTTGAGGGATTTTGTGGATTTTTTAATTTTAAGACTGCCAGGTAAACTAGATTTTCTCCAACAACCAACAGATTATCTTACTTGAAAAAAAGTGTCATGTGGGTAAATATAGTTTTATGAATTTCCTTTAAATGTTAAATAAACAATATTGAAAAGAATATTCTTCAAGAGCTTCTTTTATTCTGATATCTCCATCTTCCTATCACTTTGAAGCTTCTTTCACATCACCACCTCTGGGACAGATGGGAAAAATTAGCACAGAAGAGACATTGCCTGTGAAGTGAAGCATAACAAGCTCCAGTAATTTTCTCCAGGAAAAGGAGGGAGACCTAAAGAGCTGAGAGAAACTAGAAAAGGGGAGGCAGGCTCAGACAGCAACCATAAACCTCTTCTGGTCAGTTGATTTTGGGAGATATTGCTGGATAAAAAGCACCTTTCCAGAAATGCAAGAGCATGTAAGGCATTGTTTTGCCCAAATACATCAGTCACAGCCTGAGACAGAAAGCTCTGCTGTCTCTTTTACCCACACTCAGCCTCCTGAGGTGTTTCTGAGCCTTTGCTGTCATACATCTATGGTTTTGCTGTGTATACTTTTCTCCTTGTGCTCCAGTTGTGCCCTTCTAACACCTCTGAAGGAATTCAGCTAACATTCTAGCACTTAGATGAGGGATAATCAGAGACCTACATGGTCTTCCTCACTGTCCTGAGGCCTGATTATGTGCTATCAATTACCTCAAGACCAAATTTATACTGATTTGCCTGAAAGTAGAAAGCTGAGAAGGCAAAAATAGTGTACTGTGAGAGGAATTGAATTCAAACTGCTGGCATGTCACAGCTCAGCTGCAGCTTCCAAATACTGGTGACTTGATGGGAGCTCTCAGAGAGGATCCCTTCTTTCCTTCTAGCTCCCTTTGTACCCTGTATCCAGGAGTGGAACTTCCCTAAATGAAGGTGGAAGCACAGCTGCTCCCACCAACTGCTCTCCACTAACCCCACAGAACAATTTCCAGTTTTGCTTTGGAGTGATCAGTCAGCCAAGTCCACACTCACCCAGACAGGGAGAGAAAACAAGTCTCAGAGATCATAAGGCTGTCTATTTGCAGAAAAATAAAGGTCTAATCTATTTTTGTCTGCTTATCATGAAGAAGAGGCAGACTGTAAATCTGAGTACCACAGCAGGGTACTCAAACACACACCAGGTCAGGTTTTCTAGCACATAATGAAGAGAACCTTGATGGCACTTTAATTTTACTTCATTCTTTGTGTAAACATAGAGCTGTAAATGGGACAGTCTGCAGCAATTTATCACAAATGAACAAAAGAGGTTCTTTCTTTAAGACAAGGTTTATAAAACATTTATGTTTGGACCTTTTAATTCAAACATTTTCAGTAAAGTGTGACCCTAAGACAGTGAATATTGCCAGAAGCAGGTCATTTAACTTAGAATTCAGTTGATTTATTTGTTGACCTGGGGTGAGAGAGGGAAGGACAAGGAATCACTTTTGATAAGCTTGAGCTGTGCCTGTAGGATCCTGTCTTAAAACTGTGCTGCTCCTTTTTAGCTGCCACCTGAGGGAAAACTTGAAGCTTAACACTTGGCTTTAGGGCACAACAAACCTGGGATTTATTTGCTTAGTGTGGAAAGTACATTTAGGACTCTGCTACAGTTCTCATTTTCCTAACTCTACCCTGTCTTTCCCTAAAATGCTTTGCTGCATTTCACCCTAGGAAACCAGCATTTTTGTATGATTTTAAATTATTCTTAGATTATATATCAAAATATCTACTTTCATTATTATTTAATTATGAGCTCAATCTTGGTGTAATAACAGCTTATTCTAAAATCAAATTCAGTGTCATATGCTTTGGATTTTTGGATTTTACAGATTATGTGGCAGTAGTTCTCAAGGCATGCCAACTCCCTTCACTTTTCAAAACACTGAACCCTTTCATCATTTTTTGAATTAAAAAAAAAAAAAAAAAAAAAAAAAAAGGGCATATTGTGTATCTCAGCCAAAATGGCTCTAAAAAGACCAGAGGTTAAAACCAAAATCAGTTATAAATCTTGCTTTGGCTTGAGATGTTAATGTTTGACATAATAAAATTTATTTTGCAAATTAAATTAGAAAGTGAATAAATAAATCAAAACAAGTAATAAGCAAAAACTAGTTCATAAAAACAAAAAGAATAAACAAAAAAAATACATAATTCAAGTTATTTTTTGTTGTTACAACACATGCTCCATGACCATTTGCTGGGCATGCTACAGTTTTTCCATGCCCTTCCTGCACCAAAGAACCAAGATCAATCACAGCAGACCTGATCAGTCTCACCTGTGCTGATCACCTTCCTGACCCTGCTGGAAATGGGTCAGGCACGAAGGGTTATAGTGAACTGGGTGACATTGGATTGGTGTCACTAGTGGGGTTCCACAGGGCTCCATCCTCTGCCCTGTATTCCTCAGCATCTTCATTAACAACATGGATGCAGGAGTGGGAGGGATAGATGATATAAAACTGGGAGGAGCTGTCATTCTCTCAAAGGCAGGAAAGCCCTGCAGAGAGACCTCAACAAATTAGAGAGCTGGGCAATCACATGAAGTAGAACAAAGGAAAACCCCAGGACAACCCTAGATGTATGTACAACCTGGGGAATGAGATGCTGGGAAGCAGTGCCATGGAAAGGGACCTGGGGGTGCTGGTCCATGGCAAGTTGACCATGAGCCAGCAGTGTCCTGGCAGCCAGGAGGGCCAACCCTGTCCTGGGGGCATCAGGCACAGCATCACAGCCAGGCAAGAGAGGGGATTGTCCTGCTCTGCTCTGAGCTGGGGCAGCCTCACCTCCAGTGCTGGGGCATCTTTGGGTGCTACAACATAAAAAAGACATTAAACTATTAGAGAGCATCCAAAGGAGGGCAACAAAGATGATGAAGGGCCTGGAGAGGAAGCTGTGTGAGGAGCAGCTGAGGTCACTTGGTCCATTCAGCCTGCAAAAGAAGAGAATGAGGGAAACTTCACTGCAGTTACAACTTTCTCATGTGGGGGCCAGGCAGGCACTGATCTCTTGTCTCTGGTGACCAGTGACAGGACCCAAGGGAATGGCCTGAAGTTGTGTCAGAGATGTTTTAGGCTGGATATCAGGCAAAGATTCTTCACCCAGTGGTGTTTAGGCACTGGCACAGGGTCCCCAGGGAAGTGGTCACAGCACTGACCCTGACAGACTTCAAGAAGCTTCTGGACAATGCTCTCAGGGACATGGTGTGACTCTTGGGGATAGTCCTGTGCAGGGCCTGGAGCTGGGCTGGATGATCCTCCAGCCCAATAGTCTGTGATTCTCAGTTACACATTTCCTAATGCAGGCTGTGCAGCATGGGTCCTCTGCTGTCTCATGTTCAACTTGTTCCCCATCAGGACTCCCAGGTCCTTGTCTGCAGAGCTGGTCACCAGCCACTCAGCCCTGAGGTTATGCTGCTGCATGGAGTTGTTCCTCCTGGTACTCATGACTTCATATTTCCTGTTGTTAAAGCTTGTGGGGCTATTCCTCCCAGTTGCAGGACTCAGCATTCTATTGCTGAACTCCATGAGACTCCTTCTGCCTTCATGCTCCAGCTTGTCCAGCTCCCTGTGAAGGACAGGACATTCAGTTTGTTATGTAATCACTAACCTCCCTGCCCTGGCTCTGCATGATCAATCAGTGTGGTGAGATTGCTCTGCCCTGTTGTTCAGGTCACCCATTATGTCGAGCATGACCAGACCCAGCACTGGCCCCTGGCACACCCCCAGTGCCTGACCCCCAGCTGGGCTTTGTGCTGCTTGTGGCAACAGTCTGAGCCCAGCATCCAGCTACTTTTCAATCACTGTCTACCCTGTATCTACCCTATACTTCATCACTTGTCCAAGAGTGAGCTTATAGAAGGCAATGTGAAAGCCTTTCTAAATTCAAGATATACAACATGCAGTGCTCTGTCCTCACCTGCCAAGCAAGCCATCAAATTGTGTCAGACTGTCAGACCCCATTTCTTCTTCATAAATCTATGCTGACTACTCCCAAACACCTTCAGAGTGCCATCATATCCCTTTTGATGTTGGTAAGAACCCGTATCTCTGACTGTAACTACAGCCACAAAATCTCTGCTTCTTTCCCATGTGATGTTTCCCTGTTAGCTTTTTCAGATAATAAGACAGGAAAACTTGCAAAGAAATCTGTTGTGAAAGGGAGATCCAGGGATAAGCTGGAATTTGTCAGGAAGGTGTCCAATGACTTAAAAGAAACCGCTTTTAGTTGAAGCAGAAAAGTTGCTTCTACATACAGTACCAAGAGTGAGTTCCTCTTAGAAAATCACATTGTCTTAATACCAGAAACAACTCTGCAAGTTTTAAAATTCTAATAACAGGCTGTCACACAATTTGTGGTCATAAACCTTTCTCATCTTACTACCAAAAAAAAAAAATTATCCCATCCATTTCAAAAACTTTACTTACATCAGTCTAATGCACTTAGTATTTCCCCATTTTCAGTGGAGTAAAAGCGACAATTTCTGATCCATCATTCACTGTTAATCTCTTCTAGCTCAGCAAGAGGTAATAACAGTTGATTATTCTCCAACTATGATTCTTTAAGAGAAAATGTACAATTATGCAGTAAAAACACCTGTACATATTAAGAATGGTATACCACAAAATGTAAAATAATATTTGCAGAAAGCAATAGAAATCAGGATAAACAATGGATGCTAAGCAAAACTGCTTCCTGAGAATAAGCAATACTTTTAAGACCAGTTCTTCACATAAATCAAAATATTCCAGAGATGTTTAAATATTAAAACTATAGAGGTACAATAACATATAATGAGATCTTCAGTCATGAAACTTTCTTCTCATTTTTAAGACAGGCAAGAAATCACACAATAATACATAGTGTAGACACACTGAAATATTATAGACTCCCATAAATTAGTTTATTTCTTGTTTGCCAACGAAATATCATGCCTAAAAGCACAATTTTTCTCTATGTTCAAAAATGTCTCCTGTTTCAGAGGCTTAGAATTATGCTCTAAAAAGTACTTATATCCTGACTGGTTTACTATATTCAAGTTTCCCACATGCCATCTTGCACAATCTTTACAATGCTTATTCCATACCTAAGAGGCAGAACACCACAAACTGTAGGAAGGCAGCTCCTCTCCCCCTTTCTGTTGATTTCACAGATGTTGTAGAGTAGAGTTGCCCACAGAAGTTCTGATCAAAGCCTGGTCTGGAAACCAATTGCTGCTTGCCTGCAAACCCTGAGACAAATCTGTGCAGCAGAGAGGAGGGAACGTCAAGAAAAAATCTAATGGGAGTGAAACACTTGCACATGTTGGTTTGGTTCCAAAGGAACCTGGAAGCCTTTCATTACAGCAGCCTGTGAGTGATCTGCTGAGGAGTAAAGAGGCTGGCAGCCAAAATGAACCAAAAGAAGGAAGAAAGATATTGAATATTCTTCAAAAGCTTTATTAGTGTTGACACATTTCCACAGGGTGTTTCACCTTCAGTGCATCAGCACTCTGTGGTAGAAATGTATTTGCAGGGAAAATTTCTGCAGATGTTAAAGCAGGAGGCTCTGACTGCATCTAAAGCTGCCCTTCCCCCCTGCTTTCAAAAGGATTTAGAACAGATCCTGAGCAATTTGTTAGAAGACCATCATCAAAACTGTGAAACTTTCTAAAATTAAAACAGAATGTGTTAGATACCATCTTCACTCTGGTATATTAATTGTCTCTGTATAACTGCAATATTGTTAGAATTTGAAGTGGAAATATAAAATCTAAACGTAAATGGAAATCTAAACTTTGAAAAATTATACCAATGTATGTATAGAAACATGTCCTTCCCTACCCTTAGGAGTTTTAAAATCAGCAGGACAGTGTCACAGTTAGCCCAAGTGCTGACTGTAGTAGGAATGTTTCAAGCAGAAGGTTGGACTAGAGAATTCCAGAAAAGGAGGTTTTTCAACTAGGAATTCCCAATGCTACCTTATTTTCACAGTGGGGGAGAAGTAATATTGGAAAGGGAATCACTAGTTTAAAAACCTTTGAGTCCTTCTAGAAGAACATATTATGAAATAATATCTTATGAACAGTAAAGCAAAAGCCTCATTTCAATCAAATATTTTACTGAACTTTAGATATTACTATAAAATAATTGCATTTAAATATAGTATAAAATTAAACTCATTACTTTCTTTATAATATTAAATCAAACTGATTTCACAGTTCCACTTGAGTGCAATTAAAAATGATTACATGTATTTCATTTTAAAGCCCATGGAAGTTATCTTTTTCTGGTTAATAATTCTTATAAAAATGTCATGAAAAATCTGTGCTTACAAATTTAAATCCAGTAATATTTTTTTTCAAAGCTGAATTTTCCACAGTTACAAAGAAATCAGCCAGTGTTTCAATTTTATTATTTATCAGCATCAAAAACTCCCATGGCATGTAACTTGGCTGAGAGAAAAATGGGCTGTACAGGCTAGATAAAGTAACTTGCTACAAGAAGAGAGATCATTATCTCAATCATTTTAAATTGAATAAAGCTAAGACTTACCATGCAAGCTGAAAAAACAAAGACCTGACTGCCAATATTTGTTAATCACTTGAATACACTAAATCCCTTATGCTTTGAGAGAAATGCAGAGTAAAATTAAAGCACACATTTAAATATACTGAATTTTCAAGACCAAAGGGTGGGCTTCAAAAACATCCTAGTGTGCACCACATTGCAGAAAAAGACTACAGACTGTGTATTGCTATGTAACTCATGGTGGAAATGGACTCTAACTGCAAAAGAATAAAAAACACTCAATAAGAAAAGTGGGCCCTTTATTTGTTGGAAGTAGCAGTGTTTTCTACCTCCTCACTTTAGGAGACAGACTCACAGACAGATAGACTCTGTTGAAACTCTCACAGAGTTGTCTTAGTCAGCCTCAACCACTTTCCCTGCAGCAGTGATGACAGCTGATAAGAAACATGCTCAGTTGTATGCTCAATCATACATATTCTCTCTACATCTACTTTATCTCTTAGCCTCTTGATGGGGTTGTTTAAGATCTAGTTCAGGCATGTTTCAAAAATCTCCAAAAGCACAGATTCCACCACTGCTCTGCAGCACTTAAGATGCTCCTCTTGCAGTGGTATTTTCCTTGCCCACACAGATTTACAGAAATGGGCTGTAACCAATCTCTGTCCCCTTGATTGCAAACTTGTCTCACACCATTTCATAGCTCTGGCCAAGTATAATAAAGACAGAAGGAACAGCAGCACCTGAGACAGGGAAATGAAAATTTGGGAGATTATGGCAGGAGCCATGACCTCTCTCAGAGAGATAAGATGCAGGTGATAGCCTGTACTCAAGGATTATGTCCAACTGGAAATTATCAAGAATTCACATCTTAGAATGGTTTGGGTTTGAAGGGATCTCAAAGATCATCTAATTCCTGCCTGCCTGCCACAGGCAAGGAGACCTTCCACTAGACCTGGTTGCTCAAAGCTCCATCCAACTTGGCATTTGACATTTCCAGGGCTGAAACATCTCTGGGTGACCTACTCTAGTGCCTCACCACCCAGAGAGAAGGGTGTTTCTTCCTAGTGTCTAATCTAAATCTGCACTTTTCCAGTTTAAAACTATTCCATCTTGTCCTATTACTACATTCTCCTGTAAAAAAATCCCTCTCCAGCATTCTTGTAGACCCCCTGTAGGTACTGGAAGGCTGTAATAAGGTCTCCATTGTTCATGGCGGACAACCCCAACTCTCAGCCTGTCTTCACAGAGCAGGTGCTCCAGCACTCTTATCATCTTTGACACTCTTCTCTGGACTCAATCCTCCTCTGGACTCAGTCCTTCCTGTGCTGGGAATCTGCTCCCTCTGGTGAGACCCCACTGCAGACCCTGCTGGCCACACTGCTTTGCATGTAGACCACTGGCTGCCTTATGACTGCCTCCCACAGCTCCCTTCCTTGGCAGCACAGATCCTCAATGAGTAGTCATGTCCTGCCTGCTTTGAGACTGTCTCCCACTTCTCTGGGCCAGTGAGGGGCTCCAGGCATGCCCTGCAGCCTGAGACCTGCAGAGAGGCATCTTCCTTCCAGAGCAAAGTGAGCACACCAGTCTGTATGTGTGAACTTCAGTGGTTATTCCAGAATTTTCTAATGAACACTTCCATTTAATGAGCGATTGTTTTGCCATCAGAGAAGCTTTTGTGGTCAGGAGGATCAGTGCAGAGATGGATTAAGATACTTTCTCAGGATGGAAAAGGAGCACCCAGAAGATGAAGTAAGAATCCTGTGTCAGTTGCTATCCCAGGCCTGAAGGAAGCGGTCAATAACCTCCACTTAACTACAGCATTCAACTTAAATTTCCCTTTATTATCTAGTAAAGATTTTTCAGTCACTTTGCAAGTGAAAAGGCAGACTTTGCAAAATGACTGAAAGCAATAAACAGAGATTATGCTGCAGTAAGTTTGCAGCATGGCATTGAATTGGTCCCTTTATCAGCAAGGAATATGTTATGCTGATGTAAATATTGGCAAATTCTCCCTTTCCAGAGCAAACTGGTTGAGCAGAGTGAACTGTTGTGATGGAGCAATCTCCCCTTGAGTTACAGAGATGAGGTGGTTATCTGTGGCTGCAGCAAGCACAGACACAACATCTGTCAGGCTTGTCGATTCAGTAGGCTGATAACACCAAAGGCTAAACCTAAAAAAACTAAACAGCAAAAAGGCAGCTGATAATCACTGGCAGCAGCAAGTTGACACTTGAGATCAGTACAGAAGAGGAGGCTTATTGTAGAATTCTAAACCAGAAAAATTACTTGTAAATTCTCTGTAAGCAGATGAGAGGGAATTTTCAGAATCTGTTCCTGTGCATTAGTGTCTGCTATCAATATCATAAATATTGACATAATATTTTCAGCGCAGTAATCATCTAAAAACTGTCTTTGAAGATGTCTTAAGATAAGACCACCACAAGCCACAGCTGTAAAAGCTTTAATTCTTAATTTTATTCAGTGTTGGTGTTTCTCTGCTGTATGTAGAAACCAAAAAGATATATCACAAGTTGAAAGCACACGGTCCCCATGAATTCATTGTTATGAGTCTGACAATGCAAAATTGTGAGGTATGTTTTTTTGGATGAGCTATCATATGCATGGTTAGCATGGAAATGAAAGAAGCAGCAGGCTGCCAGCACTCAAGCAACCAGATTTATTACAGCTGTTTGTGTCCAAAGATTTCTTGCAGAGTTGTTTTGTGAAATGTGCCTGACTCAGGTTGCACTCGCTCACCAATAGCTCTTACCAGCCTCCAGAACCCAAGTAAAGTCATTGTAAAGTGATTATGGCAGCCTTCAAACAGTAATTCTGAGAGCAGAAAGCTCCTAGAAGAAATTACAAGTTTAGGATTTACAAGTTGAAGCCTTGTAACTTTAATAGTTGCATTTGTTCAGTGCTCTTCTGAGTGAAAGAAAAACTGCAGAAAATTCACTTTTCATTACATACTCAACTTTTTTTTTTTCACAAGAATAGTATGACTGAATGTCCAAGAGGCTCTTTTCCACACTAGAACTGCTAAAGTGAAGACAGACACATTTCAACACTGTCTGAGGATTCTCAGCTTTTTGTGGAATACTTGAGGAATATTTGAGGAGAACAGAGGAGTACTAAACTGAAGTTTTGTCTCAGCCTTTTATCTTTGTCTTAGCAAAATCTGACTGCTTTCAGCATCACTGCAGCACAATAGGTGCATGGGTTCATCTGCCGTTCAGTTGCAGCTTTTATGTTTTAATGTATAGGAAATGTTATTACTTAATTTATCAGGTTTTGCACAGAAGATTTTACACAGACTTGAGTTTTATGTTGTTAATACTACTACAGTGTGCAAAGTACTTTTCATTATTTCATTGATAGATCAAAATGCTTATTTAAACAGTGCTGACTCAAAGTCTGAAAAGCACAGCAAGAAAATAAGAAAGGGGGAAATGTCATCCACTATAACAATTGCTGTAAAAAAATAAAGAAAACAATAAAGAAATGCCAAATAGATAAATACAAAGCTGATGTATATATTCCGGTTAATTATGTGCCAAAATTCAAATTTGAATTTTAGCTGAGTTTTGCTACATTTTAAAGCAGTGCAATTATTTCACTGCAATACACACACAAATATTTAGCCCTTTCTACCCTCACAGAACTCAAAATTATTTTTTCAAAATATTAAATGTTTGTTTCCTATCCTAAGTGTGAATGAAAACAGCTTTAGAAGCTTTACCACAAGAACTATGCTTATCACCTCCAAACCTTATTTTTGTAAATAGAGAGCACCTAACTTCCTAAGCCATATTTAAATCAATCTGGGTCACATAAATGCTTCTGAGTTTTAAGGATCATTTTCCTTCAGGCTCTCAGCCCAACCTCTTCCATTTCCAGGAAGCAGAAAGAAGGATACATGCAGGTAAAACCTTACCACTCAATATTGACACCTACAAAATTGTACAATGCTGTATAAGTATCCAAAGGGAAATGAGCCTTAACAATTATAGTTGGCAATAAAATAGATTATTTATTTAAAGGTAATAAAACTGGAACACATTTTAAATCTAGCATTATCTTTTCCAGTACTCAAACTGTATGTACACCTTAAGAAGTACTGTTCTCTCTAAACTATCATAGATATTCTTGCACCACCTGTTTCTTCTTGTATTATTCAAAACCATATTTGATAAGGTAGGGGGGATCCATTGTAACTGAGTATTTTAATTTGTGTTGGGGGTTTTTTTTGAGGTTGTTTTGTTGGGTTTTTTAAATTTTATTCACAGGTAGAAAGCATATGGTTTTCCCATGCAAAGAAATAGGACCAAAAACTTCCTCTGATGCTCTTCTGCAGAAACATCTTCCACAAGTTAGTGGTTGATTTTAACATCTTTGCTTGCAGTCCTGCTAAGAGCTAAAAATGTTACTGTGGACAGATAACAAGGGGGAAAGATCCAGACTAAAATCTCATGCAGACCACACTTCTTCATTACTCAAAATGTGGAAATAGACATTGTGGGTAAATATGTTCTCCCCTGTGTGGGAATAGGAGAGGTGGCCATGGTTTATTTTTACTAAATGAAGGTCAATGACTGATGGCTGGGTTATTCCCCTTTTGTTTCTGAAGTAATCTCACTGAAAATGACAATCTTGTGAAGGTGAAAAAGCTGCACTTTGGATAAGTCAGGGCAGACAAGTTTAGCACTGAGGGGACTCCAGGCAGCTTTCTGCAGAGCTTCATGCAGTAGCATGGCTCCTACTACCCAGGACCCTGAGCAAGCGCTTTGTGGAGTAATAATGTTAACAGGCAAGTTCTCATGCTAGTCAGATTTATACTATCCTTAAACCCCAACCAAACAAAGAATTATGATTGTCAGAAAACCTGTTCAGTTCATTACTTTTTTCTCTTGAAATAAGAAAAATAAATGGCTCAATCAAAATACAGAATATCTGGTGTTTCCCTGCTGGTATTTTCCGGTTTATGTAGTGGAATGGCTCAAATTCCAGCCCTCAGGGGCAATAACAAAATTAACAGCTTTTAGACTGTTGGAGGCAAAGGAGAAACCTCCCCGGGATAGAATCTGAGGACATTTTACTTCAGTAACAAAATGAATATTCAGTCTTCCTATTGTTACCTGTGATCTGGAGAGTTGAACCTGGGTGCTGACCATCCTTGCCTCAAGCAGGGCCCACTGCCAGGGCAGCACCCCAGAGATGCTTGTCTTCATGTAAAAATAAACAGAAGCTCAGAAGAGAAACACAAGAAATTAGTTGTTTATTCAATTTAATACCTTACATTTTCTCCTCATATTTTTGTTTCCCAAACATTAAAACAAAAACACTGAAGAAACAGGCAAGTTGGCTTCCCCATTTAAAGAAAATTACATTACCGGCTTGTGAGATGGGATTTTTCCACCCTGCTGTGCATTATAACTGACAGGATTCAGAAAACCAAAGCAACACTTTTTATTGTCTCTCACAAAAGAAGCAATAGGTGTAGACAAATAGACTTAAGTTTGAACATTCATATGCTGTTGTGCAGCGGGTACATGTTTTTTGTACTCACAGCTGGTCTCATGCCTGGCTCAGTGCAATCCTGCAAGCATATCAAACAAGACACAGTCTGTAATATCTAACAGCACTCAGGAGGCATCCTAAAGTGTATCAAAGTTGATTTGCCTTGGTAGTTTGGAATTCCCTACAGGTCATCTCATGTGAAGAAACAAAGCTTGGCTTAGGCAGTAGCATATCCACACTCCTCAGCAAACCATTTTCCACATAATGAAAGAAAAATCATGGCTAATTCCATGTATTATTATCCTGATAGGGATCTAAAGTCATCTACATCTTGCTGGGATGTTTTGTTTGATTGGGGGTTTTTTTGCTGAATCTTAAGAATGAGGCCATTCCCATTAGGTCCCTCTAACACAGTCTTTTCTGAAATAAGAGGCCAAAACTGGATACAACATTCTAGATGCAGTCTGAAAAGTACTGAGTGGGGGGTTGCTTCCCTCAAGCTACTGGCTGATAATACAATCCAGAAACTGCAGGACCTTCTTTGCTTCCAGGACACACTGATATATTTAGCTGGGACCTAAAGACCTTGAGGTCTTTCTACTAAGACCTCTATGCTTTCCTCTGCAGAGCTGTTCTCCACACCCTCAGTTTCCTGAGACTGCTGCTGCACAGGCCCTGTGAGACACTGCTGAGCTGGGGAAAGGTGGAGGGTGATTGTTTTTGCAACTTTGGTGGTTTAGCCACTGCTTTTCTTCACTCCTTAAATTGTTGGTGTTGACTGATGAATTTCTTCACTTTTGCTCTTGCTGTTCTCTCTCCAGTCCTGCTGGGGAAGAAGGATTGTGTGGTGCTTAGCAGCTGACCAGGGTCAACTCACAACTATTACGTGCAGAAATATTGTGGATGGCAATGCCAAAAGCCTTCCTGAAGTTAAAGTAACAACATCTACTGCTGTCTCCTTTTCTACAAATTCAGTTATGTTGTTCTAAAAGGAACTCACACGCTATACCTTTGTTAAATCCATGCTGATTTTCTCAATCTTATGCCCCAAAATGCATTTCAAGGAGACATGCTCCATGACTTTTGCACAAAAAAAGAGAGGCTGATCAATCTGTCACTTCCCCAGTTGTTCTTTTAGCCTGAAATGGAGCTGGTGAACATTTGCTTTCCTTCAGCCATTTCTTCCCCTCTCTATTCAGTATGTCAAAGACAAGAGAGAGTATCCACAGTAGGATGCACACCAGCCAGTTCTCTCAGATCTTTGGCATGCAGCCTGTCCAGGCTTCTGAGTCTGAATGAATTGGTCTCAGGCAATGCCTGACCTTATCTGATCTACACCCATTGTTGGCAGGTCCTTCTCTCTAAGGACAGACACTGCAGCTGAAGAATGAGGCAAAACAGCAACTGAGAATCTCCACCCAGCATGGAGATTTCAAAGGGCACTAGAGCACCTGCCCTGCTCAGCAATGGGCAGTGTTTTCTTTGATCAACCTTTCGCTACTGATTTAGAGCTTTCTTGATTTCCTCACCATCACTTGCAAGTATTAATTCCTGATGCTCTTTGATGTCCAGCATAGCTTTCTTACATGAGTGAGGAAAAAAATCCTCCTTTGTTGTTTGTTTTTGCCAAAAAACAAATCTAGCACATATTTTAATAGATAAAAGCAATGAGAAAGAGCAGGTGGGGAAGGAGAGTGGAAGATAACCAAATAAACTCAAATGCTAAAATGTTAAGGACAGAGTCAATCTTCTACATGCATTATTTGCACTTCTAATTTCCAAGGAAATTAAAAGTGTAAATAATTAAGTCCACTTGAGAAATCTTTTGAACTTCTGATATGTATTTATTTTTGGGAAAGCAGAAGATTCAATGTTTATAACAGTTTCCCAGATAGGCCCAGAGTTCCAGCTCCCAAATTCTTTCACTGCCTAGCTTCTGAGTCATTGCTAAAGACTACAATTGAGCCATCTGAAGAAGCATAAATCCAAATCTGGACCAAAATGACCAGTCTTGGAAAATAAGTTGCTGCTCTAAAACATTTTCAAAAAAATTGATGATTTGGTTGGGGTTTTTTTTTGTTGGGGGGGGGGGGGTTGGTTTTTTCCATTTTATTAACAGCAGTATCACTACAAAATATTATATCTCTTAAAAAAACCCAATAAACATTGCATCAAGATTAATGAATCTTCTTTATAAAATGTGACTTAGTGACTACATGAGGAATTTTTCTTACCTTCTGTTGGAGATCAAACCTCCCATAGATCAATACATAAGATTTCTGCTACAAGGGTTTTGAGAAGCCATTTCAGGCCTCAGCTGAAATATATCATAAATCAAGAAGTCCATCTGTCATTGCTTCTGAAATGAAGCTAATTCTACCAGCCAAAAATGATAAATAGAAGTGCTTGAGGTTAAATTTGTTAAACAGTCTCTAGACTTGCAATCATTTTCAGCTCTTCTAAAATGGTTCTGAACTTAAATCAATGGATAGCCTCGTTTTGCTTTTGCTCCTAGTGTTTTATTTTAAAGAGATCTTTTACTTACTTTTGAACATTGTCATAATACTTTCAACTCTCCTCACAAAGGTCATCCCAATGGGTATCTCTTTATTTGCTCTCTCTCTGTATGATATAGATGTTATTGAGGCAGGTCCACAGGAGCAGAAGAATACAACCACAAAAAAAAAAAAGAGGAAAACTAACTAAGGCCCCTGTGTTCTTTCTCTGACCCACTCAGGGGAAGGAAAAAAAACCAACTCAGAACAGAGTAGAAGACTGTAAAGTGAATAACAGGTAAGTAGAATAGATTGAATGTAAAAATTTGCAGAAATGAGATGTCAGGCATCAGCAAGACTAGAACACAGACAACAATGGATCACAGCATTAATTATTCATCATGACACAATGAGGATGGCACACTGCAAATAATGTATTTAGTCATTTGTAAGAAAGAAACAATGGGTTTATTTTATGCTTCACACTTAATATTATAAATTTTTCACCAGTGATTTCACAAAAAGACTCAAGTTACAGAGAGGATGTGCCCCCCATTCATGATCTAATTTAGGATATAGGAGCTGCATACTGATGTCCAAATACAAATTTCTGTGCATGGACAATATTATTTTTTCAGAAGTTCCATCCCTGTTCACTTCTGATATTCATATTTTGCCTTCTTTTCATCAGAGTAACAATTTCCTCTAAAGCAATTAGAACTTTTCCCCCTAGCAAATCTGTGCTATCCTTAGTTTTTTTCCTTCTACAAGATAGCGTCAGACAACTTCTTTTAACATCACACAGGCTGCTGTTTCCAGAAGCATTTTGCCCTTTTTCATCATTCCCCACCTTAAAGGCAGCAGACATTATAAACAACATCAAAATGTTTTCTCTGGTGCTGCAACTGCCCGTGGTCCGGACAATGAGTGACCAATGATGCTGTATTTGTGTGACATGTTCAGAGTGTTTGAGGAGTGCAGGAAGCTGCTGCTGTCCTCAGTAGGGTAAAACAACACTCTCTCAAAAGATCACAGGAATCACTGAAGGCAGATGTGCAGCACTCTCCAAAACAGCAGGTCACCAGGAACCTAAGCTGGCCAGAAAGCACGCATCCTTCAAAGCAGGTGACTGACCGTGTTGGTTCAGCACATTTCCCATATTGCTGACTTTGGTGAAATTTTTATCTAACTTCAGCCACAAATTAAAGCTGACTGCGAGACAGCAGAGTCTGCAGCACCTGACAGCAGTGAAAGCATCCTCTGCATCCTCAGAGAGTAAGTCCACCTGTGGCAGAACTGCCTTCATTGTATTCCTGTGCTAGTTTGCCAGCAGAAATAAACTGGGCTGTCTGTCTCAGGAAAGCCATTGTGTTTACCCGGAACAGTCCAGGCAATGAATCACAGGCACCCTGTCAAGGAATCTTCTCAACTCTAGCATGCAGCAAGGAGACAAAAATCTGATAATAAAAACCATGTATACTAAAAACCAATACTCATTATACCTGCTTTAATGATCCTTCTCCTCCTTTCTTAAAAAATGGCTGATGAGTATGCCAAGGGCAGATTCAAAGCAAGAAAAATCTGTGTATGCTACATTTATCACTGAATGCATATTTGCTGGCTTGCCTGGGGAATGATTTACACACACAGCCCCCTGCATGGGTGGTGATAAGAAAGAGGATGCACACAGGTTCTCCTGTCATCTTCCTCACGACCAGTGCTGGAGGTACATATATCATGCGTGCGTGTTTGTTGTTTCCCTTGACAGGGTATTATTTGAACCTGGAATTAAAGCCAAAGGATGACATGGCTATCTCCATCACATTCACTTGGAGTTTATCAGTATCAGTGCTAAAGGAAACAATAATATTCCATCTCTTAATTCTAAATGCTGTCATTGGAAAAGAAAGGCAAATCCTCTGCAGAGGATAGCCCAGAGTCTGCAGAAATTGCCCAATATGAGTTCAGAGACAAAAAAAACAAACCAAAAAAAAACCAACTAATTAAGGGACAAATAGGATATTCTATTAAAAATGGGGATTTTATAGCAACTATTTCTGAAATACACAGGAAAAGGTTTTCCATTGCTGACTCCAGGGGTCTTTATACTTTATTGCAATGGAAGTGCCAAAAGAGAAAGACAGAATTCTAACCTTGATGCTGCCATATGGAATTATTTTCATAAAACAGAAAAACATATTATCTGCCCTGCACATCAATGTTATAAGCAAGTATCAACCATTCTCTTCAGATGCCTTAGAAATATAAGTGGTCATCTGAAACTCACAATTACCTAGATCTCTTTCCAGATCAAAGCTGACTATTCTCCAATGCTGCAAAGCCTCAATAAATGACTCAAAAAAAAGCAATGTAATCATTCCTTGCACAGCCCAGCAGTAAAAATATAAAACAAATTGTGGTTTATTAGACCAGCTGGCATGTATACTTTGTCTTTCTGAAGCCTGCGTGAACCCTTTTTTTTTGCAGACTGATTCACAGTCAACCAGTTTATTTTTAATTTAGCTCTGCTGGGGATGAACTTCCCCAGATGTACTGAACTGCAGAAGTTCACACCATGCCTTGAATATTTTCTTTTAGGAGATTAATCTGGCTTTGGACCAAAACAAAGCAGGAGCACAAATCACATGTAGTCATATACCAGTGCTCAAGATGCTATGCTGAAAATCTTATAAAGGAAAAATATTGTTGAACTTCAACGTGAAAGTTTTATTAGGAAACAAATGTGGTTATTTTTAAAGCAAACATCAAGGAAAAGGTTCTACTGGATAGATGCAGCAGTGGTCCATTAAATCCCCTCCCTCAACCCATCCCTTCCAAGTATGTGTAATATTGAACATTTGAGAAAGCACAAAGTGTCAGGAAAGTAAAAGACCACAGACATGACATAATGCTGTAGGTAGCAGAGATGTGAATGAACAGCTCAGACTCCCCAGAGTGCAAGCTTCGGGTAACCTCTACAGGACTCCCCCCTCATTTGCAGGTTTTTCTGGGGGAATATCTTTTCAGAGTCTGGAGCCCATGTCCGAAGCTATCTGGGTGAATACTCCCCAGGTAAGAGAGGTGCTAGCAGATGCAAACTGGGGATAACCACATGCAGAGGTCACTTTTAAGAGAGAATCCTGTTGGCTCTGGGCTCCAGACTGTCAGAGCCTCACACTAAAAGGCAGCACACTCATCTGTCAAGCACCACTGCACTCCCAGTTCTCCATCATCTGTCAACTTGCTGAATCTGCACTTGCCCCATTGTCCAGGGCATTGAAGGAGGTGCTAAACAGGACCAGACCCAAAATTGGGCCCTGGGGCACTTCAGTGACAGGCATCCAGCTGAGCTAATCTCTGGAGACCAGCAGTTCAACCAGTTTTCAAACCACATCACTATTATTTCTTTAGAACTGACTTCTTCAGTAGGACAGTGGTAAAATCCACATAACAGCTGAGCTCAAATGATTTCCATTGATTTCCCCTGATTCTTCCAGTCTTCCCTTTTTGGAAGGCTATTACATCAGTCAATTGCTATTTTCTCACCATCCATGGTGACTAACACAGATCACCAATTTCCCCTTAGAAGTGGTTTCCAGAAGGATTTTCTCTATCACCTTCCCAGGGACCAGGGCAAAGCTGACTTTATTCAGATCTTCCTTGTGGTTCATCTTGAAGTGATATTTTCTTTCCTCCAGCCCTCAGGAATCTCTCCTGGTTGTCATGACCTTTCAGAGATAATCTAGAGTGAACTCAAAATCTACATGTTGAATACACAAATAGAAACACTGGAAAATAACAAACTCACAGAATACAGATTCTCTCATTCCCCTAAATTTTGACAGCAATGTCAGTTGATTAAATGAAACTCTACAAACCCTTTTATCATTAGTGAGATTAATAGGAACAAGATCAGTTGTGTTTCTTCATGTTTCAAAACCCCTAGCATGCTACAGGCACTGTAAGAAATGACGAATGAGAGGAATAAATATTTCCACCACATCTGTAGAGCAGTTTACAGATTCATGTCCTTCTCTTTTTAACATTCATAAGCTTCTTTTTCTCTGAAAAACAAAAATCCTATATTGTTTTGATTCTAATAAATGGAGGAAACTACCTGGAAGCTATTTTTTCTTGGAAGCATTCATTTGACTTTTTCTGAATTAACGTAAGCATTTATTTTATTTATATATATATAGCTGTGTAAACCTAGGGACACAGTTATCCAGACAGGCATTTCAAAATACATCTTACCTGTAAAGCAAAGACAAAATACTGTAAGCAGATATTGGCAATGCATATTAAATATATATATTTATATTTGAAGATATAAATATATATTTTATTTATTTTTATACTTGGATATATACATGCATGTCTGATAAGAGAAAAAAAGAGGTTTTACACACCCCATTAAAAAAGAAAAATTACTACAAACTGCTAAGATAATTATTCCCATTGCCTATGGGCAATGAAAGTTCTGAATGGACTTTGGTAGAAGTTTTACAAGCATGAAAAATGTTTGCATTTACCTTAAAATGCAATATTCTCTGTGTGCAAAGTAGTAAGAGCTTTAAAAAGCTTACCCATGGGCAGATAAATATAGCCATTTCTACTTAGGTATTACCTTTCTGTTTGTGAATTTTTCAAAAATAGCTTAAATAAATATCAGTGTGCTCTGCTTCTCATAGGAACAGATCTTTTAGAAACTAATGTGCATGAAATTCTTGGGCATCCAATAATTTATTTTAAAAACATTACAGTGCTCATTTCTTCCCCCTCCTATTTCTGTTTACTCTAGCTGTTTTAGGCAAGGAAAACATAAAAAAAATATACTACCATTAAGCTGTGCTTCTGGGGTGTCCATTGGCAGCAATGTCACCCCTTCTCAACATATTTAGAAACTGTAACATGAAAAAAGAGAAAAAGATTCTGCCTTTAAAACAGTGTCTTGCAAATGCCACAAGCTGATATTTGACTGCAGTTTTGGTAGCTCCTATACTGCTCCTTTCTCATCCTTGCAGAACACAAAAAGGTGACATAAGGAGTAGTTTGTCTACAGGAACCTATTCCCACCACAAGAAAGAAAGTTCAGTATTATCTTAGTCTCAAAGTGGTGATCTGTAAGAATCACAAGCAGGGAGCATTTATCTGGAAAACAGAGGAATTTTTACAGACACACAGGATGTACAGATGCCCACCCAAAAACTCTGAGTAGTCACAGCCCCATAATTCTGCCTCAGTTTGGTGTGATGCTCATAAATCAAGGCCAAGTGACAACATTTTCTCACAACATGCAAAAAACTGAAAACATTGAGGAGAAAGTACTGGAAGCAGCCCTGCTGATCTTCCAGCAAGTTACCATAAAATTCATTACAAAAAACCAAAAAAACCTCAAATCAATCATCCATGCAATTGAGTTAAAAGCAGATTAGAAATGAATATTCCTGATTGATGGAGTTCTGCAAAACTGCTGTTTTCAAACCAACAGTAGAAACTCTTCTTTTTAATAAGCACAATTGGCTTGGAGTGCTTTGTCAATGTGACAAACCTTTTCCACCACAAGTGAAGCATTTATTCAAATGCTAATGAAAGTGAATGTAATTTGTAGTAGTGCTGAATCAACTTTTCAAGACTGTAATTTGTGTTTCTATAAAACTCTGATTCTTTCATAATGAAATATATTTGAATAGGTTTTGAGACTAAACAAATTGATACACTGTTTTTTCCATCAATTCAAAAGCATTTTGATTTCTTTATGCAAGGCAACTCTAATAATACTGAGCAGCTTTTTATATTTACATACTTTCTTCAAATGGAGAACAGACTTTCAGTATTAATTAAAATTATCTATAGCTCTCATATTAAGCCATTGTTATCAAATAGCATAATTTTAATATACAAATTAATTGCTCATATTAATCTGCTAATGTAGATTCATTTCTTATTTACCATAACTTACCAGGGCTTCTGGATCATAACTTTCAGTGATGTAATATTCTTCCTATAATCCCTAGCAGGCAGTGATTCTCTTATTTTCATTCCTCCATGGCACTCCAAAACCTATACAAAAACATAAAATTATATTGAAAATATTGCTGCTGTTTATTATGTAATCACTGCCAGGTCTGAAACTGGAGTACTGGATTCAGTGCTGGTCTTCCCAACTCATATGATACATAACAACAGTGAATGAAATGGATCCAGAGTTGGGAGCATACATTTTTTCCATTAGAGAAGAAGAGATAAATCCAAAACTGTCAAGTTAAGATGCAGAATGACAGATCTACTCAGAAAAGAAAGAAGTCCCTTTTATATAAAGGACATTAAATGAAACTGAGACACTAATAAATTGTTTGCGCAAAGCCATCAACATACCAAACTGCTAAATGCATAAATATGCAATGAGAACATCAATTTTTACATTATAGAAAATAAAAGTTGCATGCATATGACTTTGTAACTCAAAGTTGAGTTACAAGCAGGTAATTTCATACCTGCTGCTGTGTTCTTTTATTCTTCTTTTAAAATACTCAGCTACAGAATAATGGACAGAATAGGTCTAGTTAGTACAATTCATCACAGACCTGCAGCTGAATTTGTTCATTCAAACAGGGTATTTGTGAGTCAGATAAATTTAAAATTATCTCCAGCATGGTGTTGACCAAGGTTTTAAAACTGACAAAGTCTTCAGATATAGGCATCTGATATGCTATCTGCTATGGACACTACTTTAGCCAAGCATGGAGCCTGACAAAATATTTCTATCCTCAACAGCACAGAAATATTATCATCTGGGAAGCAGCATTAGCAAGAGTACAGCACAACATTCAGATAAAACATGCAGTGTGTATTTTCCATATGGTTTATGTGACAACACATCTTTGTATAGTAACTAATTGCTATTAGGCTGCATAAGATATTAGAGCTGGAAAAGAATTTGCATTACATTCAGGGCAGGTTTCAAAAAAGATGGAATTTTCAGAGTATGAAATGCAGCACAGTAACAAAGAGCAGTGAGATACTGGTTAATGGGAGAGTGTACATCACACCTGCACCAGTGCCAGTAGCTGCAGCATTCCATCCATCTCCTGCCCTGTGCAGTGATATGAATGAGGGCAAAGAACAAGCAGAAAATTAAGAACATCTAATAAGCTGAAATAAAGTGGTTTGGTTTTTTTAATTGAATACATTGGAAGAGTAACACCTTCATTGTCATGATCTAACCAGTTGAATAAAAAGTGAACACAATCTGCCTAGTAAATGCTCCTATAAGTTTTTATGAAAACTAATTATGATTACAGGGCACTATTAAAAAACCCCCAACAATCCGAAAGCACAAGATAAATACATTAAAATAATTACAGAAGGATGAAAGGGCGAGGAAGACAATGGATGTGGTTAATGGAAACAATGAAAAACACACCTTGTTAAAAAAACAAGAAAACAAGGAAATAAAATGCCATGAGATAACTTAACCACGTTCCTGAGTATAAGCAGAAGCTGATATGTTTATTATCAGCTGTATAGCTACACTGAGATTAACTGGAGAGTAAAAATGATGTCACAGGAGTAAAGAATAGCTGTTGACTTTGCAGAAATTTTATATATATATATACACATGAGCAGTCATTTGTAAAATCAGAGTTGGAGGGAGCAGATACAAGGCCTCTGCCACAAAATCTGTGCTGTGGGTTCACACATATTAAAATGTACATGCTCCCATATGTGGCCCCATCTTCAGATAAACTAGATGCAAACAAAATATTAAATTTTGGCAAATACAGGCTTGGGGGGTTATTTAAAAATACATTTAAAAGTCCATTATTTCAGGGATAAAACTGGGGACAAAAACATTCTCTGGTATATACACATATGCCAATCTGTATCAGGCAGTGATCTGAGCTGGGAGGCTTTGTTCATTTCCTACTTTACTTTAGGCTCTCAGACAAACTAAGTACTAAAGACAGAAAGGAAGAAACTTATGAGCATAATTCCTAATTACAGTACAGTCTTATTCCCTCTTTCAAGTTCCGAAAGTAAAATTGGAACACAGTTAGCCAAAAGCTGTGGCTTTGGAGCTTAATTTTCAAAGGAAACAAGCAGACAGCAGTATACTACATATTCACCAGGACTGATGAAAAATAGGACAAGGCTTCTGTGTGAGACTCAACAAGCATAGCACAGCAGTTGATGCATCTCTCCACAAAGTTGGGCAGAACAAGTACTGACAGAAGACAAGCCAATTTCACTAAATCAGTGTTTGCAAAACTACTCAAAAAGACTCATCTCAGTGATCTAAATCTCCTTAGAACAAAACATTTCATTTTGTGTAAAACACTGTGTGATTCATCACAAACCGTGGTTGCTGATAACTGGAAATGGTGAAAGAACATTTCCCTATTTCAAAATTGCCTATAAACTATTCCCTGCAACAGCCCCCACCTTACTCCATGAGCTTATTTTGCTTTGAGACCTAATCAACTTACACTTTTACTCCTAACCTCTCTCCAACCCCCAAACCCCATTTCATTCAATACCTAATGTGCCATTCAGTAAGTTCAACCTTTAAAATGGACACACAAGCAATGTTCTGTGATTCTGCTATAACTTCCCAAGATGCTTAATCTCTTCAGAAACTGCTAAAAAACCCTATTCATTCTATTTCTGCTAACATTCTAGATTTCCTGAAAAGTTGAGAGAGAAGGGGGAAGGAAAATGAAAGGAAAAAGAGGTGCAAGAAACAAGCCAATACTACTTCTGCCTCCAGGTGCAGGAAAGTCAGCTTTAATTTAGAAGCAGCAAACTTTGGAAAAATTTGACATGACTTTAATAATTTGATATGTTAACTCTCTTTTTCAAACTGTAGTTTAAAAGACAAATTTCAACATCTACCCTGTTTCACAAATTCACAATAGCATTAAAAAACCTACTGAGAAAACAGGCCATAAGGAATGCTCTGGGACAGCAGCTTTAGCACAACCACCAGTTTTTCTTAGAACCATAAAAACTGAAAACCTCCTAAATATAACAGCACACAATCTTCACTGTTTAAGTAACAAAGGTATACTTAAACAAATTATGTAATTTTGAGGAAAAGCTGATACATGGTATTCCTCTAATAGAAGAAAATGAAAATGTGTTAAAAAAAAACCCCACCGTGCTTAAATTTAGCAAATTTAGTAAAACCCACCCTGTACGCTTTTCTAAAAGAAACAATGAGTAACAAATCAGCATTATTTAATTACAGAGAAGCACAATTCAATTAAGGAAAACACAGTTTTTACTGTGAGCCTTTTCCATCTCCATGATTCCTGTATCTCAGAAGCCCTCCTCGTTCAATGTCACTGTTATCCTCCTCAGATAACACAGAGCAATGTTTGCTGGGGTTGAGTTTTGGACATTGCACCATGCAGTTATTTAATAATAACCTGCAACCATTTTTTTGTGGTTCCAAGAGATCAACAGTAAAGCTCACATGCTTAAGTAAGGATTTACCACTAAATCATCCAAATGTTTTGATTTTGTAGAGGATTGATAAAGGAGAAATGCATGGATACCAGCTGTATATCAAAGCTATCAAATGCAACATACACAATCAAAAAAGGACTCTCAGCTGTCAGTATCCCAAAGGATGTCATGCAGTGACCTGTACTATTACCAAAATGGTCACTGTGACTCCTGGACTGGGAGATGTAAGAGTCATGAAAATGAGTACGTGCAAGAGATACTGGGAAAACAAGCTAGCAGTCAGAAAAATCATTGCTTTTCCTGTAATCTCCAAGCACTTTTGAGTGGAAGCAAAAATCCGAAGTCCTAGCTGAGAATGTGCATGATGTAAGTGCTTTTTCCAAAGTAACCCCAGCCAAGGTAGCTAAAGATTTATCTTTACCATTCCAATACTAGTAGATTTTTCTTTCATTAGTAGTTTTCAAAAATATGTAAACTGATTCACTGATTCAAAATGTTGACATTTGCATTGTGTTTATCATTTTCATAAGTTTAAAAAATTGAGTGCTTTTGGAAAATAAGCACTTCTGTTCTCCTTTATGTGCTAAAGACTAAAAAATGCAGTTTGCAATTACTGTAAGCCACCTCTCTCTACGGAGTTTTTTCTGTAGAGATTACTTGACACAGATTGATATAACCACTCTACTGAAGAACTGCACAAAATTTTAGTTGATCTCTTCCAAGGTCACTTAAATAATCATTGCAGAGGTTATATCATAACCTTATTTCCAGGCACTTCACTGGAATGTTTCTCCTTTAAACACATTATTTTAATACAACTATAATTATCCTAATTTTTCCATTTTTAAAAAAAAATACCTACCAGTTAACTAATAATCACTAGAAAACAACCAAAGTTGAAGTAAATAATGTGGTTCTGATTATGTGTAAGTCAAAACAACTCTTCCCAGGAAATAAATAATGATTTATCTAAAATATTCACTTGCACATTTTGTTTATCTTTAAAGGTCTAAGCATGACTTGGAATCGAGGAGACAACATGGATGTTTAGAAGTTAGAAAAAGCAGAGGGAAGAGAGCAGGACTCTGAAGAGAAGCATGAATGACTTAATCTACTTTTTCACCTATTTGTACTCCAAACGTCCCTTGTTAGAAAAACAACCAGACACTTCAATAATTTGCTAACTTTATTTTGCAGTGGGTGGCCATACATAAGGGCAAATATTTCAAAACACCATATTTTCTATGTCTTCAACTTAAGAAGACTAATTTAGCAATCTGAGAAAATATTTACCAAGCAATATTGCTCCATCAGCGAAATTCAACACAACTGATGTGTGCATTCATAAATTAAATCACAAACATTTCAGAGACAAGAATGAAAACAATTTCAGAAGAATTACACAGGAAGATCTAAAAAGCATTAGAATAGTGTACTGAAAGTTTTGAGACATGATGTAATGATGTGATGAATTTAAAGAAAACTTTGGAGTTGAAATTTACAGATACCTTTCTGTGCAACATCCTGGACATTCATTCCTTTTGGCAGTTACTGTCATTGTGCAAGAAGGAAAAATATAAGTAGTCTCAGGAAGTATCTAGGAAGTGTTCAAGCAAATCTTGGCAAGTCAGTAATGTATTTCATGATACACAGATCAGTGTAACTTCTTTACTCTGTAGCTTCTTTATATATATTATAGAAAAATATACATGATGTAATGTCAACATACAATTATGCTTGTACAAGTGCAGAAGTTTTTAGTTTATACAGCAACTCAATCTTAAGACGAGAAAATCAAGGCCATTATGAATCATCTGTAAAAAATACACTTCAAAGACCAGCCTGGTTTGTTGTAATTTAAAAGGTTCATATTCCTGTTGGAAAGGTCAATAGAGAAAGTTAACCTTTGTGTGATTACTGACAGAACTTTTGGCAGCAACTTTTAGTCAATAACATATTTGTAAAAGGAAGTATTTTGTACTACAAGGATATAAGAAAAGTTAAACATTTAGCTCCAAACATCCTGCAAATATCGTTTTGTTTCTCGAAGCATGGCCAGGACTTTCATTGCTTCCAATTTGTCAGCTTCCATTTCCATGCTTAAAATGTCTACTACAGCGTCACTTACATCATCAGCCATGTGCTTCTTATCTCTGAAAAATAAAAAATAGAGGAGGAAAAGCATAATAGCCTCAGAAGCAGGACAATATAGGAAGGATGCATTAAAAAAATCCCAAACAGCAATATAACTTTTATATTGTACAGCATGATCCTCAGTTTTCCTGCAGCTGAGCACTGACATTAACTAGGACTTCTCTCAATCAAACACTACATAGTTTTCAGCATGCAGTATTCATAAGTAAAAAAACCTTGCAGCCCTAGTTGAGCTATCAGAGAATAACTGGTTTCTTCAAGAAAGAATTGGACTTGCTGAATGAGTTGTGATTCTTATATCACTACATGGTTCCAATATTAAATAAAAAAACCCAAAAATTTCTACTGAACCACTCACTTATTTAATAATGCTATTTTTAATACAAATATCTTACACCTGCAGGAGAACACATTAACATTATTATGTATTCAAACAGTTCCATTTATCAACCAACTTTCTAAAAATCTTGAACCCCCAGGTACATTAGCATCCACAAACAAAACCTCTCACTGTAAAATTTATTACTATGATAAAGCTTTAGCATTCTGGAGCACCCAGACCTGGAACACAGTAGAAGACTGCTACTGTCTCACAGATGAGAAGTTTCTCATCATATCTATTCATATATCTCATTTTCTAAAGAAAAATCTATTGGCTTGAAATCTCCTATAATTTACTTGAATACTGAAAAAAAAACAAAAAAAAAAAAAAAGGAAAAGAAATAATAAGTGACTAAAACAATCAGTGGAACTGTGTGATTACAAGCAGTATTTCAATATTATAATGGAAATAAGTGGGCACAGGGATGACAGTCTAGCCATCCAGGAAGGTTCTTTCAGCACTGTATTGGTCCTTTCTTTCAGACAGCAGTAAATCTTTAGAAAGACTCAAACTTTTGCTACTCTCTTTCTGAACAGCCCATTTCCACTGTACTCACCCACATACATAGAAGCAACCTCTCTCTTTCAGCAGGACTCTGGCAACTTCCTTAGCACAAAGCCTAAGGACATCCTGCACATATTTAGGTGGGGCCACTTCTGCAGTTGAAGAGTCTCTTGAGAAACAAACCTTAAGATGAGTTAAGGTTCCATTTTCAAGAAAACATTGGAGCTCATCTCTGAAATGCAGTAAAAACCTGTTAGCAAGGGCTCAGAGATGAGCATTCCCTCATGAATACAAAGTAGATGTTAAACTGTGAACTTGCTTGAACAAATAGTCTCGATCCTGATGCCGACAACCAAAAAACAGCCACGTTTCTCCAAATTCCCAGTCTGTATGTTTCTCTCTGAGCTTTTGCCTAAAGAGACAAAAAAAATCCAATCCTGTTTTATCCAGCGCAGAATCTGAAACATCTGTAACCTAATTTAATTTAAAGTATCATTTTAAAAAAACTTCTGGATTGGCAGAAATGTGAAACGATATAGGTAAATCAAAGTCAAACTCTCATTTGATTTTCTTGACTACTCACTTTCAGACCAGCTCAAGTTCAATCAACTTCAATTTATTTTTTTTTCTTGGCCACAGTTTCATATTGGAATACTCAAGACTGACACATCCAAACATCTCAAAAAATAATCCTGACTGCTGAATAAGGACATCACTACCTTTTATTCTTCATTGGAAGCTAAGTAAAACCACCTGAGAAAACTCAGCAGTTTTAGAAGGCTTTCCATTGATCTGTAAATACCTGCTAGATATTATTTAGCTGCTGGATTTGGAGAGGGAAAATAAGAGATCCACCTTCCCCCACACACAAACTCCCAAACACCAAGACTACTGCTGAGTTGAAGGTTCAGGTGCCAAGCTCCTTATCTTAAAACATCAAAATTAAACCACACAGAAATAAGAGAATATGAGAGAAAACTTGACATTCAGCATGCCTTTTCATATATATGCCCCTTCTCAAGGAGTGGATTTTGAATAACAAACTTAAGCCAATCAACACTTTATAAAAACTATCATCCTCTTACAGGACTTCTACCAGAAATATAAACAGATAAGGATTTAATTTTTTATTACTCTTTCTGCAATTCACCCAATTTCTCATGTATCTACTATGAATAGTAAATACAGTCAGATAAAAATGTCAGTTTCACTACTTCGAAAAAGACATAAATACACAAGCAAAGTTTGTTAAAAATTATTAAGACTGCTTATAAGGAAAAAAAATTAACTGTATTTATACTCAAATCCTCAGCGTGTATTTCTCCTCAACATAAAAAGGCTGCTCTCCAGGCAACAACTTGGTACATACCTATGTTGTAGGAAACCAATGAATGGTGCAATTCCTGTTCCTGGACCAACCATAATGAATGGCACAGATGGGTCCACAGGTAAGTGGAAAGCGTTGTTTGGACGAGGAAAAATAGAGATCTAAAATTAAATTAGATAAAATATAATTGAAGGGTATTCTTAAGCACCATGACATTTTTAGAACCTTCAGGATATTTACACAGCATATATGCTCACACACCCTTCCAAATCCTGAGCTTCAGAGTTCATTTTTAATGCCACACAGACATTTAGAATAAAAATCTCACAGAAGTCTCTGGAGGAAAAAAAAAAACAAAAACAAAAAACTACAAAATCACACCATATTTACAAACCTGCTAATCCATCTGGAGGAAATCTGGGATAAACCACACAGACATGAGTTTCTAAACATGAAAATTGATTGCATCACAAATTTGGGGAATACTATTACAGAATGCACAGAAAGTTTGTTGCTGGCATTTGAGGGGAAGTAAAGCTAGTTTATGGCTATTAAAGGCAACTCAACCCTTTTTTACACTGTGGGAGGTCAGGATTTGTTTACTCCTACTGGTAAGGAGACTGCTTTCTTCATTTTCATAAAAGTTTGATATGATTTCCAGAAGTGCATATGGGTGAGGGGAGGCAGGTAACAGCTCAAAGATCTTGGAAAATGTTTTATATAATCACAGTGATAAACAGTAACTCTAATTTTCATATCTGTGTCAGAAAGGAAGTTATATTTTCATACCTATCTCTGGGACATGGCCAACAATCTATAGAAAACAAGGGATTACTATTTTTAATTCTAAAAGATTATTCAAGACTCAACATCAGTCATAGCAGAGCTTCATCCATTAAAGTCATAAGCAAATATTCAATTTATTTTGCACATTAATTATGAAAGGTTTTGATTTTACTTCCAAGTTTAATGAAGGAGAAAGGCACTAGACCAAGTTATTTAAATTTTGTTGTGTAAATCTGAATGGTTTAGCACTACCAATCTTTTTATACTTTAATTCATTACAGACATAACAATGTTATATATATATGTTGTAATGTTAAAGAACATTATTTTCTTAGTTTCATGTTGTTAAAAAATAGAATAATTCTTGCTGATGGGGAACAATACTTATATATATCTACACTTCACACTACCCTTGAGTTAGGAGGCTATTTACCCTATTAATGACTCCAAACTGGTCATTCTTTCAAAACAGACTGAAAATGGTAAACACATTTATACTGTAAAGTGTATTAAATTAATCTAATACATTTTTGCATAAGATCACACTCATCTATTTTGCATTGTTGTTCCATGTATTTCTGCAATCTATGTGCATTGCTGCACGTTTATCTATGCTGAATTCTAGCTTGTGCAGTAGATGGAAATAATTCTAAACTGTATCCAGTCTCATTTTGTAATAATATTTATTTTTTCTTTTTAGCCACCTCTTTGTTTTGTTTGATCTTTCATTAATTTCAAATCAATTATATTTTAAATAAAGAGCAGATGTGAACACTGGAATAAGATATATGATGCACACATTAATCTTTGCATTAGTTTTTAAAAATGAAGGTAACTTGGTATTTTTTCCCATTTTGTCTGACTGACACCTTGAATTACTGGCACAGTTTTCTTTCAACCTAATTCTATTCTTGTTTCCATTATTCATAATCAAATATAGATTAGGCTGCCAGCAGTTTTTTTGAGAAAAGATATGTATATCACACATATCAATTACATAGTAGAATTCCAATTTTGAAATAATTAGTTTAGACCTAGTGACTTTGAGATTGATTAATTATGAAGAATCTCTACCACAAAATGAAATTAGGGGGAAAAAAAACCCAGAAAGTACCTTCTCGCAGTAATATCAACTGTGCCAAACAATCACTGATACACATCAGAAAAAAGCACAGATAACTGTCCTCTGTGTCATATTCAATAACTTGGCCTTTGCAGACTCTGGAAGACCTGACAAGAAGTGTGAGGTTTACAGTTTCTCCCCTATTACCTGCCACTGTTTTCTAAAAATGACCAAGTGCCTCTCTCTTGTGATGCAAACAGTCGTAGCCATTAAATTACACAGTGGTAGTTTAGTCCACAAAAGCATCCTCCTAGATACACTTAGGACTACAGAGGCGTGGAAAACAACTCTGGCTTTTCAGCAATGGAAACTTTCAAAACTTAGGTATGCACAGGTAAGTAAAATTTAACTTCAGTGTTTAGGAATGAAGTTCTGGGCATGTTATACAGAAGTAGAGTAGAACTGCAAAATTAAGGTGTATGCTGCCAAAAAACCTGCACTATATCACAGCAGTGAATGAAGAAATGAGCAGTTGTTTTAAACATGCATAAATTTAACAGTTAATGACTTTAGATCTAATATTCATACCTTTTCAATTAAAGGCCTTTCTCCTTTTGTATCCAGAGAGTTTTCACTGGGGTGTAGTAGAGGTGCAACTAGCTCAGCAAGCCACCCTGTACATACTCCTCTCCGTGGGACAGGTCTAGAGGGACTGGCAGGGAACTCCACAACATTAAATACGAAGCACAGCCTTCCTAGCTGGTATAAGTTTGAACTGCAAAGACAAAAAAATTAAAAAAACAACCCAAAACCTGAGAGACAGCTGTACAATCTTGCAGCAGGTCTGCTTGCAGCCCAAACCACTTCAACTGAATCAAGATTCAAAATGTTCAGCTAACTGCATAGTATTTATATTTAGTTAGAAATTGTCTTAAGGCTGGACTCAGAGGCCAGTGTCTACAGAAGGGAATCCAAATTCCTATCAAATTCCTGTGTATGTGAACTTGTTCTTGAGAGCTTTACCAAAGCCTTGTCACACACTCAAAACTATATTCTTTGAAATAGTAAAAAAATGTTTTTTGCAATAGAGTCCCAACAACATTTTCCCTTTTACTCCTCTTTCTTCCTCAGATTACAACATACACAAACACATATAAGAAAAACCTCATACATAAAAAAATAAGAAGATACAATTTGAATATTTCATTACCTTGACACTGAGTAGAATCTGGCTTGTAATTTAGGAAGATGTTCTGAAGAACAGACAAAAAAAGGTATCATTAATTTGATTCACCCCAATGAAGATACCGTATAATGAGTGTTTACACTACAACAGATTACAAGGTATTTTAATTTAACTGTATTTTTATTCTAGTAACTTCAATGTTTGTGGTTCAGAAACAAGCAATTAAGACCTGCACTCTGTTTGGAATGGGTTTTAAAATTTGTGAAACACCAATTAGAGAACCTATAGAATGAGACCATAACAGTTAATTTATGGGGTTCTTGGTCAAGCAGAATTGACTATAAGCTGTACAGAAGAAGTGCCAGTAGGCAGCAGATGAGGTGAAGCTCGGAATTTAATTTTCCCCACCTTTCCTTTATGAGCTCAAAAGGTCTCACAATAGAGATTGCTTGATTGAAAGTTTTCTAAATATAATGTCCTAGAAGCAGATGTGACAGCTCAGTTTCAAACCACTGATTACCTATGCAAAGTTTTGAAATTTCAGCTGAAAAAACAAAACACAGGAGTTCATGGGGCATTATTTGAACAACCAACCCTCTACATATATCACACACACACATTTATATCTCCAGATGTATGTACATAAGCAGAACTACCCTTTTTTGCCAGTACATGCCCACCCTGACATATTTAAAGGTGCTCTGCTATATATGAGTTCCTTGGCAGAGTTAAGAAAAAGAAGAGCAGTGAAATCGCCTAAACAAGACACTAAACCCACTCAGCAATTTTGGGTAAGGGTAGACAAGGCGACTGCAAGAACAGAGGAAAAAATTTCTTTGACGCATATTATGAGTCATATAATTTGGATTTCAATTTGAAAAATAACTGCTAGCAATTTCAGTATTAGACATGGTTAGAGTTGTAGTCTCATCTTTCAGTATTTTATATCAGGAACCCAGTGTGTTAGATATAACAAATACAAATATACTGGGAAAACTATTCTGTTTTAACAGGTAAAAGACCATATAGTCAGAGAAATTAGAAGTTGTAAAAATATATAATTTTTAATTGTAAGCAATTGATGAACTGATTCATAAAGACCCTAATCCTGCCAGTACCTCATGCTTACTTTCTATGTACAGGAATAATCCAGAGTCAAAGCACTGGTACGAACCTAAGTGTTTACAGAAAGAAAGTCAAAGACTACAAACTGTAGAACAGAGCTTTGCTCCCCAACAAGAATTTCATCTTGATTACTATAGAAATGATAACATTCCTAAAGCAGTTAACTGAACAGTTACACCCCTTTCTTGGGAAATTGAAATTTAGCCTGATGCATTTTCAGAAACCAAATCTAATTAAATTTAAATCAGTCTTTTACCAATTAACAGGCTAAGTGAAGGCTTGCAGCTTGGAAAAGCATGAAGTAAATCCAGGAGGCAAACATTAGAATCTCTAATAAATTGAGAGTAATCAGAGGCTCCTTGTCTGCTGCAAAGCTCTTGAAGCCTCCGTTTTTCTCCCACATCACTGGTACATTCTACAAGAGCTCGCAAAAATGCCTGTAGGGAAGAAAGGAAAGAGCGAAGGGTAAAAAAAACTTGTCCATTTGGGAAAATGGTCACAAAAGTGGGAAAAACTTGGGTTGCCTGGGGACAGGAATTAGGTTAATGGACAATATACTTTATTTCTCTTTTTTTTTTTTTTTTATTGCTCTTCTAATGTCTGCAACAAGCTAGCATGTCATAAAATCCTACTAAGCCTGAGTAAGGAAGAGACAAAAAAAGGCACAAGCTAATCCCCCCAAAATTCCAGATTTTTGAAAGGTGTTCTTATTACCCCTATTTACACTTTAGTTAGGCAGCTCCATAACACAATTCAAGACAAAACACCATTTGCTAAGTTACAGAAGCCAGGAAACTAATCACAAAAATCTTAGAAGAGGTATGACTATAAATACAGTATGGTATTAAATGAGTCATGTTAATGTTGTTGTGCTGTTTTATTCTATACTTTATGCCTACATACTGGTAGTGTAAACTTTTCTTAAAGGAAAGTTAAATTGAGCACTGTAAGATAAAGTGAAGATTGGATGTAAATACGTACAAGTTTTTTTTCAATAAGGGAAGATGGAAATAGACACAGCGCATAAAAGTAAAAAGATAGAACACCAAATGCAATCAGATGACACATTCTACACAAAGGAATACTTGGAAAATAATGTGTGCTCAACCATAGAGATTCCAGACAATAGTTTTGAGTGTGGAGTTATATAAAGCACATTTTAGGTTGAAGACTTAATACAGCAGGCAGGTTATAAAAACTGGCTTCAGTGATACTCCCCAGCCAGTACTCTCTGCCTACTCTTATTGCTGAGACAAATTTTCAAAATCATTAAATGCAGTTTTGAAAACATTGAAATAACAGGAGAATTCTCTTCTGCTGAAAAATCCACTAAATGGAGTAAAAATGTCCTCCCAAAAACTGATCTCCCTCGGAGACCTGATCACACAATCATCTAACTTCATATTTCATATCAAGCTATCTTTAAAATATGTTTTGACAATACCAGAAATACAGATGTATTTTCAGTTAGAAGCTTTGAATTTTTTACATCCACAAAATGAAAGGAAAATAATGTATACATGTTGTGAGAACAAATACTATAAAAGTCTTTCTTTGAATTCTGCTAGATTACTGAAATGTTAAAGAAAAGCTTTAAAATGTCACAGTTTTCACACAATATTGTGAGTTGGAACGGGCCCACAAGGACCATCAACTCCAGCTCTTAAGTGAATAGCCCACAGAGGGTTACTAGCACCATGCTCTGACCAACCAAGCTGATGCAAAGGATACTGTGGTATATTTGCATACAGCAATAAGCATCTTTTTAGCAACAGAACTTGACAGATGTGGCTCCCTCTGATTAAAAGACTGTTTACTTTAAAATGACTATGGGGCTAGGTTCAGTCAGCCTTCCCAGTTATCTGGCACCAAGTTATCTAACACTTTTCTACTTACTTCGCTACTCATGAATCAAGATACCGAGAGCAGGAATGTCTGCCAGATAAACTACCAGAAGTGACATTTCTCAGAGTAAAGTACAAACAGAAGCATAACAACTGACAATCCTTATTCACCAAGAGATACCAGAACTACACACAAAACAAGGACAGATCTCTAAGAGACTACATAATATAAAATGACTAATTTCTCTTTAGAAGAAAAAACACATAAAATACCTTTTTGGGTATTGCTCTTATTTCCAGACACCAGGTTAAAATGAATTTGAGAGTGCTTCTTTCAGGGATGTGCTGTGGACGAGATGCTCCTAGTTCAGTAAGGGGAAACAAAAACAGAGTAAAATGTGTATCTCTTAAGATATGGAAGTGGCGTCACACATCTCACACTTAATGGACAAATTGTGCAGCCCTTAATACAGGGAATCTCACAGTGAGAACTGATTTAGCTCTAAACCAGAACAACAAAGAGCTCTACACCATCCTGTGGAAATAAAGGCACAATTCAGCAGCACCATTAAGACATGAACTGCAATGTAAGAATGGAGTAATTCACACAGGTCCGGCTGGCAGTACACAGGCACACTCTGAACCTGCAGCTACTCCTTCTGAAGGATGGCATCAGAAGACTCAGCAGAACACATCCATAGACCTACAGGTCCATTAAAAGGCACCTTGCAACTGCATGAAGGTTTGTTCTTGAGGAGAGCAGCCCTCTTAGCCTGTAAAACAGATTGGCATGCAGTGCTGTGCAAAGAGATTTTACTTTCAAGTGGGGTATTGTAAGGTTATGTGATTAAAGCCTTATCTCCATAAACATGAAGGAACACAGAGTAAGAATGAGATGAATGTATGCCAATGACAGGTTGCAGTTCCCAGTCAAGAGCTCATCTACAGTAAAAGCAGCACCACCATTCTTCTGCATCCTCTTTTTTAACATATCACTGTGACTTCCAACATGCCTGCATGGAAACATAATAATATGTGTTCCCATACTGAAGGTACAAATATTCAAAACTATGCACACCAACTCCTACACCAGCACAGAAAGGAGCATTGGTCCATGACCAGTGCATCAAGTCATACCTTTCTTTTTAGTGCCCTGCTTAATTTTTACACAAATGAAGTCATCTCCTTTTTCAGAAAGTCCCAAAAGGTGAAGAAGCTCTTCCACTTCACTGATGTTGTTGGGACATATTACACAGAAGGCATCTCCAGGTTGGTACTCAAAGGCTGTATCCTGTTTTAAAACATGAAACATTTCTATTAAATCTTACTACAAACCAAGGCATTCCCATTCCTGACAACAACCTTCCTACTACTGCGCTCACATTAAGTCAAATATTCTTTTACTCTGAACTAACACTTTGCTGTTTTGAGCACATCAGAAACAAAGTAGTCATGTTTTCCTTACAGGCTTAACCTTACTAATTAGAAAAAGTCCTTCCTTATCTAGTTTAAATATTTGGACATTCTTCTATGAGAACTGCTGAGCAGCCCAAACAGAAGGAAAATAAATATGTATTAAGAGGTTGTGTTATATAATCAGCCCAGATCATTAATTACTGATGTTCTACATTTTCTGGTTTGAGAAGAGCAGAGAAATTAAGTCCTCATAATTAATGCAACTTTTTACAGAGATACATCATCACTAAAATAAAATATGCTGGTTAAACTATTTGATTAATTGTGACACAAATTACCAGAATCGCTTTCATTTTTTGGAGGAAAAAAAGAAAAACAACCAGACAAGAGCACAGTGAAAATTCAAATCTTAAGACCTAGATCCTACTTAGCTGCCTGAGATTTTTGTGTGAAACTGCTGAAACTGTTGTGTGCAACTCAAGCTTCTGCCTGTTAAAGGAACATGCAGATTTATACTTGCATCATTTCCCTTATGCATCAGATGTGACCTGCATACACAGACTGACAAGAATGTTAGGTGAAAAAGGCAAGAAAATGTTTACATTTTCAGTGGGTGCTGATGACAGAATGCATATATACATACAAGTACATACCAAAAAATCATGTCTCTCAAAGAATCAGTTGCTCAAAACTTTATTGAATCTATTTATAACTGAGATTTAAATATGTCTCATGTATATTGAGACAGAATAGGTAGGCTAAGAGAGTCCAACAGAAGGCACTGCCAAAAATCACAATATCCCAAAAGTAATATTCTATCCATTTGAGAAAATACTCAAACGCAATATCCTTTCCTTTTCAAGATTTCTTATAAAGTAATATTGAGCACTCTCTGCCTGCCTTTCATCTTTAAATCAGTATACAAAATATAATCTTCACTGAATAAACTAAACCAGTTTTTTAACTGAGGGTAACCGAGGTTGACAATTTGAGTAGCATGTAAACTAGGCACAGCAAATGAATGTCAAAGGCAGAAACAGGGCTCAAGAGCTAACAATTCCTACCACTTGATACTATTAATGAAATTACTGCATGTGTAGATTACTCACCATAATGAACAGTCACAATTCACTATACAGTTTCTGAATATACTTCAGGTTGTACACTTATAAATGAAAGATTATTAATTTTCAATATTTCTGGACTGCCTTTCTCCACTGCAAATTCCCTTCATAAAGGTATTTCAATCAATCAGTATTTCAATCAATATCAAAATTTCAATCAATAGCCATGGAAAAACAAAGAAATTAACTTGACACTTTGTTCATTTTGACTTCCACAGAGTCCTATTTTTCAGCAAATAAATCAAACTTTACATTTACGAAATGGATCAGCGTAAGCCGACATCCTATTGAACAGACAATTATTCTTCTTTTTAAACGGCCAAATAAATAATTTTCCCCCTCAGTTATAATACATAACACACGTGTTTTTCACCTTTTATTTCAACACACTAAAGAAAAAGCCATCACCAACTTACTGCAATATCAAGCTCTAAGAGCAATGCAGTCTTTACAGCATCTCCCCTAGTGAGCTGAACGGCTTTTGTAACTGGCACTTCAAAGGTTGTTCCCTCTGAGATAAGTGAAGACAGATGCGGATTCTGAAAAAGACAGCACAGAAACTTACACTAAAAATGCAAATCAGCTTTATGACATCTTACTATGACATACAGAAATTGGTATTGGTACAGGTTGTTTTTGAAACAAGCTCAGAAAACAACTCAAAAAAAAGAAGGAAAAACATGAATCTTCAATACACATAGAGCGTTTTGCTCTTTTTAACAAATCACATCTAAGCAATAACTGGCATATATTCAATTACAAAAAGTCAGTAGGCTTGAACAGTCTAATGGGCCTATGTTATTATCAAATGCAGCGAGCTGTTTCATTTTTCAAGAACTGCCTTGAAAATAGCCAATTAGAGAATGGCATTTATGTTAAACCCCAGAAAACTCCTGCCTAATTAAAGGATTATTTGGTGTATAGAAAGGACATAAGAAGTAAGAAAAGAAGTTACATCACTGCAGGTTTACAGCTTAAGGTTTTGAGGTCCATTTGGGGTCTACTATTACAGGCAATTTATAAAAGGAGTTTTAAATTAGAATAATGAGCAAAATCCACTCTAAAAGACGGAAACATGTTCTAAGACAACATTTCTACACAGGCAAAAATGTGTCCCAAATATGACAAATGGGCACCAAGACTAATTCCAGATCACATATGTCAAAGGCTGTCACTTGAAGATCAGACTACAGACTACGCCCCTCACTTCTCCTTCACTATAGCCAGCAAGTTTTATTTGAGATCCATGCAGACAAAAATAAAAAGAGGCAAGAGGGATATCAAATGCATATAACATTACTCTGGTCAAATGTAAAGGAATCATCCTACCAATAGGAGACCATTCATCTGAAGATTTTCTACTTAAAAAAAGGAGACAAGAGAGTTACTTGAAACCAACAGCTGAAAGTTTCTTTGTTCTCTTAAGATTTTGACATGGTGATTAATGGCTTGGGCCATGTCAATTCATCGTGCATCAGCTGGACTGTTGTAATTGTCTACATTTCTATTCCCTCCAAGTCAAATTCAAGGTATAATGAAATCAAGATTTAAGCTAAATTGTATTATCTTACACTTCCCACAAATGCATTAGACCTTTGCTGCTCTGCTATTAGTATGCAGTAGCTTGTTAATTCAACTCTGAGACTCAACAGCCCAAGACAAGATCATTTAAGTGACTGGAGAGATCATGTACCAGGCCTTCTTTAAATGGCAGGGAGTCTCTGGAAATATCCAAACCCCAACTTGATGCATTTCAAAACACACCAACTTCAGCTGTGCTTGGCAAAAAATATCCACAGATGCTGCTGCAATGTGAGATGCCAAAAAAGGACATGAATTGTGTGATACCTGCAAAACCAAACATGACCCTACATAGAATCTACTTGTTGACAAGATCTAGCCAACTATGTCAATAATAGTTCCAAAGGAAAAACCCACAAACATGCATTTCATATTTTCCAGGGTTCAAGGCAACCTCCCTGTTTTACACCTGAAATCTGGAGTATAATCTTTCATCTGTCACTGAGGTCCGGATCAGCAAATTCAGCTTTCTCCATTTGCTGTTCAAAAGCAAAATTAACTTTGTTTTTCTACATACAGAAAAGTTAAGGCATCAGTATTAGAACCTGATGAATTACTTCAGGGATCAGTCTGAATATATGCTGAATTTAAGAAAATGGGCTCTTTTAAGGGCTGTAGAAGCATATTCAACCCAACAATTACTCTTTAATAGAAGAGTACCTCTAAGTCATAAACCTTCAAGAATTTAATTTGGATTATTAAATTCAACAACCTGAGAAAAACCAACAATACAAGGTTTAAAAGAAAAGCAAAATTATCCAGTGTTTAAATCCATACACACTTCCCTAACTATATCAGCTAGACTAAGTGATTCTCTCAGCATTTCCATTAATAGTCTCAACAGAAAGAGTGTCAGAGTCCAGAGGATACTAAAGGGCTTTCATGATCATGAGCCACACCAGAAGACTGAGCCCAGAAACCCCACCTCAGCTCAGTACTGGTTCTTTAGCCCTGGCCTCAGCTACAGTGCAGCAGTACTGGTCAGCAGCTCAACCATAACCACGCCCAAGACTTGACACAGATCTTGTTGATCCAGGCCTGGATCTTGAGACCAGCTTCTTGGCTTGGGCCAAGATTCCCACAAACCTGCCTGATGATCTGCACTTCTGGCTGATCCTGGTTGCCACCTCCTGGTTTGCATTGCTTGGGTAGTGGGTAGTAATGCTGGCTGTGCTACCACACTCAGCTCCTGGCTGTCATTTAAAGAGCAGCCAGACCTCACTATTTCGTGTATGGATAACTGAAAATCTGCCCTCTGCAGGCAACCAGAAAAGTTTGTGTTACTCTTGCCAACTGGAGATGATTTCCAGCTCATGCCAGTTCTTCTCTTAGCCCAGCATGTCTTTGTTCAATGTGGCTTCAACATGAAAAGCACACACACGTGGCTTTTGATCTACAGTTCATCTTCCATTTCCCACAGTAAAATAATGACCATTTTTTCACAATGACAAGTTTCTCCGTTACTAAGTGTGCAGCAAGATTTTGAGCAATTTTATAGCCTCTTACACATTCTGAAAGTACTAAAAATTTGAACAGAAACTTTATTGTACTCCTCACTACAGCAAGACATTTTCACTGTTGTAAGCCCAGGAGGATTTGAATTCTTGCCTTCCTGACAGTACAATATCAACTTATTTAGCTGAATTATATCTTGACATAAGTGGTGGCACCTACATTCAATATAAATGGATTTTTTTACTTAAAATTCAAAAGCCTCCTGCATTTGGGGACATCTCTCTTTTATGTAAGCATTCACTTGCTCTTTTGAGCCTTTGTAGGAGTATACACTCATACTCCTACAACACCTAGAGGCTTCCATCACTCAAAGGAAAGTCCTTACCTCACCCTGGCTGCCCTGAAACTCCACCTCTATATACTCTGGTGGCAGAGAAGGAATATTAAGAGCAGACTCAGAGACAGGAGGGACAGAATGAACGAGTGAAGGTTTGGTGTCTTTAGCTGGAGCCACAAGATCGATGTCATCCAGTTTCTGTGACAGAATATCAGAATTCCTTGCTCCCTCATCTTCCAGCTTCAAGTTCTGTACTTCAGAGCTTAACTTGAGTTCATGCACAGCATGTGGAGCTGTAGAGAGAGAGCTGGAAACAGGATCGACAGTATTGTTCATGCCTTCTTTCTCTTCCTGCAGTTGTAGTGCTTCCTTGAGGGCAAGCCAAAGTCCATCAATCCAAGGATCAACCACTAATTCCAAACTGGTAATGGAGGGGAAAAAAAAAAAAAAGAAATGTATGAATAAATTATGGGGACTTTCTGGACTGTTAACTTACAAATAATGAAAGACCACAAGAGCAAAAACACTGTTCACTTTCCATTTATAATAAATATCTGCAGCTGTTACCAAGATTACTTCTTTGTAAAAAAAAAAAAAAAAAAATTTAGTTGTTATCACTATGTAAATTTACAGAGTCTAAAATGTATAACAGCCTTGCTCTTCTTTCAGTTTCTCATTTTTATTTTCATTTGTTGAACTTTATGACAGAAAGTTGAAGGAATGGCAGCAGAATATGCAACTTTTCATTGTGCAACAGCAACATCAATAGCTTACACTAATGGCCCATTTTTATTATTTCAGAAGACAAGAGATAAGTTTTATGGTTATGACAATGTTTGTGTTCAACTGCCTTGCATGATCATGCAAGCAGCAGTTCAAAATAACTAAGCCAAGACTGCAGCCTACTGGCCAGAAAGAACAGCAGAACAGGAAGCTGTTTTCTTACACAATTCCTCTACAGCAAAGAGAGAAATCTTCTTACCTAATTACTCTAAAGTGATCCCCTGCCCATTCCCAAGAGAGAAAAAAGAAAAAAAAAACAAGAAAAAAAAACCCTACTTTTTCAAACCCCTCTACTTACTCTGACTTCATTTTTCAAACTGCTAAATACTATTTTTCCAGGCATTACAAATGTTTCCTCACACTTTAAAAACTGACTTTTACTTAATGGCAATTGAGACTGAAAAGGCATACTGTGCTCAGGCAGAACTTGTTTCTATGAGTGCAAAGCATCCAGCTTCAATGGACTTCAAAAAGTTCAGAAAATTTAGCCAAATGCCTATGCAAATATTGCATCATGAAGAAATAAAATCCAAAGCCATTCAGCTCTTACCCTACACAGTCATCTGCTAATCCTGTGTCATAGAAGTGCTGGGCACCAAGTTCTTGAAGTCGTCGGTCTACTGTCCGTCCACCATTACAAAAGAACATGTACTCTGAATCTCCCAGGCCTAGCAAATTCAAGGGAAGAGGAATTGTGTCAATCAGGCAGCCTATGGGGCTACACAAAGCCAGGACAGACTTTCCTTGCAGGCAAACAGAAGAATCATATATGTTGGAGCAGGTCTGAAAGGGAGCACCAGGGTGATTAGAGGGATGGAGCATCTCTCCTAGAAGTAAAGGCTGAGATAATTAGATTTGTTCCACCTTGAAAAGAAAAGGCTTTGGAGTGACCTAATTGTGGCCCAGTTTCTGAAGGGAGCCTACAAGAAAGACACAGAGCATCTTTACAAGGACATGTGGTGACAGGGCACAGAAGAATGTCTTCAAACTGAGAGTAGGTTTAGATTTCATGTTAGAAAAAAAATTTTTACTGTGATGTGGTGAGGCACTGGTACAGGTTGCCCAAAGATGTTGCTGATGGTCCAACCCTGGCAGTGCTCAAGGTCACATTGGGTGGGACTTTGAGCAACCTGCTCTAATGGAAGGTGTCCCTGCCCATGGCAAGGGGCTAGAACTGGATAATCTTAAAGGCCCCATCCAACAAAGGCCTTCTATGGTTCTATGATAAATATAATTATATATCTATATATACTTAAACACTTGCATATGTCAGTGTATTATTCAGATACTACATTGAAATATACATAAGTGTATATGAGTTTCAAACAAAACTGTGCTTGTCCCAAAGCAGTTCCTCATTCCCAAATGCAAGATAGAAAAAATACTCTGAAAACACATTGCTTTCAATATTTCACATTTCAGAAGAATACTGCTTTACTTTGAGGCTTTTAAAAAATACAAAATTCCTTCAACAGGAAAAATGTAAGGAACTGAAATAATTAAAAAGAGTAAAACTGACAAACCATGTGTGAATTACCAAAAGAAATTATCTTTCAGGATTAAGTTGTTAATAATGCCAGCAACATGAGAGAGTATTAAAAGAAATTAAAAAATATTAAAAGCTTGGTGGGCGGGGAGGGGGGGAGGATCAAAAACAGCAGTGATTTTAAACAAGAAGAAAGCTGAAAAATCTGCATGAGGGTTTACAGTCTAGCAACTTCCTCTGCAGGAATCAAAGATTTCTTTGTAGATTTTGTCTTACCTGCACTGGGTTTTCTGCTCCTTAATTGCTGTGGAGCTGTTTTAGATAAGATCTCTTTGTTAGCAGCTGAACAGTCAGTGCACTCAGGAAGTATGTCCATGTAAGATCCAAGATTTTAAGAGGTCAACCAAATCACTGACCCACCCCACAGAAAAGATCAATCATCCTTTAGAGGTGCTTGCCCAACAATCCTAAAGACCACTGGTTTTAGGTCCATCTTCACACATTCTCTAAGTAATCTACACCACTGGTTCACTATCACTATCAGAATCTTCCAGAGCCTGAGCCTTTCTTGTGTGCAATTTCAAACCACTAGGCCTTCAATATTTCCACTTCTGCTGTTTTTGTCTGGCCTAGTGTTAGTTTTCCTGATCACAGCTAGTATGGCCTGTATTTTGGATTTGTGCTGGAAACAGTGCTGGTAGGGTCTCGCCTGGTCTCCTCTCCAGTGAGGAGGGTGGGGGTGCACAAGTGGACACAGCTGGGACAGATGACCCTAGCAGAATGACCAAAGGAACATCCCATGCCACATGGCATCATGCTCAGCACATAAACTGGGCAAAGAAGTGGGAAGGGGAGGACATATGCAGTGATGGCATTTATTTGCCCAAATCACTCTTGTGTGTGATGGAGCTCTGCTTTGCTGGAGATAGCTGAAACACCTGCCTGCCCATGAGGAAGGGTGAATGAATTCCTTGCTTTGCTGTAATTGTGTTCATGGCTTTTGCTCTCCCTATTAAACTGTCATTATCTCAACCCATCAGTGTAATCATTTTTACCCTTCCTAGTCTCTCCTCCATCCCCTGAGGGAGAGGCTGGGGAAGTGAGAGAGCAACCAGCTGGGGCTTGGTTTCTGTTAAACCATGATGCCACCAAATAATGGAGCATTCCTCTCTCCTTATAAAACCTTCTTTTGTTTTTTGTTTTTCCCTTTTAAGAGGACTTCTGCTTTCTCTCAAGTACCATACTTGGAGCAAACATTTCATTGGACCAGTTTAGATGGATACCACAAATGTATTTTAAGACTGATAACTTGATAAACTTTAATCAGTAATTTAGACACCATAATAATTTCTGCCATAATAAAATTCAGGGTTAATACACTACTTATCTTTGCACAGACACATATGCATGCAGCCAGCTATGAAGAACCTGACCATTTCACAAACTGTAATGTGTAACTAGACAATAGCATAACAGCTTAACAGCTTCTTAAAAAGCTACATGATTAGGATGGATATAGTTCAGACTTCCACATTACATCAGGTAGAAATTTCCTTCTAATGGGGCTCTTCCTTATTAGAAACTTAGAAGTTTCCTCACCCACATCTATCAACTTAAACTTGTCAGGTAAAAATAACCTAGGTTTAAATAGACATTTCTGGAGTTTGTTTATAAATGAAATTTGAGAACTGAACAAACTAACCTTAACTATCAGCTCAAGACATATCATGCTTTTTGTTAAATCTGTATTTTGCTTATCCATCTTTAAGCTGAAGGTAAATTCATTCTCTTGATTAGTACAACATTCAAAACTAAAGTATTATTGCAAATTTAAAGGGATGGGAAGATTTAAGGTTTCTACCTTTCCCTCTGTAGAGAAAATGACCAATGACTCACACAGTCAAGTAAACTAATCTAGTTTATAATCTCTGTAGAGACTTGACACAAAATTTAAACTTCAAACAGTTATAGATAGCTTATATCATAGGGGTTTTATGCAAAGAAAATTAAGCCATAAAAATTACATGGTAGCTTACATTCAGATAATTTTTGTGATATTTTTTCTTTATTGCTCATAGAGGACATTATATAAAACTGCTGTTTATAAAAACAAATGTTTTATAAGCACTTAAAAAAGCCCAGACCACCTATACAGAAATTACAAAAAAAAATAGTTATTCACTGACAGACAAGTTCTGAAATAATATCAAAATACTAAGTTACCTAGCAATCCATACTGAAGATGTGCAAAATGGTCAGGAGGCAAGGTCTTGTCTTGAATTTTCTTTACAAACTTGCGGGCAGTGTCTGGTGGGTCTCCTGTCCCAGTGGTGGAAATAACAATAACTACAGGATCCTTTTCTGTTTCCAGGTTATACTACAAGCAATAGAACAAGTTAAGTTACAAGGTGCAATTTGATACAGAATTGTGGCCTTAGATACTCTATCTCCCACCTTTCTTCTTCTCAAGGGTATACCGAAAACCATTTAATCTCAATTTTTCCTATATTAAGCCACAGAAGGTCTTTCAAGTAATTACAAGTGATTTTGGGGATTCAATTTATGATCATAGTTGGGAGTTTTCAAGACTAGATTTGATAAAGCCCTGAAGAATCTGTTCTGACCTCAACTGACCTTTTCTGCAAGATGCCTCGAAGCCTCTTGCAACCTGAAATATCCTATGACCCCATATACAGATGTCCAAGGGCAGCCTTTTGAGCAGGCTAATACATACATTAAGAGTATTTCACAACTGCACTCAGCTTAAATACACAGTTCTTACAGTATTTTGTCAAGTGAAAAAGTATTTTTGTATATATGATCACAATCTCACAACCATAATCCTTGTGATTTCACACAGGCAAGTGGAATGTGGCCATAAAAACTGTAGGGATCATTTCTAAGTTCCATTAAGTATCATTTGATCCTGTCTGGTGACTTCTATGTTACAGAATCACAGTATCACAGAATTAATTTGGTTAGAAAAGACCTTGAGATCATCACACCCAAAAAAACCCCAGTGCTTTTGGAGGAACTGAAGTAGCTCTAAAGAGTGATAATCAGACACCGTGCTCTACAATCTGATTAATTTTGGCCCATTCACCCTGCCCCAATTCACTCGTCTCTCCTTTGCTAATACTGGTCTCCCACATTTCCCAGAGTTTCATGGGGGCTACTCCCATTACACAGGTTGACAAGAGCTGCCTGAAGTAGGGACTGTGTGTCAGTTCCATAAATTCAGATCTCATGCAACCAAGTAAAAAGCACTCAGAATCTTTGACTACCCCATCTGTGGCAGGCAGCAGCACTGTGCCAGTGTGCTGTCAGTCAGGTCACCTGCACAAATCGCTCTTGCAGCACCCCTCTGGCCTATGGGTAGTGACCTCAGTGAAACACAGCTGCAGTGTTTGGGAGTGACCCCTGGAGACCACCTAATCCCACCCCATGCCCCAAGTGCGACTAACAGGCAGCGCTGCACTCAGTCAGCTACAACTGGCTGAATTCTGAAAACTTCTATGGGCAGAGATCTTCCTTTTCTGGGCAGCTTCTTCCATGCAGAACTTGTCCACTAGTGTCAAATATGAGTTTATCAGGCAGCGCCCAATGAATTTGGCCTCCCGTTGTCCAGTTTGGCTCACACAGGCTGCTATTAGATCACTCCTTAGCCTCCTTTTTTGCCACAATATGCAACCTAAACTCCTTCTCCTGTAGGTTGCAATTTAAATCATCTCCCAGCATTGCAAATTTAATAAAAATAATAGGATTATGAGAAAATGAAAAGAAAGATTGCAAGAGGTGCTGCATTTCACTCACAGCAGTTTCAAGGCTGCAATTCAAAACTCCAGATTTTGAGGAGCTATGTTCTAAACACCTCCCTCAATAAATCACTTAAACTTTATCTCCTTGTCAAGCCATGTAAAAAATTACCTGACACCTACAACCCAATAAGGCTGGGAATACATAGAAACAGACTAAAGGGGCTTTGCTGTTGGCAGTGTTTCCAAATCTTTCCTGAAGAAGCTAAAAGCAGTTGCTTGGTACACTTAAATTACTACATGTCTTGCCTCTGACACTGGCAAGAGAAGCCTACAGCAGAGTCCTGGAGAAGCACAAGTGAACAGAGTAAATATGCAACGATATTCCCTGGGCACTTTTCCAGACCGCAATGACTTGTGGTCCAGAACTTTCCAAACATAGTTTTTGTCTTTTACAAGTTCAGGCAAACTCCAAGTACTTACAAAAATCCTGAGACTTTCAAAACTGAACTCTAAGTTGTACCAAAAAAAAAGGGCTTTAAGGGTCCTGTTGCAATAAGGACTCAGATTTTCAAAACTTCTACAGCTGACTTGATAAGTTCAGACCCACAGCTTCTGCAGTGCATTGCCACAGGTGACTACTGCATTTACAAAGAAAAGTAAATTCTTGAAGTGAAGAAAGTAAGGGTCTACTGGCATCACATGAGAATACACACTAAAATGAGCTCCATTAAAAACACAAGAAAGATACAAGCTTAGGAAGTATGAGTGGTGTTTTAGAACAGAGGTATGATTAGTGCACTAAATTCTTGCTTACTCTACTGCAAACTTAGACACCTTTTGAAAACCAAACATTTGATGACACAAGTTCTGCAATAATTTGCATCAATTACTGTGAGGTCTGCTACATAACCAGACCAGCAAGAACCTAACACTACACAGTTTTTTACTCTACCTTCCACTTCTTCCTATATCCTTTGTGTTTCAGGCTTGTCTCATTCTTTCTCAAATGTTCTCCTCAGCTGAGGACAGCAATGCTACACAAGAGCAGTGAGCAGCCTGCTCAAACTGTGCATGGTTGCTCAAAGAGGATCCAGAATAATGCATATCACAACAAATGTACTTATTCAGACAACTTATCCAAGGCTGACTACACACACAGTGACCCAAGATGATCTCTATTTAGCCTGCCATTTTTTACCACTCCTACCTCACTTCCACTTCATTTCAGTCTTCATAAAACATAATCACTGTGACCAACCAAAAATTTATGACCTTATCTCACCCTTGAGGCTGTAGGTGAGAGACACTACTTGGAAATGCCAGTGTTCCTGAGACCTGAGCAGTATTTGACCATTCAGTTTTGAATGGCAAGGAGATCACACTACTATTACTGGCCCTGTAACCACCTACTCCATCCACAGACTTTCACAAGGTCTGGAAATACCCAAAAGCTACATAAAGACAGACTTTCTAACTGACAAATAGGGAAAAACCAGAAGCTTATATACATGTGATAAAATTTACAAAGCTGCAGAAATTACTTTTTTCCTCAATGACCAATTCTTAGATTCTCAATTCATAATTAATTTGCAGCTCTGAATTGTCTTGCCACATTTGGCAAAATACATTTATTTAAGTGGCAGGTCAATAACAGGGCTAGAAACGTTCTGACTATCACCTTTCTGAAACTAATCTCCAAACCTCTCAAATGCAGAAGAAATTAAATGCAAGAATATAAAGAAGAATCTTCACATTCTCTGCTGGCTGTACAAAAGTCTCTTTCTAACACTCAGCTACATACTTACTGCACATTATTCAAAATGTCTCACATTTTCAAGTGCATGAAAATGAACTTTCAGATGTTATTTTCTTCTCATCTCATATGAAATGCCAGGCTATCAAGTTTTGGTTGTTTGTTTTTTATATGTTTCTGTTTGAGGGCATACAGTTGAGAGTACTTTGTGAAGGAAATTACAGTCCATGATGCTTTTAATTATAGAAATAAGTTTTCACATTCTTACTCTTGGCTAACAGCATGTAATAAAAAGCCACTTACTTGTTCCAGCTAAGCTTTTTATTTTGTTCTAGAACATAACTTGCAGTGGGAATTGAAATGAGCACATATGCTAAGCAACACAAGAAGACCCACAAAAGCTCCAGGTCTTGCTGGAGCCCACAGTCAGGTGAACACAAAACACCAATGCAACGAAAGAATTAGAACAAAAAAAAAAAACCAAACCAAACAAACAAAGAATAAATGAACAAACAAAACAACCAAACCAAAACCAAACAAACAAATAAAGAAAAAAGCATCATTTCTAGTAACAGCAGACCTGACCTGTAAATAAAAAAATTATTCACTACTGCATGCATAAAAAGTTTTCAAAAAGTCACTGAATCATTGTTAGAAGAGAGAATTAATTTACAGCTCTAATAAGTAAAATCACAAGATTTATCTTCAGAAGGCTCTTAAGCAACTGTGAGTCTTGGTTGAAATCACTGATTCACAAAGAACAGAAATTTGATACTACATGGTGGTCTTTAGGTGGGTGTATCTGCTAGTCCTCGTGATTATCAAGAGCCACCACTCTAGGATGTGAAGAAGAATTCAATTCTTCAATACACATTTTCCAAAATAGCATGGAGTATCTCACCTTATCCATTTCACTTATACAGTGTATATCAGCTTCAAATCCATGGGCACCTGCTTGCTGACATATTTCCTCAGCTATGGCTTTTGCCTGCCCCTTTTGTGTTGCATAGAGGAGCAAAAACCTCCTTTTTGACTCACAGCACATTTTTTTAGAGACACTGCAGAGGAAAAAAAGAATTAAAGAAGTAAATTTCTTGTAAGCAGAACAGCAAGATTTTACTTTGCTTATGAGATAAAAAAGAGATAGCAGCATTGGTGTTTAGCTTGGAAATGAGGCATCTACTCTGAAGTGAAGCCATTTCTCAAAAGCAAGCTTTGTAAACCAGGTTGCAAAGGATGTGTGTTGCTGGTCCTATTTGCTGTACTGACCTTTTGCTGCAGTAATGTTACAGTATCTCAGATATCAAGAATCTAGATTGTAAACAATGCAACATGAAACATTTTAACATTAAAATATATACTATTTTATTATTATATATTCCATTTCAAGTTAGCGACTGCTTTGCTCTCTTTTCTGAGATGTCTTTGAAAACTGGTGAAGTTAAACCACAATGTCTGAGGAAAAAAGTTTGCATACTCAGTTTCTTCTTTTTTGAAATTATATTTTTTTGCTGCAATGACTTCACACTTTGTTGTCCACTATGTATTCTGGAGCACAAACACTGACTTTAACTTCATATTTCAAAAAGGAGCTCCTTACACAAGTGCAACCTGACCCTGAGGTTAGCTCAGTTTGTCCGAACAAGGTGCTGGTTTTGATTCCCATATTGGCCATTCACTTTGGAGGAGTTGGACTTGATGGTACTTCTGGGTCCCTTCCAATGTAGACTATTCTGTGATTCTGTGAACTGAAGAATTGACTCTTTGGGGCTTTTTTCTCCTAAAAGTAAGAAATAATCTTAGAGAAATCTGCTGTAGTGTCTCCAAGTCCCCTGCAAGCAGCAGGATGAATGAGATGCATATTCTTACCCATTCACCTGTCCTATGAAAATTTGAATGCAAGAAGTTTAATTCTGTTATTGTGACAAAGATAACACCACAGATGCAACTTCAGGCAGCAGTAAATAAGAGAGAGAACCAGAATGACTTTAGAGTGGGCAAATTAATTTTCTATCAATATTTTGTCATTGCTAAGGAGGTGCAGTAGAACTCAAATACGTAGAATTAGTACTGAGAAATTTTCACTTCCCAATCTGAGGTACCTCTCCCATGCCTGGGCCCAGTTTGCTGTACTTCACTTACTGCTTCCACAAAGTTTCAACTACAGAAAGCATTCAGTGTCCTAGCCAGACACACCGAGTTATGGAAACCTGTGGCTACATAATCTGAGATGTCTCATTTTCTCCCAAGGAAAAATAAACATAGTTCAATTGTATAAGAATATTGTAGTCCATTGATATAATACTGCAGAAGGCTTTTCCTAGAGAAATTTTTTTAAAAGCATAATGAAAAGTAGCAGAACTAAGAGACCGGTTCGTAAGAATGCCTGTATCATTCATGAATTAAATGAAAAATGTAATTACTAGAACATGAGGTTTTCATTGTGTTTCCTTCTACTGTGTTTTCCATTTCAGTTTTCATTTTAAATCAATTACATGTATTATCTAAAATTACTAGTAATTACCTTGACAATTACCTTTAAATAAATTCATTTACATAACTGTTTTCATGTGCATGTATGTACAGAAGGTGCAAACAACAAAACAATCCTCAAAATGATTTTTCACCTTCCTTTTCTAAAAGAGAGAAATGAGCTAATTATGATGATTCCTATAAAATAATGTAAATACAGTTTAAATACCCTCAGAACCCTGTAGTAATACAAATTCACCCTGGTCATGTGATGTGTTTTCATCTAACTCTCTTGTCAGCAGGTGGCATCACCCAACCACAAATGGATAAAAACAAAAATCACACAGTGGTGCTTCATTACTGCACTGTTTCTCATACCTCAGAAAGGGAGAAAATCAGTTTTCCACTAAAATCACACCATAGCACAGAAAAGCTATACAAGAAAAGCTAAGGAGTAAGCTGCCAATATTACAGCCCAGGCATTACCAATAAAAGTCTGTTAGAACAAGAGTCAGCTTGGGAAGCTGTTAATGTTTGAGAAGCACAAAAGTTTGCAACAGTAGGGGGAATTGAAAGGGCAACAGAAGGAACAGCAGACAGGACATGGTCTGACATGGTCAGATGTTGCCCTAACAGTGTTATGACATCTGTATAGGTCAGGCAGAGCAGCCAGGATTCCTGTAGGACATTGTGAGCTTTCTATTCCAGCTAATATAGCAACTATATAGGGTGCAAAAAGCAGCCACACACATTTTTTTGGTACATACATGTGAACTTGGAGAGAGATTTTTTACACTGGTGAATGGACCAGTAGATTGCATAGAGACACAAACATCTGGAGCAACCACACCTCCCACAGACAGCATGTGGAAAACACAGACAGAAGAACCAATGATGCTGGAGATGCACATGCAGTTCTCCTGAGACAGGGCACTGCGTGGGTATGCAACAGTGTGAATCAATCCTTGTGGCAATGGGACAGAACACAATTAGACAATTTCTTGGAATTAGATACAGAAAGCTGTGTAAATATTTGTGGCATTTATTAACATTTTCCAGGTGCCTGGTATTGTATCTGTTGCACTGTTGCTATTGATGTTAAATATATCATTCAATAAACCGACTAGTTGATTTAATTGAAAGTTAATTATGTCAATAATAGACCAATAAATTCCTTAGATCATTATTTGATCTAAATTGCTCAAGTTGAAGAGTTTCACCCTTGCACTCCCACAGCTTCTCTGTCATCAGCCATAAGATTTTTGTACACAGACTGCTAAGTGATGCCTGCTCAAAGAGGGAAAAATCAGCCATGCCTACCTGCAGATGAGAAACCATAAACCAGGAACACACTTGCTCTCAGACGAGCATGCTGCCCACACTGCTCTTGCTTTGCTGCTCTATATGCTCTTCAAAGATGCTACGCCGCTGCCACTTATGTGATACAAGTTCAACTGGAATAAACAGAAATGGGAAAAATGTAATTCTTTTAAGTGTATCTTGAGCTTTCTGAAGAGTTACTGTAACTTTCATAGTACTACCACACCAGCAGCCTTTAACGTGTTGTGGTGCTGGTAGACACTCATCAAAAAACAATGTTTAAACTGGGAAAGCAATCTGCGATATGCTGGAGCAAACATGAAACTAAGGACGAAATTCCCGATTCCAGCTGATCTGATCCAATAGGTGGAACAGTCCACAGAAGATGGGCAGGGAGCGCAGCGGCTCCCTAAGGAGCAGCGTAGGAGCCGCGCAGGAACCCGCTGATCCGCACGCGCTGCCCCGGCAGCGCCGCAGCCGCAGGCAAGGCCGGACCGCGCCCGCCACGGCCCTGCCCTGGCAAACATCAACTGCGCGGCCACGGGCCGGTGAAAGAACCACGAAACTTCAGTGGTAACTGTGTCACCAGGGATGGATAAACTCCTGTCATCCTCATTCAACCTGAACTGCACAGACAGAGGAGTTTCACCCTTCTGAGACTTAGACGAACGTCTTCTTTCTGCCACCAACCAGAAGAGCTCCACACGCTCCTCTGTGGCTTTAACCCAGGCTGTGGGACCGTGCCTTGAGCCAGGAAGCCATTCCCAAGACACTTTTTCAACAGCTTGCGGCTTGCTCAGAAGCATGCCAGCGCCAAGACAAATATAAAAGCGGAACACAAACCCACCGCCCCGCGCACCTGCTCCGCCCGGCCCCGGCGTCCCCCCAGAGCAGGGAACGGGAGTACTTGCGCGGGAGGTCGCGGCGCACACGGGCACGAATCCCAGTTCCGAAGCAAAGCAGCAGCGCCAGCCCTGCTCCGCGACTGCCCGGGCCGGGCCGGGCGGAGGCAGCGGCAGAGCGGGGAGGAGGCTGGGCTGGGCTGGCCGGGGCGGAGCGGAGCCGGGCGGGCCAGCCCAGGCGCCGGAAGGTCCCGGCAGGCGCCGCGCTGCCGTGATGGCTGCCGAGGTGCGGCCGGCGCGGCTGCCCGGGCACGGCCGGGTGCCCCCGGCGCGGAGCAGCGCGGCCCCGGCCCGCGGCAGCGGCAGCGGCAGCAGCAGCAGCAGCAGCAGTAGGTGCCGGGGCGGAGGGGGATGGAGGGCCCCCGCCGGTGCCGTCCCGGGCGCGGGGGTGGTGGGCAGAGCGGAGCCCGCGGCTCCTGTCCCTCTGCTGTTCGTCTGGCAGTGTCCTTGCGGGAACACGGGGCAGTCTGCCACACGGGGCTCGCCGCTCCCGGCATTTCTGCTCTCTGCATTGCCTTCTGCTCCTGGGAGAGGGATCGTGCCCATCTTTCCAGCCACCTGAAGGATTTGGGTTGTTTTGATTTTTTTCTGCGTTGTTGCGATCCTGGTGCTGTTTTCGAGACTACATATCTATTTTTCTTCCCCTAGGTATCATTTGAGAACTGACTTGATTCGATATGGCTTTGATTAGTCGGAAAAGTTTCCAGCTGTACTCGTCCAGCACACAAGCAAGCAGATCTGCTTTGATGGCCCTAAGCAAAAGGTTGAACTTCATCAGTGGGCAGCAAAAACCCCCAGACTGTAGCTCCGTGGCCATGAGGATGCTGTGTGTCAAAGAGAAACCTCAGTATACGTTTTGTAGGAGAAAACATGTACAGCTGCAGATGCAGCCACTTTCTGTTAATGAAACTGTGCATCTTTATGGCGATATCAGGAACTGTACTAAATCAAATAATGCGTGGATGGATGAACAATTATTTTATAAGAAGTTGGACAGCCTTTGTACATCAAAAGAGATTTTTTGTTTTCTTAGCTCTCTAGAGGTCATGTCTGATACTATGGCCTCAGGAGCCCTGCAGAAGATTTCTGAAGTTGAGGTGGATGACAATGGTCTTAAAAACCCCGAACTGTTAGAGAATGAAGTTTTCAGGGCATTGTGCTTCCAGTTTGAATTTGAATCCTCAAACCTGTCAAACACGGGGCTGCTGACTGCATTGCAGGCTTTGATAAAGCTGCGTGTAGATCCACAGAGCACGCTGATGACAAGCCTGCTTTCGGAGAGCCAGGAGCGGCTTGGCAGGGGACAGCTGACTGCTGAAAATCTGTGTGCTCTTGGAGAGAGTTTGCTCGAGTTGGAAAGCCCAAGTTGTGCGACGCTGGAACAAATTGTGAGCCACATGCAAGAAAGAGGCATTGAGAGGTGGAGTCCCAAGGAAATAGTGATGGTTTATAAGATACTGCAAGTGACTGCGAGGGAAGGGAAACAATGGCAAAACTTGCTAAACAGACTGAACAGTGTCACTTTACACATAGTTTCCCAGCTAAGCCCAAACTTTGCAAGTGCAATACTGAATTCACTGGTGGTTCTTCATCAGACTCGGGCAATCCCCTTAGTCACTGCACTGTGTAAACATTCAGTGAAGCATGTTCCTTATTTCACAGATCATGAACTGGTAAATGTACTGGAAGCTTTCCTATACTTTGGGCAAAACGTGCAGATTTTTACAAAGGCACTGGAAGGACTTGTCCCAAAGTCCATCTGCACTATGCACCCTCAAACAGTCAGCAAGGTCATGCAGTATTGCTGCAAAAAGATGATCCTTTCAAAGCCCATCTTTGATGTGGTTGCAGAAAGTTTCATTTCCAGTGCTGACAGACTTACCACTGACCAGATTGCTGCATATATTATCCCATTTGGGACTCTTAACTACCTGCCTCCAAGTGCTGCTTCCTTGTTTGGGAAGCTTGAAGCTGTGCTGCATACCCACCTGAGGCACTTTCAGCCTCACACCTTGCTGAACTTGTTACACTCATGTGCCCTTATTCAACGTTACCCAATAAATTTTCTGCCAAAAATATTTAGTCCCTATTTTCTGCAAAAGCTTCAAGGTAAGGAGCAGAACTTCTTCTGGGATGTTTCACATTTCTTTCCATTATGTAGTTTGTCTCTTGTCAAGCACCTATTTTTTTATCAATTTAATTTGTCAAATAAACAGTGACATGATCAAAGTGACTGGAAAAGAGTGATCAGGAGGCCATTGCTTCCTTGTCACAGTTACCATTGTCTTTCATGATATGTCATTTAGTTGAGTTTGAAAATTGCACTGTACAGTTTTAAAATGCAGACTTAAATTCCTCTAAAAGAATTATTTCAGTTAGTCCTTCTGGTTTTCTAAAAAACAGTGACCTGGTGTTGTGTTTCTCCTTTTTCTTATATAGGGTGTTAGAACATCCCCCATGTGATAGCCTGTTCTTAGCTCTAATTATTGCCCATTTCAATGCTTTTGGACACAAATCTATAATGAACAACACATCATTTAGAATTATTCTCTGTTTGATACTAAAGTGTTTTTATGGTCATTGTAGAGAGATGTAAGCTATGCCAGAAAGATGACTGACTTTATAAGATTTCAGCTAAGATTGCTCTACTAATAAAACCAAGTTTGTGATTAGAAATTTTGGTCACTTAAGTTTTCAGCAACATGAAATACCTGAAGGAGTTGACTGTTACGAAGCAGACAAATCTCGAGAAATTATTTGGTGTGATCCAAAACTTGCAGATTTAAAAAAAAAACAAACAAAAAAAGTGAAACAATGAGGTCCTGGTATTATAACATGGGGAAAAGGGGTTATAAGAAGGAGATATTTATTTAAGACCCCAACTCAAATTTATTATTCTATGTAGAATGTCCTGCATCTTTTGTGTGTTCTTTTTTTTGGTGAAAGAATATGACAGTTTTAACGAAGATCTTGCTAGTTTTGTATTTTTGTGTTGATATTTCTGTACATATTTTTCTTTTTTTACCTATGTAATTTCATACTGATCTTTCTGTTAATTTAAATAATTACTGAGAATTTTAATGATTAAGTATGATTCATGTTCTTCACATTTTACTGAATAGCTTTTCCTAACTTCTGCATATGGTTTGTGTAAAGATACTTTGTTGAAGGTACACCTGAAAACCTGAATGTTATTGTTTCAGCTCAGCCACCTGGTTTGAACAGAGTTGCTATGTCCCAGCTCACCCAGCTTTTTCTGACTGTCACCCTGGAGTGCCCGTTTTATGAGGTACAGTACACCTGAAACCAGAAGTGATGTTAACAACAGGGGATAAGATCCTTAGGGCCCTGTTTATACTTAGTTGTGTGTATTTCCCATAAAAAGCCTTGGACAAACCAACTTTGCTTGATGAAAATATGGAGCATTCCTACCTGATTGAATTACTTGATATATTTGTATAAATGGAAGCAACTGTGCATTTCTCATGAACATGATAACACTGAAGCTCCCTGAGGATGCTCTAGTGGTTCTTTGGGTTATTTTAAGTTTCCAGCCAATCATACCTCAGACTGTAGGTCTCTCAATAGACTTGGCTTTGAAATGGACAGAATATATCTTCACGTATTTTAATGTGTGTGAACAAAATGTACATTTTAATGTACAAAGTACATTTTAATATATTTTAATACATTTTAATGTAATTATGTTAATATGAGGTAATTGCAAAAATGTTATCTCCCTTTTTCAATTTGGTTTTCTGTTCTTATCTAGGGTCCAAAACTCCTTTCAAAGTACCAGGTAAAGGCCTGTCCCACACCTCACAATTCTCCTGATGTTTACCTCTTTAAAAGGGTGAAGACAGGATTACTTTATTTACTGAAAAAAAGAATATATTTTGCATCAGAGGTATCAACGCCGTATTTCTATGTAGTTGGTAAGTTCCATTTTTTTAGGTTAGTTATTAAATATGTGTGTGTATGGTGCCAAAGCATTCATTTGCTTTCATTCTAAATTCTGCAAATACAGAAAAAATTTAAATCTGAAATTTGGGAACTTTAAGTAAATAATTTTCAGAGTCAGAGTAAGGAAAATGGAGAGAAAAGCACTGCAGTGTTAATTGGTATTTATGCAGCCAGTCTGCATTGAAAACAGCTGCTAACAGCTTCTTGTATTGTGTTTCTATTATTTTATTCTGTGCTCCTTATCTGTTGAACAATTTGTATCGTGAAGCAAAAAGAGGCAATGCCACTTGCCTGATCTCCCTGATTTGGTGGTGAGTAGAGAAAGTGGTTAGCCTTGTGCACTGCTCAGCTGGGCTCCTCCTCTCAGCAAGAGCTGCTGACAACAGTCAGTGGGGTTTGTGGGCTGTGAGACAGGAGTGAGTGTTGTGTGCAGCAGGAAACACAGAAGGCAATGATGAGGAAAGGCGTGTGCCCAGGAGGGGTGGATGATAATAAGATGTTGAGGAAAGGGAGTCTTGGACACCATGGATGTCAAAGGAATTTTAAAAAAGACATTAAAAAGGGGGATGATTCCAGAGTTATTCTGCATGTCAGCTTTCATGAGAATGTTGAAGTTAGCAGAGGGAGAGAGTGTGTCTGTCCCCAAAGCCCTCAAAATTCCAGAGAACCTAGCTAGAACAGTAAAGTGTCATTTAACTGCATTACAGTTTTTAGTGGACTTGGAATACTACTTTGCTTGTAAACATTAAAGGCTGAACTGTTACTAATTATCACTCTATATTCTCTATATCACTCTATACAACTTTTACCAGCCTCTGGGATTAAAAAAAAAAAAAAAGAAATTGTGATAGTATTCTCATCCTCTAAGAGGATAAGAATTATAGTAGAAAGTTTGTTATAAGAAATGACTTTTAATGTCACTTCTTTTTTCATCTACACAAGATATTGAGATTAAATTAGATGAAGAAGGTTTTGTATTGCCTGCGGCCCAACTTGAAGAGGTACACAGACGGTAAGACAATAAAAGAAACCACTGGTAAAATGTTGATTTACACTAAGAAAGAGCATGCAGGGTGAAAACCTGGCAAAAATTAAGTAGTATTGCCATTTGTAGTTTTGCTATTGACTTCATCAGAGTTCAAATCTCACACTGAAACCACTGGCAAAAGAACAAAATTACCGATCTGCTTTTTGCTCATTGTTTTGCCACCTGACTAGGCAGTGTCACACTGTTTACCCAGTGACAGTCAGAACCAAGTAATCTTTATCTGGATTATAGCAATCTTACTTTGACATTCTGTAATTCATTTTCAAATTAAAACTAAATTCTAACTGAGTGTATTTGCAGAGATTTAACAGAGTTTAAGCCAGTTTGAGTTCACAAATTTACCTCTGCAAGGACTCCTGCATAATAAGGATGTTTGCTACAGATGCTGGTTTTCTTTCATTGACAAATGCATAGGTGTTTAAATGTATATTACGTAAGGGTTACTTTGGGAAGCCTCGGATACAAAGTTAAGCAAACGGTCTGTGTGATATTTGCAACTGCACTGCCGTGAATAAAACAAAAGCCTTTGAAAAGGTTAGGCTTTCCCCAGCTTAACCTTCAGTTGTGGTTTAAGCTAAAACCAGGACACCTTCACAAGATTCAGAGACTAATAAAAGTTCTTTCCAAGGGCTCATGCTTAAATGCTTAAGAATGAGCTTTAATGGTTGTTTTTAAGTAATAGTTTTCATAAAGTAAATCAAGTCACAATATACTTAACATACTGAAAATGTAAGCAACTTTTTAACAGTACCTTGGTTTAAATTGATGGGATTTTTATCACTCAGAAGAAAAAATACAGTTATAATCCATGCTGCCAACCATATGTACAAGTTTAACTTAAAGCAGATATAGCTTGAACTCTAATGGATTTAGCAGGTAAATTAGTAAGTTAAATAAATTTAGTTGCTGAAATGTTTTCCAGCTGAGGAAAGTTTTTCACATTCTCCTTTCTAGAAGAACACAAACAGCTTACTAATCATAGCATTAAAACTATCAAACTCTCATTAACTTGCACGGAAAATTTTGCTCAGAGCTAATAAAAAAGCTTTTCAGATCAATTTCACTAAGTTTCAGAGTTTTACCTCATACCCTAAACTGAGTGATTAAAATTATCCTGAACTAGTAACTCCCATCTACCTAACTACATCTGATTCAGCACAAGAGGGAGGTATTGTCTCATATTTCCTAGGAACTGCAATAGTTGTGGTGATTAAAATAACCAATTGTGGTGCGTTTGTTGTTTGTTTCTGGTTGGTTTTTTTGATATTACACTTAATGCTTAATTTTAGAATTGCCCTGTGTGTTGATGGTCAAAATAGATTTTGTGCTCATAGCCACAATCTGTTGGGAGAAGAAGCTATTAAACAGAGACATCTTCGGTTACTTGGTTATGAAGTTGTGCAGGTAAAGTCCAAAGACAGTGATTTACTTTTGCTCTGGCTAAGAAAACAAGCAAAAAATTATTTTACAATACTTAAAACTGTAATTTCAATTAATTCCTAAAGCAGATGTAGTCTTGTTCTTTCTATATTAGGTTCTCTCTGCCTAGATTTTGCCTTTATGAGGGTGTACAGAAATACCTTTTTCTTCACTGGATCAATTAGTGTATTCTGTCTGTGGTTTTCACCCCAGAGTTGCTGTTTGGAAGAGTACTTCTCTTCAGTGATAAAGATTCAAATCTTCAGTTAAAGGAAATTGATATGTATGAGTTCTTTAGAACTGGAACTTTTAATTAAATACTTTCTTTAAAAGGTTTGGAGTTTAAAAAGAAAAGTTTAAAAAAGAAGCTGATCTGTATTGTAAATATTTTCAACAGAGTATAACCTCTATTTTTCCTGTTGAATTTATAGAGGTATACTTTTCTTTAAACATACTTTGAATGAAAACTGTTATTTTTAGTTTCTTGAGATTTTATTTTCCACTTACCACTTATGACATAAGCTTAACTCCATAGTATTTATCTTAGTTTAACCTCCAATAGATATAATTCCTTTTTTTTCAGTAATCTCTATTCAAGCCATTTACAGCTCAGTCATACATTTAGGATTAAATCTTTAATTTTAAAACATAAGTATTTGATGTGTAATTTTGCTTAATGAACATCAGTTGTTTATTAAATGATTTTTGTTTTGTTTCCAGATTCCATTTTTTGAGATAGAAAATCTACAAAATACCAGAAAAATGGCAGATTATCTACACAAAAAAATCTTTCCTTGTACATATGGACTCAGCAACTGACACTGGAGAATACTACTGGATCACAGGCTGACCTTCTGCACTATGAAGTGTAAATTCTGTGAATGGAAAAAAAAATTCTTTTATCTAAGTAACTTCACCTTAGAAAATTTGAGCTTCTGAATGTGAAACCTTCCAATATTTGGAACAATTGACTTGTAAAGAATAATAAAGAGCATCATATTTTCTTAAGATTTGTGTCAGTATTTATCACAAGTTTACAGATCTAAGTGTAGACAGTAGGTGCTGCTTTTCCCTTGTATTTTTAATTGATTCTAATTCACAGCTGCTAGCATCCACATGTGACTATTGAAGGATATTGGCCAGTCTGAATGTACAGAATATGCCAACAGAATACCTACTAATCTGGACTTTTCTTGACAGTAAGAAGAAATTGTGCATTACAGCTGCTCATGTAGTTTCCCAAGTGTTCCATAAAACTAAGATCTGAAGTAGTTGCAGAAGCAATATTGGCTTATTTGTTTTATTTAAGAGATGTAGAGTGCTGTTCAATAAATAGCAATGGCTTACAGAAAATGAGAGCATTTTTAATAAAAAGGATTTGCTTTACTTTGTAAAGTAATAGCTGCCACAGGATAATGGACTTGTTCAACTGTCTCTGTGGGGTGACCCAATGTTCCAGATATATTCTATTTGTAGTTTTGCCTTTGGTGGCAGTTTTGGCTAAAGTGTCTAAATGGAGTCACGCATGCACTCCAGAGTTCCTCCAGCTTACAGAAACTCTGTGTTCTGAAGCTCAGAAGAACTAAGTCCCATGGCAGCCCTTTTTACATATGAACAGAAATTCTTGAACTAAGAATCAGAACCAGTACCCACTTCAGCCAGAACAAGTGTGCCCTAACTTGGGTCAGTGCACTGCATTGCAGATGACAAAGGGAAAACAGAAGTGCTTTCGTTCTGATCACATCATGTATTCTTGATGAACTGCCATATAACACATTCTCTTGTTAGCTTGTGCTTCCTCCCTGTATGGAATTTAAATTTATGAGTAGCAAAGGAGAATTGCCAGCATCACCTTGTTTTGATTGCTTTGATAGATAAAAGGTAAAGCTTTCACATTACTGACATTCTGAATATTTCACCAGTAATTAAGAATGTTGCCAGTTTTTCCTTCCAATAATTTGTGAGTTACAGTGTCTGTCAATTTCCCCAGCAATCTCTGGAGATTAAGGGATGCAAAATCCAGATCCAGAATATGCTTTACATTGTGTTATGCTGTCTGTTCAGTTTGTGTTTGTTGCAGGTATAAAACCTGTCCTTACAGTAGTATACCAACACTGACAGGTGAGGGAACACCAAAAGGTAATGGGATGCTTTCCAACAGTGTGGCAGTAAGCTCAGAACATCAATAATTTAAGAATTTTTTATTCTAGCAAGCGAGAAATTGAAGGAGAGCAGCTGAAATGGCTTTGCAAACAATTATGAGGAACTTATCACTAATACAGAAGAAATTGTCAGGGTTTTTTCTTTACACTGAGCACTGAAGGAAAAAGTGAATTATTAAGAACCAAATGAGAAAAAATTCAAGTGGGAGGAACATACCTGTGAAAGACCTTCAAAAGTGAGTAGGGATGAGAAGGGTATGACATAAGCAAAGAAATGTGATAGGAAAACTCCAACTGGTTTTGACATTTGACTTTCTCTGTGGTGGAAACGATGCATATTTCTCATACAGGCCAGAAGGTGGTGGTAATCTCAAACAAATTTGATTTCCAATAGTTTTTCAAACACAGATGGTTTATAAATATAGTAAGGCTACTTAAAAAAGGCAATTTGTACTGACTGTCCCAAAGTAAAAATAGCCTGCTAAGAATATGGCTGTATTCCATCTCTTTACTGGTACAACTTTGATACTGACTTTTTGGAAAAGAATTGTATTAGAAAACATTTCCTTCTCCCTTTGTTCTTACATTCCTTTCATTTAATGCTGCTGAATTTGTTTAGTGAAGTGTTTATTTTTGAAAAGGAATGTTGCCATTAATGTCCTTTTGTCTATAGCCAATTTTAGTGTAGAACTTCAGGTCATGAATAATGAAAGTAACAAACACCTCTCAGAATGGGCTGCTTTATGTGCTCTGCTTCTCACATCATGCCAAACAAGTGCTATTGATTGCCTAATTTACTACTTTTTCAGGTCCCAGATTGACGTTTTTTGTTACTTTTTTTTTTTTTTTTTTTTTCACTAGGTGTCTCACTGTATTTAAAAATGACGCAGATTTCCTGTGTCTAAATACCTGACAAAACCAGTGTCAGTCACAGCTGTGGACTTCCAGTTCTTTTTCTGGTATGATCACTCTAGCTGTTCCTTTCTGAATGTACTGCCACAGCTGTAAACAACAACAGGATCAACAGCTCTTGAGAACCAAACTGATGCACACTCTGCCAGAGAAACTCCTCTTGAAATTGCCTTAAAATTTTAGTACTGGATTCTGTGAAAGTACGAGGCATTAGATGTTTAATCAGATTTAGACATTTGTGCTAAACATGTTTTTTAAATGACTACTGCTCAAACCCTTGTGTTTTTTCACCCTTTCTACCAAATGATTTAGTGCTTATTCTGCTAGTATTACTCAGGTTTTTTTCCCATTATTTTAAGATTGGATACAGAACCAATGATGATTTTTCTTGTTAAATCTGTCAGACACCATTCCTATAGTGGAAGTCAATGAAATGAATGTCTGAATTCAGCTAAACCCAGATTTTGTCTCTTCAAATGCTAAGTGCTCAGAAGTTCCTTTTAACTCTAGTTCCACTTGAAGTCTACTGAAACTGCTAAGCGCATAAGCCCATACACTTTTGAAAATTCTGAGCTGAATATCCATTTCAGCTGTTGTGCACATAAAACAATGTCTCACGATTCTCTAGCAACTCTGTAAGGATTGAAAAATCTGTGACCACTGATACCTTGAGGTGCAAGTTTCCTTAAATGTCAGGTCTGTGAATGGTTATGTAGAAGCACTGCCTAAAATTGCAGACACAGCTTTTGATCCAACAGGTCTCATTCTCAGTGTTGCTTCCTAAAATGTTCTAAAAAGCCCTTGTTGTTGCTGCTCTTCATGTGATTTTTATGAGAATGTAAGGAGAACATACGCATTTTAATTAGCACAAAAAAAAGTGCAGCTGCTATTTCACCCTATTTTTAATCCAGATCATTCTCATTAACTAAACTGTAGAAGAAAAGGCAAAAGCACCATATTGCTTTTCAAAGTGGGTTGTTTTTCTTGTCCCAGATAAATGTTGTTGGCAATGACAGATACAAGAGATTTCCCATGGATCCAGGCCTGGAGAAGGCTTTTTTCAATGAGCAGGGCGGCTGCCTTCCCCGTAGATTGCTGCATGCAGGCTACAAACCTTTACATGCTCCCTGGTTGCTGGGTCCAAGGGCTTGTGTGCACGCTTCCCATACTCTGCAGATGTCCGCACAGGAACAGCTCTTGCCATTTCCTGGGCAAACACAACAGTTGCCTTAGAAGAAAGTCACAGGGTGAACAGAAAACACAGTATTCTATTGCTAAATGTGCTGTGATCAGGGTAAAATAACTGACAGAACTGTACAGCATCTGTTATATAGATGTGTATTTGTTTAGTGTCCTTAATCTTCAATCCCCACCCTAGTTTTTTATGTTATTTTTATCTTAATAAACCATGAATATGTCACTAAATGACAAGATGATAAGATATGGAGCTGGGCTGTGGACTGATAATTTTTTACACAAATACAAGCACACGTGATTACCCTGAGATTACTGGTAAGCTAAATGCCAGAAAAGCACAGATTTGATTTTTTTTTTCTTTTTTTTGGTGCACTGAGTCGCATGATTCATTTGAAAAAGAGGAGATTTGTGCCCTCTTACAGGAACACCTACCCTGCTTGCACAATTCAGTGAAAGCACAGCATGAAAAAAATCAAAGCCTAAAGAAAGACCCTGAGCAGCCACTAGTCCATGCAGGCTTTCCCTGAAGAAAATAAAGGATATACGACTTTATTTCTGCACAATGAAAGGTTTTACTAAAAATACTTGTAGCTGTAAAATTACAGATATAACTGTTTTGCAATGATGGAAAGTGGACTTGATGAAAAATAACCTGACTGAGAAAAGATTTTAAGCTTGTTCTTAGTAAGCTGCACTTTGGGTGGCTGTGCAATCACTATCTGCAATCTGCAGTTCCTTCCTGTGTTCCAGCAACAGGGAGCTACGGAGTCAAAAGGGAGAGACAGGATTTGTTTGTTTTTCTTTCCCTAGCCAAAGGTCTCAGATTTATCAGGCTGCATGCATGTTTCCACACTAACACAGTAAGCCTTGGTCTGCAATGTGTTTTTCTAGTCTTATAATATAAATACTATCTAAAAGGAGTATCAAAATGCAGATGCCACACCACAGTTTAAGTGTAAGCAAATTACTTCTTTGCTACAACAAACACAAGTCTGAGTAAATCAGCACTCATGTCCTGCAAGGATGCAGGTGGGAGCACATATTGAAAGGATCTCACAGCAGAGCAGTCAGCTAAAAGATTTCCAGCCCCAAGGACAGAACCTGAGGTTCTTGGAAAGATGCTGTAAACTCTTTTTAAAAACTCACTCACTCACTCACTCACTCACTCACTCACTCACTCACTCACTCAAATAGAAAAGCTAATTTCAAAGCAATTTATCCCCCAGTTCTTCTGCCTACCTTACTCCATCTTATTTTAAAAGCTATTCATTATACACCAACTTTTAACCTCAGCAGAATGAAAACCAAGTCAAGAAGACTGGCAGGCAAAATTAATACCACTTTCTCCCCTGCCCTAGTTGTGGATAAATGTTGAAAAATGAGAAACTAAAACATCTTTGTACCGTCAAGAACGACTTTTCTAGAAATTCAGGGTTTACAGTGCTAATGACAGGCAGCAGTATGTAATTCCTATAGTTTGTGTTCCTTTTAAATAAATAAGTTTCAGTTTTCAGCATCCTTGGTAGCACAATGCTGACTGTGCACACTGGTATTTCATCTCTGTGGGTTTGGCATTCAGTGGGTTTCAGATTTTCCAACAGTTGGCTGGGAAGCATCCTGCTACCCACCCTCGCAGCGTGTAATTCTAGCACTTGGAATCAGCAATGGCAGCCCTTGCACGGACTCCACTGCAGTTACTCAGCTGCATGTACTTAAACTGAATACTGTCACTGTACTCTTGAATTCTCTGAGTGCACCCAGGCTATCTGCAGGAAATGAGAGGCTTACTTGCAGTGGTTTGCTTTTTTCCACTTCAAGTGGCATACTGTGGTGGGTTCAGTCTATCTGCTTTCAGTGTTGTACTAGAAAGATGTGAATTGTGGTATTTTACTTATTATATTTTATAATTTAGTTATTATTATATAAAGCCTGAGAGGCCCACTGTGATAATTAAAGGGAGATTGAGTATGTGACCTGCACTGGTTACATCCAGTGTTGGATGTCATCACGTGCAGGAGGATCACATTGTTATTAAACAGCTGTTTAAGGGTTTGATGTGTCTCCATGCTAATTAAAGGGCTGGATTAAGGGACACCTGTTTGCACAGTCCCTTGTATGCACTGCCCAGCAGAGCTGGTATGAAATCTGGCACATATAAATTTGCTCTAGGAAGGAAGAAAACCAAGAAGAAAGGGAGTTTTTTTGATACGAAACTCAGTAAAAAGCCATAACTTTATATTGATGAACTTTCTACACAGATTTCCCTCTTCGAGGATGGGCTTGGTACTAGGGTAGGGAGGTTGTCTTTGTTTGGTTTAAATAAAAATTTTAATGTCTAATTGGAGTAGCCATTTACATACATACACAGATTTGCAATTGAGTTATTAGGCATGAGCAGGTGATGCTAATGGACACTCCTGGGACTCCTTTGGGAGCATCTAATACTTCCTGCACTGTCTGATAGAGCTGAAGGGCATGATGGCTACACACTTCCATTGAAATGTCTGGCATATGTAACTGCTATGAGACAATTCCCAAACAGTGAGCTTTGTGAGAAAAAAAAAAAACATTTTTAGTGCATGGAAATTAGAGCAATTTGAACTCTTGTGTCACTCTTCCTTCCTCCTTCACTATAATATATAACCAAAGTGGACAGCCATCCCTTGCCTACTCATCACTTTTACATTCTATGAACCCACTGGGATTTTGAGGTCATTAGTACACAGAGATTACATTTTATTTGGTTTTTGACAGCCTCTGCCTCTATGTGCAGTTTAGTGTGTGTATGTATAAATATTATATACACAGACACTTGTATATATGCATATGTATATATGTATATACGTGTATTATTTTGATGCTGCATGCAAAAATATATACATATATATTTATGCATATGTATTATAGTATTTCTGTTTGCAAGGGAGTATTTACCTATGGGTGTGCACATCAAACCCAGATTCTGCTGGCCTCAAATACTTGCCTATCCTTTCTCAAGCATACCCATGTGCTCTAAATAACCACACTTTTGCACTAGCTCCCTATGAATTTCCTTCTTGGAGGGCAATCTGGTGCAGGTTTTCCTGAGGAACTCACCAGCTTCAGAGACTAGGGCTTTCAAACAAATGCTGGCATAGAGAAGGCGGGTGTCAGAGGACAGCAGTGAAGTCATGGCCTCTGAATCCAGTCCTCTCAGGGAGAAAAGTTTTTAAGCATCACAGAAATAAATGCAGAACCACCTGAAGTACAACTCTTGAGGGGCACAGATGGTTCAGAGTATACCTTGTACCCTGCAAGACAAGATTTGCCTCTTCCCCGTTGCTTTAACTTGCATATGTCTTGTCACCTGGAAATCTTCAGGATAGGAAAGAGCAAGAGGTAATTAGGGTGTCTCCATGGGATAATGCTTTCTCCTAAACCTGCAGGCTGAGCATAATGATGTTCTCCTTCCAATTCTTTTCTTACCATATGGGCTACATCATAAAGGGTAAAACAATGCCTACAGTCTCCAGTCATGTCAAAAAGTACAAAACACCTTAAAAAAAGATAATTATGAATTTATCCAAGGGTTACCTCCTCATGAATTTTAAGGCCACGACCCTTTGCGTGTTTTCTGTCACACCGCTGAAGATATTGGTCATAACCTTCTGGTGTATTAAAAACAGCATCATAGGTGAAAGAATCTCCTGTCTTGAGAAAAGGAAGAAAAAATGGCTAATTCACAGAATTGCTCTACTTTACAGATTACAGAATACATGTAGTAAAATCAATACCTAAATAGTGCATATACTGTATTAGATTATGACAACTGTAATATTACTGACCTCATTGGGAAGTTTGGGCCAGTCCTTTTGAATAGTTTGCAAAATTACCTAATGACATGTGGTATCCTTTATTAAGTTTGTTCAGCTCTGAAATTTCCCTGGTGGCAATTTACTTCATTTTCCCCCACTGTAATCTGTTGTAATTTTTGGAAATTTATCTCATCTATTTTAATTTTCTGCACTTAATACTCTCCTTCCTAAACTTGTGTATTTGTCAAATGATCTAGCACAATTATTTAAAAGCAAAACAGGAACTTTCAAAAAGACAAAGGTACCCTGCACTGTAAACATAATTTAATTTCTGACTAGAACAGAATTGAGAAACATGCCACAGTAGTAATCCTGTGATCCAGTGGTATGCATGACACATATATGTCAGGCATGAAAATAAAGCACACCCCAAGCTATAATATTATTGTTCAACTGTTGACATAGTTTGTATCCAAATAAGCAACATAAAAGATCTGCTCTTCTAACAAAGGCGTTTGTCAAATCCAGTCAAGAAGTTCTCATGAATGGAATCAAATCAATTTCAAAACTAAAAGAAACTTTTCAAAGAAAAAAACCAAAACCAAAATCCCCTACTGAAATATGCTGCCAGTTGTTATTAAACTTCATTAAAAGGTCCATATTCTGATAAACATGTCAATTGTCATTGGCTTCGTGCATGGCAGACTAAAAGAATGGTGCATTTTGTTGAGATGTTTTTCTCCTCTAATTTTACAGTGTGTCCAATTTAACCATTGAAAATCTCATGTACTTTGAGTTTTTCAAATTACAGTGGTATTCTCCAAATATAGTCAAGTCATGGCAGGTCAAAAAGCTTATAATGGTTCCATTAAAAGGAAACCATAGTTAAGAGCACTAGAGAGACATTGCTGTAATTCCAGGCTTTATTTGTAAAGGTATCTCCAATACTTGGTTCTGCCAAGAGGAGAGATTATTTTGTATTTAATCTATCTAACCCTTCACCTCTCAGAAACCAATGAGCTTTAGAGGGTTTCAGGCACGTTCAAGAGCACCCTGCACATGATTTTCATCTCCATGATTATTTCTGTGCTTCCTTGCTTCTTTTTTCCTCTCCAAGATACCAGTTTCATTCAGCGGCCATTTAATTTGTACTCACCACCAGAAATGTTATTTGCTCTTTGGTGTTATTCATGTGGCATTATCTGTCCCTTGTTTCAGAGTAAGAGTGTCATTTCTTGCTCATGTCAGAGCAGATAAATCATCCTTTCCGGAACTTGCGGAGAGTCAGCCAGCCTGTTACATCAAAAACTAGCTCTGTCCCAGATTCCTGTTTAAGATTTTCTGCCAGATTTGTACTGCTCAATACACTGATGACTTTCTGCTGCTGTTTCTCTTTGTTGTAAATGATAACTTGGTTAGCTTGGGTGGTGGTGGTGGCGAGCTGCTTCTTAAGCCCATTGGAACAAGTGAGTCATACAGAGCTGATGATAAAGGTGCACTCAGGGTAGGCATCCTCTGTGTACTGCTAAAGCTAAATGCTTTGCAAGCATTCATCAGTATTCCCTACACACATAAAATAGGTAATAGCTTTCTCCACATCTCAGAAGAGGAAACACCAGGCACACTGGCTACAGTAACTTATGTAAAGCAATCCAGGAAGAAACTGTCAACCAAGGGATTAAAAGGCAGAAATTTCTGGCTTCTGGCCATGTGATGAGCCCATCTTCTTCCTGCTTCTCTCTGCTTCAGTCCTGATACATGATTGGTTTTAGGTACTTAAGGTGCAAAAAGGAATGAGATTCCTTTTGCTCTAAAAATAAAAATATTCAAATTATCTAATTTCTAAATTGTTTAGAAGAATGGTTTCAATCTGCTTCCTCCCCTGTGGCCAAGACCTGGGCTGTGAAGAAACCTATTAAACAGCTATTATCACTTTTTGTTTCCATGCCATTGGAGCAGCATTTTTCACAAACTAGGCCTCTGTGAGTGTGAAAGCAGACTGTATTTTAAGGAAAAGCTCTACCATATGGCTGCCAATTGTGTGCAGACTGGTGAGATCCACCAGCCCGAAGAGCACCATGCCAGCCCTTTGACATGCCCTTGCCTTACTCTTGTTGTGAAACACGGCACCAACTGTGACCTTTGGGTCAGACCACCTTGCCAAGGTAATCAAGACAAAAGAGTCTGATATTAAAAATCTATTAGTCTTTTAGCAGGGCTACGTGGTCAATGCAGAAAATTTGCTGCTCCTTTAATGTCCAGCACAGTGCTCTGGTCTGTACCCTGCCCACATCCCAGAGACACAGGACCTGCAAACTCTCATAAACCACCAGTCAGTGCCACCCAGTGCTTGGCACATTCAGCAGCTTGTCACTTGGGTGAGGAGAGGATTCATGGGTTGTATTTATTGTTATGAATTGTCACAGAATTGGTATGTCACACTGACATAACAGGCATTTCAAAACTTTCTTATACTATTTTTTTTGAGAAAAAAGACAGTTAACTTCAATGTCTCATATGACAGTTCATAAAAAAGTTCACCACCCAGGAACTATAGCTGAGTGAAGCAGAAGGTGTAAGATTGTTTTCATTTCTGATTTTAAATAAGAGGACAGAATGAGATGGTGACATAACACAGCAGAGTGAGGAGTGAGGCTCCCTGCCAGCCCACTTGAGTCACTACATGTTGAGTGGCAGTGTAACACCTCCAGAAGCATTCAGTTACAGAGGCATATACTGATGTTATTGTTTTGAGTAGCTCTATTGATTTTATTAAAGCTGACCATGTGGAAAATTTATGCAATGCACATGGAAAATCTTTTCTCTCAAATGAAAATGGAGAAGTTTCTTATTAAAGGGTTCCCAAAAGTGTGTGTTACAACATAATCCACTGGTGCTGCATCAAACCCTAGTGACAGATGATGCCTTTCCTAGTGTTCCTCCTAAAAATGCCTCACATTTCACTGATACCAAGCAGCCTGTTAATCCTCCACCCTTGGCAAACAATGTCTGTGCCCTCTCTTGTTATCCACTGAAAGGCCACACCCTCATTTGCCATCCACAAGTAGCAAATACACTTTGCAAAGGGCTCTGTTATTTTGCCATTAGATAGCCTAGTGATAGAGATTTAGGTGCCACGTTTCTGTATCAGAAAATGATCCTTCGCTGTGAGTGTGGTGAGGCCTAGAACAGGCTGCCCCGAGAAGCTGTGGGTACCCCATCCCCGGCAGTGTTCCAGCCCAGGCTGGATGGCGCTGGGATCAACCTGCTCCAGTGGAAGGTATCCCTGCCCGTGGCAGGGGCTGGAACGGAAGATCTTAAAGGCCCCTTCCAACCCAAACAATTCTATGATGCTGTGACGATTTTTAGCACCTGCCTGACCAGTTCCCTCATAATGAAGCTGCGCCTTTGCACCGGGTCCGAGCAGAGGTTCTGCAGTGCGCACATACCCACGGGGCAAGCCTGTCCCTTCGCCCTGCGCCGCTCCCCTCCCTCCCTCACCTTGGGGGTCCGGCTGAAATAGCTGAGCTCCGGCGGCCCTTCCCGTCTGGGCGGGACGAAGCTGAAGGCGGAGAAGGAGGCGAGGGCAGGCCGCCTCCTGCCCGGCGGGTTGTCGAGCGCCTGCTGTGCCAAGTGCGTCCCGGTTCCGCCCGGGCCGGGGCCGGCCATGCTGCCCCGCCGTTACCGGCGCTCGGCTCCTCCGCGCACCGCGCCCCCGGCCTGGGCGGCCGCAGGAACCGGCCCGGGCGCGGGGCGTTCCGCAGCGCTCTGACGGGCCAGAGGGAGAGCTCGGGGCACCCGAGAGCGCAGTTGTGGTCTCAGTCTTGTGCCGCGGCTCCAGCTCCCTGGTCCTTTGTGCCCTTGGCAGTTTCCAAGGGGAAGAAGGTTAGAGCAAAGCCTAGCCGAAGCGGACTGACTTTCTGACTTTTTTTTTTTGCTGTGGCAGCTCCACTAGGACCCAAATCCCTCTCTAAGTACGTAAATTGAATAAAACCACACCATAGCGTGGAATTTTCACCAGGATAAGGACAGTAATTTCTCTCTTTGGACAGTAGCTCATGTCCCCGGGGCACAGGCTTTCGCACGCTTCTTGAACTCTGTCAGGCTGGTGCTGTGACCATTTTCCTGTTCAGCCTGTTCCAGTGCCCTAACCCTCTCTGGGTGACAAACCTTATTTTAATATCCAACCTAAGCCTCCCCTGACTCAGCTTCAGGCCCTTCCCTCGGGTCCTGTCACTGTCACCACGGAGCAGAGAGCAGTGCCTGCCCCTCCTCTCCTCTCACAGGGAGTTGGGATGGCAATGGGATCTCCCCTCAGTCTCATCCAAGCTGAGCAGACCGAGTGATCTCAGCTGCTCCTCTCACAGCTTCCCCTCCAGGTCCTTCACCATCTTTGTTGACATCCTCTGGATGCTCTCTAACACCTTAAAATCCTTCTGAAATTATGGCCCCAGCACTCGAGATGAGGCTGCCCCAGCTCAGAGCAGAGCAGGACAATCCCCTCCCTTGCCTGGCTGTGATGCTGTGCCTGATGCCCCCAGGACAGGGCTGGCTCTCCTGGCTGCCAGGACACTGCTGGGTCATGGTCAACTTGCCATGGACCAGCACCCCCATGTCCTTTTCCATGGCACTGCTTCCCAGCATCTCATTCCCCAGGTTGTACATACATCCAGGGTTGACACATCTCAGGTGCAGAATCCAGCATAGGATGCTCAGCCATTTCAGGCAATGCAGTTGGAAAATTCTCTCACATACTTATTTGTGTTGGGAACACAGAAAATACGTGTCTCCTGGTTGTAAATCTCAGAGTAACTGTAAAACAGCTCTGCTCTAGTAGCACCTGGCTCCTAGTTTAGACATTCACCCCATGGTTATCCTCATTTAGTACATGTATCTAACTATGCCCATACTGCTTCTTACTGTGGTCCTTGGGGGTCTGTGAGTGGCTTGCTTTAGTTTACCTTTGTTTAGTGGAACAACAGCTGTAGAGCTGCTGTCCTGTAGGCACAGCATTACTATTATTATTGCTACCAGAATCTTTTGGTAACACTTTCACAATAGCACTCTCCCAGGCATCTTGAATTTTACCAAACATCCAACATTTATTTTAAATCCACCAACTTTCAGAGTACTAGAAATCTTCAACTGATTGTTTCAGGCATCATGGAGCCAGGCAATAATTCAGGTCTACAAAAGTGTCATCCTTGTTATGTAGCTGCCACTCTCCCTTCAGAAATCCACTGAATAACACAGACTTCTGCTTCTTTGTGAGCATAGCATGGAGGCTTTACAATCTGAAGACTGGTGTGGGTGTTTTTTTTAATCATTTGTGACAATTTCCATCTGCTTATCTAATAATGTCCCTCTGCCAATTAAGATCCTCTTCTTTCTGTAACATGGTCCAAATTAGTACAATGTAAGTGAGCAGTGGAATTGAAAATCCAACAGCTGCCTCACACCAGCTTCCTAAGCAGAGACCTGCTTGCCACTGTGCAAGTGCTTTTCTGTACTTTAGTCCAAGCACAGAGAGATAGCAAACCCATTTATAAAAAGCAGCTCAGCTGAAACTGCAGCTATAAATAGAGCCACAAGAAACTGTTCACCAGAGATACCAACTAAGCTAGGCAAGAGCTCTGAAGTCTGATCTGAAAGATTTCTCCCCAGTTTTCTTTCTGCTGTTCCAATGTAGCTCATTTTTATTAACATTAAATTGATGGAATTAAATTAAATCACAGTATCTGGATGCAATACAGATTGTCACAAATCCTGCTGAGTGCTTGTTACAGATTTGCCATACCACCACCTCCCCATTTGAAACAATTAAAAACTATGTTTTTCGCTTTATTTTTCCTTCCCATTATAGGTATAAATCCTTTTAGAATTATTTGAAACTTACAAAGGCTTTTCTTCCTGGTCATCTTTTGCAGATTCCCTAGAAGCAGGATATAAATGCCCAGGGGGGTTTGTCCCAGTTGCAACCGGACTTTATTAATATGCTACTGTTAAATGTATATATTCGTGTTATAAAATAGCATGGAAAGTCAGACTGTTTACTTTGTAACTTCAGCATGAACATGTACATGTAAACAGTGGAGCAATTTTAGTCTATATGGTGAAAACTATGCATTCAAATACAGCTGAGCTAAGAGACCAAAGTGTTAAAAGCTGCTTTGAATTTGGTGCCTTAAGGATGAGAAGTTCAATTGCCTTCCCTGTTGGAGAGTAGTAATAGCCCCTCAGGTTCCACTGCCAAGGTGTCTGAGTTTAGAACACGTTGGTAGTACTTTTATAGGCATAGCATGTCTTAAAGGCAGGGTCACTGTTCTTAAATGTCAGACTGGTTTGCAGAATAACTCTGAAAAGATTTCCTAAAAGGAATATGAAGCAACAAATAATGGAGGCAGGGAGAGGGGACACTAAGAAGAGACAATGATAATGGGAAGGCAGACAGGATGGACACAAGAGGACAGGTGACATATAACTAGACAGGGAATTTATACATAGAAACAACAGTAGCTGTTTTCTTACTATAACCTTATGTCATTTAAAGATAAGATGACAGCCTGCTGTCAAATTAAGGCTTGGCAAGCCCTCTCCTGTCCTAGCTCTTTGACCTCAACATATATCAGTTTTCCATGTGGTCCTGAAGGAGAGACAGTCTTTGCCAAAAATGTTCCAATGTTCCATTTGATGGCCCTTGAAAGAGGCTGAAACAAAAATGACTCAAAACTTGTCCCCTTTCTACTGCTGTAGCTTTGGGTCCAGCCAGTTGTTTCACAGAAGTGCGTGTTTCTTCTAGACCCTGAATACTTGACTGAATGCCCAGCTCAAATGGGAAGGCTCTTTGGAAGCATTGCATCCCTCCCACAGGAGACAGTTCTCCAAGAACTTTTCTCATGTGAATCCTTGTCACAGTCTGCAATCCCTCAGGAATGGTTCATCAAATTGTGGGTCCCTTTCACGGGTTGCAGTCCTTTTGGAACAGGCTGCACCACTGTGGGTTCCCCATGAGGTCACAAGTCAGCAAACCTGCTACAGCACTAGCTCCTCTCTCCATGGGCCCACAGGAGCCTCCTCCAGCACGTTTCCCAGGGGTCACAGCCTCTTGGGGATCCACCTGGTCCAGTGTGGGGTTGTCTGTGGGCAGCAGGTGGATCTCTGCTCCCCCATGGACCTCCAAGGCTGCACCACAGGCTGCAGGGGAATCTCTGCTCTGCCTGGAACATCTCCTCCTTGTCTTTTCTCACTGCCCTGGTATTTCAGAGATGTTTCCTCTCTTCAGCTGCTGTTTCTGCCGCATTTTTCTCTCTTCTTAAATATGTTATTCCAGAGCTGTTGTTGATAGGCTCAATTTGGCCAGTGGTGGGTTGATCTTGGTGCTATCTGGCATCAGCTCTGTTGGATGTGGGGGAAGTTTCTGGCAGCTTCTCAAAGAGACCACCCCTGTAGCCCTGTCTCCCTCTCCTTGCTACCAAAACCTTGCCACACAACCCAATGATATCTGCTCCAATTCAGATCAATATTCTGTTCAATAACTCTCCTGGTAAGTAAAGTAATATACATTTTTATACATGAGGTGACATAACTTTCATAAAAATTGCTATTTGTAATGCTTTTTTGGAATCAAACATGAAAAATTTTAGTTCAGGAATGTCAACCTTTCAAAATACTTCACATGCATTTTTTTTTGTCAAAACTAAGATGTTTATGAAGAGCATCTCAATGGCTACAAATAGATTTGAAAAATACTGCATAAAAAAAATTTCAAACAATTCTTGACAGAATCTTTGTTTCAAACAGGGCATCCTATAACATAAAAGGGTTGATATCTTCATAGTTACAAACATTAATAAAATGCCCTTGTCTTGCATTTTGACATATCAAAAATTATATTGACCTGAATAATTCCTGCCTCCAAATTTCAAAATGCTTAAAATTAATATGTAGCAAACTTTAGGGTGAACTAGTTATAGTTGATTTATGTACCACTTTTGACAAATCCACACAAATCAGAATTACTTCAAAGAACAAAAAATTATCTCCTAGTTACATATTTTATTTAAGGCTCATACCTCTCATTCTACATTTTCTCCTCAGAATCACTCTGCTTATTTAGACAAAAAATGGAGAATAAACCAAAAAATCCCTAGACTTAAAACTGTTTGGGGTTCACCTGTAAAAAGTCTTGAAGGGTACTACCTACACCTAGAATTTGCACTCTGAAAATTAAAAATTAGTGTATGTTCATACACAATCACAACAAGAAAGAAAATTATGTATTAAAGTACAAGATAATAATACCTTTTAATAGTAAATCTTCTGCTATATAAACCATCTTGACAACATAGCTTATTATTTATCCCAATATGAGGTTCTAAAAACAAAACAGGAAAGATTTGCAACAGCTCTTTCCTCACATCATTTTAGAAACAAGCAGACTGAACTACCTGTGTCTCTGTGGAAAAAGGGAGGATTTGTAGATATTTTACAAAATGGAGGAAGCATATATGAATATAAGAAAATGAAAAATGTTTTTCACATAGTATAAATAAGACACTAATGTCTCTCTTTAGAAACAGCAGCTAAATAACATGAATTTACAGGTAATCCAAACGATTTCCATAGTTTATAAAAACATCTGCAAGTCTTATCTTTCTTCCTGTCCTTTAGTAGCCCTCCATAAATTAGAGCAAAGCACTGACTTTGAGAAAGAATTCCAGCAGGCTTACCAGGTGTTCCCATTTGATTCCCTTTTTCCCAGACCACAGTGAATCACACTTACATTGATCTTTTGGCTGCTGCCTCACAGTGTGAAATGCATTTGCATTGTACTTTTGGAAGTCCCACTCTGTGGTTCACTAACAAGCTGTGAACGATGTCACCAACATGAAAGTTGTAGAACTTGATGACTCTTACTGTGATGTGGAATATATGGAATGTCATCACTATCATAAAGTTTTTCAGGTTAGGGGCTGATACTTCTTGAGTAGTGTTATATTCAGTAACTGAGGCTGAAATTGCTGAAGGAGGAAATAAAGTTCTTTTCATAAGTGAATCGAGACAGAGAGAAAAATAAGCCAGTATAAACAGTAGATGAAAAATGGATTGGAAGACAAGATGTATTTATTAAATACAAATAGCTTCTCAGCAGTAGAAAGTAATAGTCAGCAACTGAAGGCTAGAGGAGGTGGTATGCACCTTTCTTTGTCTGGGCAAAGATATGTGTATCTTTTGTCCACTTTCTTGTTCTTTAGCAGAATTTGGCTGCAAGAATCTAAATGCAATTACAAAATGAGAGAAGAACTCCAGTGAAATATGACTGCTTTGAACATGGGCATTTTCAACATGCTCTTGGAGGGCACATAAACACCTTTCTTTATATTTCATTGGACTAGTCAGCTCCCCACCATTCATATGTTTTAACATTTCATAGCTTACAGAAAGAATATAATTTAACTTTTATAAAAAAATCACAGAAACAAGGCTGTGGAGTTAGATACAAGGTTTGTTAATGATGTGCAAGAATACAAATGAAAGCACAGGTTATACTTGAAAGCTGCACATACATATGACAAAATAATATAATCAACTTTACATAAGGGTTTTCATCTGCAGTAAGAAATTATTGCATTGACCTGTGGTAATACCACAGTGATTCTAAAGGCCCAGAGTACATTCAAAGTCTAAGGAGATCAATAACTTATTTCAGGGTTCCGAGGACAAATTTATAGTAAGTGGTGAAGAGGGATTTAAGAGAAGTCTTAAGTGAAATAACTAACTGACAGCTAGCCAATGACTGGGACATTGGTTTTGGAGCCATGGGAGCTACTTGGAAAGTCTATAATTCCACTGGAAAACATTTATCTTAACTTATCAATTAAAAGGAAGAAATCATAAAGACACCAAAAATATTTTTCATGAGATTTTATTAGACTGAGCACCTGTCTTGAAAATTATGGTTTAAAAGTCTCCAGGACTGGATGAAAAATTGTGTTATGTTAAAGTGAAAGTGAAATAACTTGCATTTTGCTTTTAGACTTACTTAAGGGGATTGAAATTCAGATTGTCTGTTTTACAGCAAATTAGGCACTTTGAAATCTACTGTCATTGCAATTCACTGGTGGGCAGATGGCTGCTGTGAGTAAACTGTGCCACATTCAGTGAGACTGGACTGATGCCATGTATTTGTGACCCACCATTTTAAGAACTTCAGAAAGGATACCAGTGGTATACAAATGTATATGTATGTTTCATGAATGAGCAGTCTGAATACTTTCTACATTTCAATAACATGTCAGAGGTAACAGTGTATAAGTTGACGTCCATATTCATATGGTATCACTTAGAAAAAAATCTTTTAATTGTATGCTATTTTGTAAATAGTATTATTTTCTTGTTAGGATGCTATGACTAAAAGAATTGATTACAACACAAAACTTAATTGTCACTATCTGTGCTTCAGAGGAGCATAGATAGTAAAGTTACCTACTTTTACTTTCACCTGGCTCATCTATGAAACTCTGTAAGTGTAATACTTTTTAATTCAAACGGATTTAAATTAATCTCAAATATCTACAAAATAACATTTTACTCATACTCATGTCCTAGTGAGTATAAATGAGATTATTACTTTAAACATCCCACAAAATCCAGCATTGTAAAGTGAGAGGCATGCCAGGGCAAAAGAAGTTGTCAAAGTTTGAAACAGAATTTTTTCTTCTCTTGTGCAGCTTCTCCTTGTTACTGTTAAAGCACTGTGGGCCAGTTGCTAAGTAGCAGCACTGCTACTGTTTTCAGTATACCCCACTTTGCTTGTGTTTATGGATTTGAGGTCAGTTCTGTATCACCTAGGTAGTAAGTGACTGCAAAGTGCCTAGGATGCCACCCATGACTGAAGACAGTAGAGGTGATTTAGTTTCTGAAAGGCAATAGCAAGTCTAGCAGATATTACTGACCAAGCCTGTTGAGACAGCTGGCCATAGCCTGCCTCAGCATCTAAATACTGCATAAAAAGCAGTGGCAGCAGCAGAAAACACGCAGCTTTAGAGTGACAGAAGCCAAGGAAGGAGGCAAAACTAAGAGACAGCAACAGTAAGGCAAAGTACATATAAACTTTTAATGAATTAACCTTACAAAAGACAATAGCTTCAAAACATTTTGACACGTTTGTACAAAACTATTCCAGCATTGTTAGTTCTCTCTTCAGAAAGAATGCCAGCAAGCCACCCAACGTGTCCCTGGCTATGAGATGTAACTGGTGATCACATCCAAATCATGTGTGGACAGAGTAAACTTATTTACAATACTGTATACTTTAATACCAGATTAGTGGATGCTATTGGGGAGCGACTGTATTTTCCAGAAAACACCATGCATCAGAAAATAGTATGCACCCCTAGCTTTATTGCCTTTTTTCCCCACATTTGTCACTAACACTTCTCTTCAGTCCTTTCAGGATGCGTTACCTCCTTTTGATTCCTATTCCTTCTTTTCTTGTCTTTGAATAGCAGTGCAAGTAGCAGTACAATCTTCCAGTCCTATAGCGTACATCACAACTGTCCTTGAACATAGAAATATCAAGGTGCAAAATGATGGCTGATGGGACTATTCTGCAGCCATATTAAAATAAGTGCCACATACCAGAAAATAGCACGCATGTTAAGGGCCAAAATGTAGTTAAAAAGTGCGTGATACTTTCCTGAAAATATGGTATTGATGACACATACAAGTATCTTCAAGATGCCACATTCCCTTGTGAAAGGGATCTTGTCATTTCTGTATGTACAAAGTATGTCTTCAATTCTCCTTTTCCTTTTACATTTATTATTCCTCTGCAGGTGCTCATGTACCCCAATGTTTGCAGGACATTGTTCGTCTCCTCTGTAACCTGCAACAATACAGTGTTGATAAAAAAAGCAGAGCAGAATCATCTTCCAGAGTGTGAAGATAACATAATGTTGTGTTCATTTATAAGAGGTTTGCTGTAAGGCTCATAAGGCCTTTAAGGATCTTGGGTGAGGTTTGAACACCTAAGCTCTCAAGCAGTCTGTTGCTGGATGCCCATTCTAAACACTTACATCAAGTATTAGATTTGGTGTAATCACATCTGTACCCAGGGTTGCCAGCAGAGAGCTTGTGGATAGATAAATGGAACTAGGGATAATACTCTTCCTCACATAGCACTTCCCTCAACTTCAGGAGCTTATTTTCACTTGAGTGAATGAGACCCAAGCTTCCCCATCTTTCTGTAACTACTAAGGCTGTGTAAACGAAGCGATGGTAAGGTGATGGTTAGCATCACCTTTCAGAGCTGCTGTTGCCAGTTTCTGGCAGTGAGCCAAACTTTAGGCCATTCTGCCATTTTAGGTGAAAGCCCCCTAGCACAAAATCAAGGCTTACCTGTATTTTATCTAAGACACCAGTGCTGTCCATCCTGCTGGCCACATTTACTGTATTGCCCCATATATCATATTGTGGTTTTTGAGCTCCAATTACTCCAGCTATTACAGGTCCATGGTTTATTCCTGGAAAGCATTAGAACTTAAAGTCAGCAATGAAGAGAAAGGCAACAAAGCTGGTGAAGGCCCTGGAGCACAAGTCCTATGAGGGACCTCTGAGGTAGCTGGGGCTGTTTAGCCTTGAGAAAATGAGGCTCAGGGGAAACCTTATCGTTCCCTACAGGTATCTGAAAGGAGGCTCTAGTCAGGTGGGGGTTGGTCTCTTCTCCCAAGCTAGCAGTGACAGGATAAGATGACAGTCTCAAGCTGTGCCAAGGGAGATTTAGGTGATCATTAAGAGGAATTGCTTCACATTCAGGTGTAGCTAGACATTGGAATGGGCTGCCCAGGGAGGTGGTGGAGTTACTGTCTCTGTAAGAAAAGACCGAACATGGCATTTGGTGCCATGGTCTAGTTGACATGGGGATGTTCAGTCATAGGTCAGACTTGATGATCTGACAGGTCTTTTCCAACTTAACTGATTCTGTGAAGATCCACCAAACAAGGACACACAGTGCATCTGGGATATGGTATGTCAATGAACACAGCATTTGGCCCTTGATGAATAGTGAGTATGGCAGCAAACAGTCATTCACCATTGTTTTATCAACCATTTATGACAGGAGAGTAGTTAGTATAAAAATGCCAAAAGTTAGTTCATCTAATTTTAGTTTTAGAGCTCCCTCCCATCTTGCTATTTTCCACCACTGGCATCCCAATAACCTGCTGCTGCCTTCATATAGCATGAGAACCACACTGTGAGTGACCAGTAGTTTCTGAGAAAACAGATACACAAGAATTTATTTTAATTTCTACTTGTAGTGAAAAGGGCCTTTCCTCTGCAATAGTTGATGGCTCAATCAAGTTACTGTTTTAGTATTCTTTGCTTTTTAAATGTAGAACAAACTAAAGTGAATGAGCTAAAAGGGTTTGTTCTGAAGTCTGGATTGACCATAGAATGGTCCTAAAAATCTGCAGTATAAATATATGTATTCAAATAATTTGATTAAGCATGGAGTAGAACAATAAGGTAGAACAACACAGTCCCTCATTAGACTTGGGCATTTTTTATCTTGCAGTCAGTTTGTAGCCAATGTTATGTCTGTAAAGGGAATGAGTTGTACTCTGCTGGTAGGGAAAGAATCCAGGAGGTAAAATCCAAAGTACTGTTGTTAACCAGCATCAAATGTACTATAATTTTAACTGTACATACCAAAGGACAGGAAAGGCAAGTTAGACCCAGTGAGAAATAAACCCTGAACAAGTGAGTTATTTGGATTTATAAAATTATCTCAATGGATCATAACTGATTTCTGTTAAATTCTCAACAGAAACCATCATTAGGGATATATCCACGCAGTAAAATGAAAGTGTGATTGTGGCATGGAGAGGGATCTCAGAGCTGGCTCATTTGTTATGTAACATGGCAGCGCAGGCTAGCAACCACACTGTCAGCCCACTTGGAAATCCTGGAAAACGTGACTGTAGAAGTTAAATTGGGGAAATATGCAAACACCACATGATAACAAATGGAACCTGATACATATATTTGTCAAAGTGTTTGGAGTTCAATGACAAAGCCTTGCAATACTTTGCATTAACAACTAAGTCACGGATGGGTTTTTCTACTTCATGACATACAACTTGTAGGAAACACTAGGGAACTAAGACTGGAATCCACAAAAGCCATCTGCTGGGTAGCCCAGTCTGAAAGCAAGTAATACTGAAGAGGTGTGTGCAGCCATAGTCCAGGAACTGGGACAGTGCAATAGGACTTCCCTACAAAATACAACAGGCAAGAAGGGACTTGTATTTTTCACCTCCTTCCTGAACCACTACTGCTGATGGTTTGAGAAATACCTTGGGGGCTCAGAAGTCACCTTCAGATCCCTCCTCCTTTGAGGGAACTTCTACCAGTGCATCTTAGGAATGTGTTCTTCCCCACAAGCATTGTGGGATATGCTGCTCTATGTCATTCCTGTTGGCATGAGTCTTTTTTGCACGACACACATGAATGTTTGTTGGGGCAAGGCTGGAAGAATAGTACTCTCACTGCAGGTGAATGCTCTTACAGAGGGTTATATCATAATTCCACTTTCTCCCATATTCAAAGCAATATTTAATCATGCCGTGAAATGCAACACTGTCCAGCAGGGATGACAGAGAATATCTCATTCTGAAGTATCCTACAGTCTGAGCTCATGGCCTAGCCACACCCTAAACCAGGAACCAAATTAAGTCACCTACAACACGGACAAATGTTCCAATTATGAAGTTATATGAAAAACAACACTCCAGCCTCTCTTCTGAAAGAAAGCAATACCTCTGCAAAACCTGCTGGAAAAGCACATCTGAGCTTGTCTCATAAATCAAGCACCTCAACTTGCAAAAGGGGAGGCATGCCTAAAATGTCATTTAGATGCTCCCCTCCCTTGCCTGACAAGATCAGAGCAGTATGTACCTCCTAAATCACACTAGCATTTCAGGCACTCACAGAAGATTATGAGCTGAGACCTCTAATGGGTTGCAAAAATTTCAGATTTCTATGCTGGCCAAGGGGGGCTTTTACAAAAGGCAGTTTGGGTACAAGTCCTTACAGAGAGGACTAAGTCAGAAGTAGTTGTTAAAATGTTTCTGTAGCTATAATTAATATGGATATCAGAGACTTTCATTGTCAGGTGTTGGGAAGTGGAGAAGAGGTGATGTGAAAATGAAGATCTCAGTCGTGCCTATGTTGGATTATGGTGGCCTGTGTTTCTTTTTAGAGTTAAAACATTTTTTCATTCCATAAAGCAAAGGAGCCGGAGTTCTCTGTAATCTTTAGCAAGATTAGTAAAAATCCAAAGTGAGTGTTTTGTTTTACTTCATGGTCCTCACTTGAAAGGACTCAGTATTGCTTTAAGCAGTTTGCAGATGTAGCCCCACACCCTGCAGCTCTCTGTCTTCACTGAAGCTGCTGATGTAAATGTGTTTGCAAGTACGTGCAATGTCAGCTATGGCAAGAACCATCAAGTTCTCTAACACTGAGAAGGAAGCATACTTCTGATTTGCTTTGTCATTTTTAGCTCTAGCAAGGAATACAAAATGTACTGGCACAGGAGAGCCCTAAGAAGCTCGTTTCAAGTCGGAGACAGCAAGTTCTGCCAGTGGGTGGCACTGTGAAATAGACTTGAGAGGAGCAGCCGAAAGAAAAAGCAAACGGTACAACAACAAAAAGACAAGACAGGGGAATAACTGTTGGAAATCAAATACTTCTGACACATTTACAGAATTTATGGGTTTTCAATATTTGTTTACTGTTTCCATTTCACACTTTCCACATTACATATTGCATTGTGAAACTGCTGTGTACTGCTATCAGGAAATAAGCATTTTGGAACATATGGTTCTTGACCAGCTCTGAATTCATTTATTTCATCATTCTTTCTACTGCTTACTGCAGCTGTCTATTTCTTTTTAAAAGTAACAGGATGCACAAGAAGAAGAATCAGGCACTGAAATATAAGCAATACCTCTTTCCAAGATAAATAATTAGTCATCTTTGCTCTTATCTGAATAACAAATACAAATACTCTCCCTTGTCTAACACTGCAAAGGAAAGAGTGCATTTTTGTGTGCTTGCTTGAATTTAGTACATGTAAAATATCTCAAACTCCAGCCTCACTGGCCCCTTGTAGCTCTTGTCCTCTGAAAAGCCATTTATATAGTTTTGCAAAGCTCAGTCTAGAGTTTTCTTGTGTATTCTTTTGGTATTTGTGAACTTCAAAAAATGTATGGCTTATAACCTTTGTGGTAATTTTTACAGTTACCATAAAGACATTCAAAGCCACATGAATACATTTCTGTCAACTATTTTTTAAATAGAGATCCTGCCCTTTTCCAAGTCAAGCCTTGAAATTTTCTAGGGGTTGATGGGCAATAGCACGTAGGCTGCTTTTAAGCAGGGTAAAGATGGTGCTATTTCCTATCAGGGCCCTTTTGGTCAGTTCTAGTACTATTTCAGTCAGCTGGTTTGCACTGAATTGTCCCCCTTGTCCATGATATTCTCCTAAGAATCCTGTGATACTCACCTACTCGTAACTTGAAGTCATTGAATGAATGCTTGTTTATGACATCCAGTTTTGCCACCAAGGCAAATGCAAACTCCACCATGGTTCCTATGTGCATATACTGTCGTTCAGGTTCCTGGTTTCAAAAGACAAACAAGCAGTGAAAAATCATTCTTGTGAGTCTTGGCTGATGTGAAAATACAAAATATGCTGAACGCTTGAAGACACTTAAGTGCTTAGGGATGTCCTAGGGTCAGCAGGCAGATGCAGAGAAGTAATGCAGAAGGTGATATCCTGTCCAGCATCAGTTAGATCAAACAATGGCCAAGACACAGGATGCATTTCACTTGTGTACAACCAGGCAGTGGTAGATCCAAACCATGCCTAATCTAAAATTTTGATTGTCAAGTGACTGATTAGCTGCTATCTAATCCCGCAGGCACTCAATATCTATGTGCACCTAGAATTTGTTAATTCATTTTCTCTGTGTGTGCTACTATTGTATTCCCTTTCATTATAAATAATGCTTGTGGTCAGCCTCACAGAGATTCTTTCCTCTCACTGTTGCACAGCTCAGCACCCTTATAAAATGCTTAAGATCCAGTGAAATTCACAATTTTAAGTATTCGTCCACTGGTCTCATCTTGCAGATAAGCAAGTACCTCTGAGAACATTTAACAGACCTGAAAATGACTAAAACACAAGGGGAAGAGGGCAACCCCACTCTGCCCTTTTATTTACAAAGCCTATACCACTTACCAAGGCTATAGACTTAATCTCTCCTCATACTTAACAAAGTAACCTGATTTTAAGAGCTGTTTTTGAGTCCTTTCAGGCTGAGGAGAAAATTAATTTTGGTGTCCCATAGCCCAAGATAGGATCCTGACAAGTGAATGATTTCATAAGACATGGACTCATCAATCTCTATGAGAAATTACTGAATCTTCCCTATTTCTTGAGATAAAGGGATAGAAGAGATGGACAGCTGACAACTTCAGAGATGATTCATGGAGTGCGTGCATCAGCCTGGTGTGGGACAGTAGTGGTGCTTGCCGGAGCAGCTGTTTAGATAAATGAAGCCTGTTTCCTTTGGAGTTCACTCCTAGCTAAAACAGATGGTTTCCTGTTCAGCTGATATATTCAGACCCCTTCCTCAGGCATTTAGTCTTCCTTGGATGCTTGTTTTAAGCTGGGGGTGGTTCCCAGCAGTATGTCTAGCAGTCAGTCACTGCCACACTAGGTACTGCAGGATCTGTGCATCTTTGGGAATTTGGAATGAAGGCTGCTGAGTCCTGGTGGATTTCTTTTGAGAATGTGAATTAAATCACCAACAGAATGCTAAACTGTGGATCTCCTGATTGTGGAAATAACTCAAATGATAAATTTCTTCCATTTGTGATTGAGAGCTCTCTATGTCTTCACATCTTCAGGCTGCCGTTCTGCATTTTCTTCGTCCCCTTCACCTCCCTGTATTAAATGTCAAAGCTAATTTAAAATAATTATTTGTCCTCAGGATCCTTAGGGTATACAGTTCATGTGGTAATTGCTTGTGTTTAGAAGGAACATGAGTTTGGCAAGAGCACATTAATCCTTAGCAGACTGTTGATTCTTAATTGCTGTCTCTCTGTCGCTAACCTGTAGTACTCTAAAGATCATGGCAAAAGCAAGGTTTTTGAATAAGCTATGAATTGCTTCTCTGAACTGGATTTCCACTGACTGCAGTTTCTATTCCTACCATATTAAGTAAACTAGAAGCAAAGGAACATATTCTCAATACTGAGTCTAAAGGTTCTATAAGTGTATAGCTAGTTAGTAAGGCAAATCATCCCTCCCATTAATTCTTGCAATCTGTGGTGTGCTCTGTAAATCCAGTCCTGATACAGCACATAGGAATAAAATGCTGTACTGTGTTTAGAGTAGAAGGCCTGTTTTAGCAAACACAGAGGTGGCATTTTCAAACTGCAACATGAAGAAAAATTCACAGAGACTACTAAAGTATATACTTGTCCAGTACAATACAATCTATGCTAATAAGAAAAAACTAGGCCACATTATTATACATAACCTGCAGCTTAATGAAAAAAAAAAAAATTAGCCTTTATTTGAATATGCTTTTTATCAAGCAGAAACATTTTCCTGTACCTGACACTGTTCTTGGTTGGGTGTAGCACTCAGTCCTGTAGCTGCCATGTAAGTGCTTCCAATGGTTTTTATTTTTTCAACTCCACTGAATTTTGGCTTTGATAATAACTGTAAAACAAGGACATTCATTATTCAGATCAGCAGCCCTGTTACTCAAACATCAATCAGAAAATCAAGTCTTAGAACAGTTTCTGTATGGACCTTAAATGGCTTCATAAATATATACTGGATGAAGGACTTAAGGGTGGACAAAACAGTGGTTAAAGAACTCCAATGAAAGAGAATTTGTCATCTAAAGTACCTTTTTACTATGAAAGGGATGAAATTTATAGTAGTGAGAATAAATTCCATTTTATTTTACATACAGCTTTTAAAAGTCAGTAGACTTTGCACTCATGTGATATTGGAATTGGATCACCAATGATCCATCACTGGATCATGCCAGCCAACAGTTAAGCTTTAGGCAGCTTTCTGAAAGTAAGCATCTTTTCCATGCCAGTGGAATAGTCCATTTCCATGGGACTAAAATCCAAGGATTTTACTTCATATATCCCAGTTTGTTTTGAACATTGGACACCCAGTGCTCTCCAAATGGGTTTGTTGCTAAAATACCCTTTATAGCTGCAGGTCCACAAATCCAGACTATGCTCTCTGAGTCATGACACGATTTTAATACCTTTTACTAGTATCTTCATCACTAATAACTTCCTTATAGAGAAATACTGTTCCCAGTGAGGCTATTATAGATGTCCTTTCCCAATCCCTCTGTAGTCATGCTCTCTACTTGCTTCTGACTTCAGAGAATGGAACATTAAAACTTTTACAATCCTTTGATTTGCTTGTGTATCAAATGATCAGTGCAGATCAGGTATAACACAAAGTTATACCTGACTTTAGACATTCGTATTTAGAATCTGTGGGTAATATTAATACTTTGCATCTAATGTAACTGCCTGAAGAGCTGCAGTTGAAGGGCAAAAAAAAAATACACATAGGATTCTCATTATAGCAAATCAAAAGTGATTGACTATGATGTCAGATGATTTATCCCACATAAATCTCCTTCTCCTTTAATAATCCCTGTAAGTATTTTCTGGCAGCTCTTCCACTCTCCCCTTCAAGTATGTTTTCTGACTGTTGCATATAAGTCAGTAAGATTGAAACCATGCCAATCACTGCTGTAGGTACATACATCATCGAAGTCCGCAATGATCTCATTTAGCAGCCTGAGACATTCCAACCCTTCCTTATTTACATCAGATTCTGTGTAAAATTCCTTGAAATCCGGAACAGAGGCAAACATGACACAGACACAGTCATATGACTGGTGATACAGATCCTGTCCAAAAGAAAACAGAATTAAAAAAAAATTGATTATACCCAGCTGTAAATAAGTTTCCTTCTTAACATGCCGTGTCCAGGAGCCAAAAAGAGAGGTGCTGCAATAGTTGGAATGCCTTAGTATGGATGTTGGATTTTATTTGCATTTAGTTGCACTCAATAATTTAAAACAATGCATAAACCTATTCATAAAAGAGACTTAGCATTTAAAGCTGAAAATGTTGCAATGTTTTTTTTTTTTTCTCCTGATCATTAACTCAGTGAAAAGAAATGCTCACTATTTTTTTTAGATAGGGCCCATCTGACACTTCTTTTGAAGATAATTTAATCTGGCTTGCATGTCTGAAAATATATTTTGCAAAACAATATCTAATTTATTATTAGATGTTTGTTATTGTACTAACTAAAGAACTGAACCAAAATCACAAACTCAATGTACTACAAATGCACAATATGACCCTGATTGATAGTTCCTAACCTAAAATGACAGTATGCCTAAGAGGACAAAATAATTATCATTTCTTTTGCAAGACAAGGAGCTGGGGCAAAAAGGAAGAAGTCACCTGAACTGAAAATTACTTGTGGCACAGTCTGCACTGCCTTCTGTGACACTGAAATGAGAGCATCTCTACTCCACAGAAAGATTCTGGTGCTAAAATGGACCACCTCCCACTACCCCTTTCAGTTTCCTCTCCATTGCCCTTGAACGTTAGACTATTCTTCTTTCAGGACAAATTCACATCCCCCAAAAAAGACAGAAAGAAAGTTTATTAAACTAACATTTTAAAAAGAAATAGTATCTATACACAAAAGTAGACACAGCAATAAAAAAGGCTGTTATCTACTTTAATGTAAAACTACCTTCAAGCAATTATTTGAGTAAAAAGGGATTTCAATACTCACATGGAAAGGATTTATTCTGTGAGTTCAAGAAGCATAAGATATCATTTCCCTTCTTACTTAGCAAAGCTTGGGTTTTACAATTTGACAGTCAATGTGTCCTTTTGGAAGAACGTGGTGTGCCTGTACACAGATGTGCACAGACATAGTGGATCTTTACTGCTGATATATAACTAAAAAATAAGAGAACTGTGGGAAAACTGCTGACTGCTTCATCCCATCACAGGTGTGAGGGAAGTTTCTGGGCAAACATGAAAATGATGATAGACAGGGAGGAACACGAGCAGCTGGAGGAGATAAATTATTTATTACTACATTTTTGTGCCTCCTGTATTTTCTAAGGATTCTATACTCATAGCATGGCAGAAGCTCCGCCACCACTGTGTGCTGTATGGATGGAATATATTGTTGTGATTCACAGCTCAAGTTGTTATTTTCTTATAGCGCCATGATTAAATTCAGATTTCTGACTGGAGACTCTGCTGTGGGAAACCCAAGGGTCAGCCAGTAAGGAAATCTGACTGTGAGTGTGTGGTATGTGGGGTACCTGTTGGCTCACTGGAGATGCCCACTGTGAAGGGCATTTGGTCCCAGCTCTGATGGTGTAGATGTGACTGCCAGAGTGGCGCCAGCATGGTCAGATGGGAGTATTTCCTTAACCAGGTACAGAGACCACATTCTGTGGTTAACTCAGCTTTACTTCTATTTCCTCAGATCACCTTCCCTGTAACTTCATTTCAATTATAGCAACTCATTGCCCTCCTTCCTGTCTAACATTGGGGCAATATCCATCCCCACTAATGCTCAATAACATAGCACCATCATGGAAACAACAACAAGTAGTACTATTTAAAACCAGATGAGTAGTAATTGTGACTATCACAATAAATTTCGGAGAATTTTAAGGAGCCCTCCCCATCTAGTTTATTTTGATCATAATAGTAATGGATGTTACAATCGAGTGCTTTAATTTTCCTGAGAGTTCTCTTGGAACCGTACTCTCCAAAATGTGTAGTTGGAAAATTAAATGCAATACTATTCTAGGAAGGAACAGCTTTTCTTATTTTAACAAAAATAAAATCATCCTGTCTTTTGCATTCAGTCTTGTTTTTTTTCCTCTTTAATAACATCTGAAATTCTCGAAGTAGGTTCCTTTTACTATCCCCTCATCTCCAGTGCCTGAAGATCTTCCTAGGATAGAGAAGGCAAACCAGTCCAATTCTATCCCTTGGAAGGGTATGGTGGTCAGCTTCTCTGGGGCAGAATTTTTGCTCTCAGTAAGGTTCTAGCTCCATCCTGTAGCTAATAAAGCAAATTCCTCTTGCTCAGTGATGGGCTTGCCAGTTAGCTTGCAGCACAAAAGCTCCTAAGCACTTTTTACAAATAGAGAATCTAAAGGATAAAAGCATTAAGGAGAAAACAGCAAAAGCCAGGTGCAGATATATTTAATCCTGGCCCTGTTTCCTGCTTCATTTTAGATTTGACCCTGTCTTTCAATTGGAAAAATAATCTGTCTTGTATCCAGAATGCAGACTACAAGCAGAAATCCAGCTCCAGAGGTTCTGGTAAAGCAAGCAAACCTTTATTATTTGCACTGAAGGAACTTTGCTTTTGATGTATCAGCATTAGTCAATGTATATCCTGTTATAAAAAGACCTTTGTTGGTCATTTGAAACTACAGTCCCACTGCTCCCAGTTAGCATTCATGCACTCACTTTTTCCCTTTTCATTTCTTCTGCCTGCTTTTTAGCAGCACATTTTGTTTTCCCTTTTCTCCATATAGCTGCATGCGTAAAATACTAAGGGGAAGTCATATTTTGAAACAGAATATTTATCCATTTTCTTAATCTCAGAATCTGTTTCAAACAGAAAAGAACACATGTAAAACTACACTAACTTGAATGTTTCCAGCTAAGGAAAATGTGGACAACTTTCAATATTGTATCTGTTGCCATAGGTATCTGCACAGATAACATATAACTTCTTTAGGCGTCTCTACATACACAACCTTGCTGACATTGAAACAAATCTAAAGACTTAACAGATACTTATATTCCTGAATACTTTCAAAGATTTGAAAGGACCTTCCTTTGAAAACTGTTGAAAGGAACAAGACAAGGAACAATTTGAGTTTGTTGGGTTTTTTTTTTTTTTTTTGGTTTTTTTTTTGTTTTTGTTTTTTTTTTTAATGGATGTCATTAAAATCACATCAAATCATTTTTACTTCACCTGACATGATGAATCAAGGAGCTCAGCACATTACAATTTCTGTGCTTCATTAAATGAAATAAACTCATTCCAACCAATCTTGAAGGGTGACAAGACAAATCCAGTAGCCAATATAAAGGTAAGCAGATGGTGTTGCTCTGCTGGGGAGCTGAGGTGGAGTAGCACATAATCAAGAAAGCAATCTCCTGATGGTTTGCTGTGTTTAATGCCTTAACTGAGAACTGGAGCTGAGTCAACTTGGTTTTCAGCCAAAATCTTCACTGCATTCAATGGAACCCCACAGCAATTTTTGTTTGATGTTAGCTACCAAATGAGTATTTGCAGGGAATACTTAAGTATTGAAATGCAGTCTAGATTTGGACTGCTTAATGCAAACTACAGTGAAAGGGAAGACGTTGTCTTTTTCGGCTCAGGAGATCAAAAATGAATCCCTAAATCTGCCCTCTGCCCTCTTTTGTCAGTTTTGAAACAATTATTCAAACTCTTACATTTAAGATCTTTATAGCTGTTACTCTCTCTAAATGATTTTTTAAATCTATATATATTTTAATTAATTTTTGCTTTATTATTACTGTAAAGGAACATTAGGAGCAGATCCAATTTCCAGCAAAGATGGATCTTTTGGGTGACTTTGCTGGTGCTTGGATTAGGTCCATTAAGGAGTGAGTAAACAGGTAATTCAGTGTTCAGAACATCTTTCCAGAATTAACACAGCCCCTGTTTCAGGGAAAAGGCTGATTTTCACTCCAATAAACAAGCTCTCCAGTGAACAGAAGAAAATTCAGAACCCAGTTGCAACTCCACTCTGATCATGGAGGAAAAAGTATCTGAATGCAGATGATTTAAAATTAAAACTCATGTTGATTCAACCATTCTGTTCCTCCTCCTCCTCACCTATTTTTACCATCCTTCAATAGGCAAAGTACTTTGCCACTTATGAAAATTTCACCTTTTTATTTCAGGGTATTATGGTGCATTCAGTACAGTAAAGCAAACCTTACAGGAAGGAAAGGGGAAATGAAAAGGACTGTCAATTTATATTTTCACTATAAGGACCTACTGTTCATAACAGCATTAAGTGATATTTCAAGAGTGCACTGCATTCTTACAGAGTAGAGGATATACAGAGACAGCTGACCTCATTCTTCAGGTTTCTTGCCAAGAAGTGTTCAGCTACGTGGGCTGGAAGCACATTCTCCAGAAGCACCCGATTTAGATTCTCCATGGTTTCAATCTCCTCCCGCTCTTTTTTGAACTTGTTCTTCCACAGGAAGTCTAACCTACAGTAATATTCATTCTGTTACAAGAGGACACAGAAGTAAAGAAACAATAGGCATCTTGTCCTGCTGGAGTACAGGTTTAAGAGACAAAATAAGCACAGTACACACCCCCTACAAAGCTATTACTTGGCTACTCAAATATAATTCCAGGTCCCACATAAGTCACACCCCAAGCATACAGTTTGTGATATACATTTTATCAAATCCAACAAAAAGGCCCAGGAGAAAATAAGTTGCAAGGTGCCTTGAACAATGGAAGGTTTATTAATCTACTCTCAGACTTGAGTAGAAATTAATTCCATAAATCAAACACTGTACTGGAAAAAATTATAATTTTGCAATTTGATATTATTTTGTAAGTGCAGAATTTCACCTGAAATAATGGGCATTTCAGGAAGACACTAACTTTGACTAACTTGAATTTATGCCATGCAACCAGCCTGGCAAGAAGAAAACAGCCTATTGATATATAAGCAGTATATAAAATCATGATCAGATTATCAAAAAACAGTCAGTTGGGCCAACTCAGTTGAGTTTTGGTTTTGTTAGTTGCTTTTTTTTTTTGGTTGGTTGGTTGCTTGTATATTCCTATCTGTAATACTTTATCCTGTTTTTCTTTTTGTCCCAGAGTTTTTATAGTAGCATTCTACTATTAAACAACAATACCTGGAACTATATGAAAATATGTAACATCCTTGGAGTATCAGTATGTTTTGAAATCCAATTTCACTAGAAAGGTAGTGAAAAATTAATAAAACTGCACTTTTGTGGAGCTCACTGCACTTCCTTTCAATATTGTGAATGTATTGTCATAAATCCTGTGGCATTATTTCCACAGTAAAGACTCCACTGGCCTGTCTCATTTAACCTGATAAAAATCAAGAGCTATTTCAACATAGTCCTAATGGTATAACGTTGTCAGGCAATCTCAGTGAAGACTATGTTATTAACCAGGAGAATATTATTATGATGGCAATCTTATTATAGAAAAATTTAAAAGTGCTAGCTATTATTAGCAGTCAGTAAGCAATGACATAAAAAATGAGTAGTCCTTCTGACTGGACACTGGCTGTCACAGCTCAAAATGATTCATAGGTAGTTTACTGAGATCACAGCCAAAGATAAGAGTAGAAAGTTGAAATTAGATGGTAGTAAAATGATTTGGCAAGCTTTTAAAAGGCAATGAAAGACAAAACTGATGAAGCAAAAACTGTATCTGCCAAATACTTGCAGGATGAAAAAACAGTAAGAGGAAAATTCCTCCACTTAAATGCACAGAGAGAAATATACTCAGGCTTCCTTTGAATTGGTTGATAAGGAGCAGGTACTATTTAAATATTTAATTACAAAACTGAGAGGGAACATCTATTAAATCATTGTTAATATACTCTCTTTATGCTGATACCTGTACTACTAAGGACAGAATGCAGACCTCAAATGCACTGCAAAGGTAACATTCTGGCTATTCTGACTCAAAGGTGACATTCTTCTGAAAGTAAAAGGGGTCTCAACATCTTAGAATGGATCATGCTGCATCCCAGAAATCTGGACTTTGAATATCAAATAAACAAACAAGCTAAACATTTTAAATTAATATATGTAACTAAATTATATTTGCAAACTATAAGCAGAATAAGAGTGGGCAGAGACTTAAATACTTGTACAGACAATCATAAAGGTCCAGAGTACCTGAGAAGAGATTTCTGCAGGAATTCAGAAATAGGATTGTATTGTTACCCTGTCATTGTGCCTGTATGAAATGGCAGTTATCAGTCCTATAAAGCTTGAAGGTCATGAAAAGGGATTTTTTCAGAACTGTCCACATGACACAAAATATGTGCAGCCACTTTTTTAGAGTGTCTTTTATATATATATGTTAGATATTTATACATCCAAGAACTTAGATTAGTATAAATATAAATGCACATAGATTGTAAATTCAAATGCCACCAACTGTATTCATGCAGAAAAAAATCCAATAAAACCTTGGGATGTCAAAATTCTTGGCATAAATTGACAAAAATAACATGGATGCCTGCTGAAATTAGATATCCATACATTGTACCAACTTTGTATTGAAAAGAAAAGGTGGTAGCTAAGTAAAGTTTTCAAAAATATGTTTCTTCTTTAAAAATTAGTATCAAACAGATAATTTATTTACTATCTTGTTATTTACTGAATTAAATTTAGGCTGCTCCAAAAAAGGGCAAAGAGAACTCGGAGATCAGGAAAGAAAAACTGGAATGTATTCTACAATTTGCTTTGAAATTAGAAAAGTCAGCATATCATATTTCGAAAAGAGAAAAGCACTGCTTATTAACTTACTTTGAGAAACTTTTGGTGGATATCCTGACTAGTCAAAACAGACAGCATTAGAGAACTGACAAGTGATATGGATATAAGGCAAGTCTTTGGAAAAGAAGGAGGAACAATAGAGAAAGGTACTTTGTAAAAAAACAGTGAATGCTAAGGAAAAGAGCTATTTAGACATACTGGCTAAAGCTGATACAATTGGAAGAATTGACATACTTTCTGTAAACATGCCTCCATCTACTACAAAGAAGTAAGTGATCATGTGACTAGCAGTGAAATTTGAAATAAATTTTCATTGAATTCTCTCAGAAGAAGCTCTTGAAGAGACTACTTTGTTTAAAAAGAGAATAGTTCCCTCACAAAATAAAATCTCACTAAAAACCAGAACAGAGACAACAAATAAACAGTTTTTACAGCTCAGAGAAGCTGCCACAAACACCTCAGCAGTAAAACCACCAATGAAATTGTGTGGATAACTATGATATAATCAATCATGGAAAAAATATACAGCCAGCCTACAGAGTAAGGGGACACATAACATTTTAGGTACTCTTGAAAAAGGAATTCACAGGCTATGTCAATACTGGATTCAAACCAGATCATAAGAGAGATTTAGTGCTCAACAGTGTTTAGATGTGAGCACACTCCTTACACAGCCCATTTGGATTCTCCTGGGAAGGGTGGAAGTCGCCATTCTCCACACATTGTCTGCCCGTCACCAGCCCATTATCAAGTGACTCTCGGGACCTGTTTGCAGGGTGCATGAGTCACTTCACACTCAGTGTCAGGAAATGGTTGTCGCCTATGCTGGCAGGGCCAGCAAAAAAAAAAAACAGTTTTTTTTCTCCACCTCACTTTTGTCTGTTCACTCCCATTCTTCTGGCACAATCATTGCTGGGCCACACCATAAATTTTGAAAATAGATCTGGCTCAAAACCAACCATGTCTGCAGGGTTAATTATTAATCCTGACCATTTCCCTATTTTGATCCACTATACATCTTCACAGTGAGCTGTGCCAGTACAAATGAGGAAACAAAAGGATAAGAATAAGCAGCTGAGGGAAGGTCTGCTTTTTCCAGCAGTGATGCTATCTGTGCAGCTAGAAGAATTAAGTAAGCCATTTCATAAACCATGAAATGATAGTAATACTAACTCTCCCTCTCCTCATCCCCACTGAACCAGAGGCACTTATCCCTTGACTCTGCTTTTGATTCAGGAGCATCATCTCTATGACTGGTGATGTGCATGTTCACAGAGCTAGGCTTGCAGGAAAGCATCTACTTTTTGTTGGATGAACTTTTTGTTTACTCGTTCTGGGGACAGAGGAGCACCAATGGCGGCTGAAGAGGAGTGGAAAGACCATCCTTTTCATCAGTGGCTATTATCTTTAGCATTTTTAAAATAATCAGATATCAAAAGAAGAAAAATATGGATTAGCTGCAAAAATTGCAATAACTAACAGAGAAGTTACTTGTATTTTACCCTCTGTGGAAGAAGGGCAAGGAAGAACTTCACTTTATTGACACTGCCAAGACTCAATAGCACCCTGCAGGTACCACTCAATGAAAGTAGAAAAGAGGAAGTTTAAAAACAGAAAGACAGACACCGTTGCATGAATTTTTATCAAACTGTGAAATTCATTATCGGTGCTGGGAACACCAGGAAGATAAAATGGGTTAAAAAGGCATCAGACAGTGAAACAGAAAGGAGAACAGCCAGTAGCTATTAAACACAGCCACAGAAATACCAAGTTGCAGAAGGTGGGAAGTATATGTTCCTGGAAAGGTCACTCTATGCAGGTTGATTTCCTCTCCTTTTTCCAAGCATTTGCTACCATCAATATTACCAACCCTAACTTAAAATGGCAGGTCTTATGCCAGGTATTATTACAATTAGTTCACAATATTTTCCAGTAATATTTAGACTTTGTTTGAGAGCGTTTGAAAATGCAAAGTATTTTCTCCTTCTTTATGGGAGAATAAGTTACAAAAATCAAATACAAATGACTGAAAAGTTACAAGTAAGTGCTATCATGACAAGGATCTTGGACCTACAGCTTTGAAAAAGACTTTTTTCCATTATACGATCATTTCTTAGTTGGTATGACAGAGAACGCCTCTAGTTGTGTGCAAAACAAACTTTATTTTTGATGTGACTGAACCCACAAAGAAATATTCCCTTTCCCAGTGAATATTATATTCCTTGTCTCCTTTATTCAGGGTATTGCACCCTCTGCCTCTACCTGAAACTTGGGTTGACAGGAACTAAAAACTCTACACTGATGTGATGAAGAAGTCATTCCTCTATCTGAGGGAAAGTAGCTGTGCTCTAGACCCACTCTGTCACCACCATTAAATGAACAAACTCTAATGTGCTGCTGGTGAGAAGGCAGATGAAGAGTGTTATCTCTAAATCAAGAAGGATGTTCCACTACAATAAATACTGCAGAAACTGCCAGACAATAATTTTTTTGTGTAGTAACCTGTAGGGACTGCATGGCAATTTAAATGACAGTCATTGCCTTTTGAGGAATTGTAATGTAAATGAATGATTTAAGGACAGTGTGGAATGAAGTCCTTCCCAGGGCTGCAGTCTGTGAAAGCTCAGGCTGTTCATGAGATCTCACATGGATTGCCTCTTCCATTTCAGAGACCTGTCTTGTGCACTGCATTGTTCTGGCACAATGGGCTGGAATTGCAGCTTTTAGCAATGAATCCTGTACAGGCCTGAGGATTTAGAGAAAGAACTACCCTTGCATCTTCCCTCAGCTCAGTAAAGGGTAAGACCATCGAGATCACATTTGTTCTGGAAAAGCACAACTGGGTAATAAGAAGAGTAGCTTCCTGTTGGGTCACAGTTTTAGTGCAACCATGGCCTCAGCATGTGGTACACTTCTGTGTGCATGCTATATTGTTTCTGTGTCTGCACCAAATTGTAATAACTGTGAAGAAAATAGCTTGCAATTAAGCAGCCAGGGAGACAGCAGATGGATGCAGACAGATGGGAGCAAACCGGGAAGCTACGAGCCAGTATTGGTCAGGATGACAAGCAACAGCCACAGTGCACTGGCAGCATCATGCCAGTGATAGTTACTGGTGAGTTTTAAGGGCCCATTGGGAGGCAAGAAATAGTTCTATAGATGCTCCTGACTGTCCTTTGCAAGGGGACAGAATAGGACAAAGGTGTTTCTTTGAGAAGGTGACAGGCTGCATCTGGCAGCTGGCATTGTGTCCTCTGGTGCAGGTGCAGAGAAGTGTGAGTCTTACCTGTCTACCCAAAACCAGTAACGTGATGAAGAATATGAACAAGGAAATTGAGCCCATTGTCTTCAGGTCCTTCAGTATTCCTGGCCTATAAAATAAACACATAAGTAAAGCAAGCTGCTCATAATATTGAGCGGGCTGCTCAATATTATTTCAAGCACAAAAATAAGACCACCATTTATATATACTACTTTATAGTATGTAAACTGAGAACATTTAAATATCATATGGTATATTACTTGATGAAATACTAGTATATATATTATGTAGCTTTAATTACCTCTACTACATTCTTTGTAAATGTGCCTACATTTTGAATTCCAACAATAAGATGAGGATTTAGGAAAAATAATATCTTTTTTTACTTGTAAGTGGAGAGCATTTGTGGCTTATTCTATACAAGTATGATAAAAATAGATTTTTAATGCAATAACACTATTTACATTGTGGAGAGCTCGACCATCTCCAATGAATATGAAGAAACAGAAACTAAAGCACCTAACTCCCAAGATACCTTTTCACCTGAGGAAGCACAACTAGATCTTGTATAGAGTTTATTAAAAACCCTGCTTTGGCAAAAGTCACTAAAGGTAATGGGAAACAGTTCACACCAGAAGTCTCCTACTCATACCACTGAAATGAGAAACTTGGTGAGAGAATTAGGAAGGAATACACCAACAGACACAGAGCTTGGCTGACAAAATCAAAGCTGCCAGAAGCACAAGCTCAGTCTACTGTCCCCTGATTCTCCATAGCATCCCACACATATTCTTTCTACTAATAAAATGGAAACAAAATTTGGGTTTGTTAATTTAATCTTTAGATTTAAGTGCAAAGAAAACCTACTTTTTTTTCTTCCTCAATTTTTCATCTGAGATCCTTTTCTATGATTGTTACAGCACAGGAATAATTATATCGGAACTACACTCTGAATATCCAAATTTCCTGGCATGGCATATGCCCTATACTTGACCTACACAGAAGAGAATCACCTCCTTGTTTTGAAAATGAGGTAGAAATTACATCTCTTCAAAAATTATTTTACACAGCAATAATAGGAACTGGATTCATAATTTTGGTCTTATATATTATCACCAGCAGTCTCACTAAAAACGTAAGGTACAAATACACAAGCACAGCAACATAAAATGAAAAATATCCAAACTGTTGGTCTACTAATTTTTTCAATCATTAAGACTTCTTTGTAAACATTTCAGACTATGTACTAGTTCTGGGGAAGCTGATTTCCTTCAGCTTGTAGCAAATATGCCCTAAAAGCCTCAGTGATGTGCAGCCTGAGGCCTTAACAAACTTGATGATGACTTCTTTGTAACGTCCTTTATGCCAAAAATGCTAATTAAACCATACACTATTTCCCATAGTATGTGATTTAAATGCTTTGTCAAGACTTATTTTATTCTAAAATAAATAAATGCTCTGAGGTGTGATTAAATCAAATATTAACTACAGCATGATAGTGATTTTACATTGTGACTCAGATTACACAGCCAAGCATGTATGTTCCATGATGTAAGAACCACCATGGATAGTATTTAACTTCAGAAAGACTGGAGTTAGCCACCTACCTTCTAAGAGGTGCCATTGCATACATAAATTTGCTGTAGTCATCCAGCATGGGCCCATGAGTGTGCAGAAGGATAACATTGTAGCCCACCAATGCAATCAACATTATTACCATTTTCAACTCATAATTTATCCTCAGGAAAACAGAACAGGAAATGAGCCCTAATATGCAGCTGTATATAAAATACTGGCAAAGAGAAATCAAATGGAAAATATTTAGAATCTGGCTCGTGAGTAGGAAATCATGCATAATAAAATGCTCAGGCTACTTTAAAAAACAAATTATTGACTGACCACTGAAGTGTGCAATCTACCACAGTCTGGGACACTATGGTTTATAGACAGTCAATAAAAAAAAAATTATGCTCCCTAATTTTTACCCTTTGACACTTTTGATTTATTAATTTACATTTGTGGGATACCACTGCTGGTGTTAAAATCTATTGTAGGAGTCTGCTGCCAGCAGACTGACATAAGATTTACTCCTGTTCCACTGTAAAATTTTAATTCATGATTGAGTCCCAGGATTACCCTCTATGTCTTGCTAGCATTTGGGTCAAGGTAAAATGTCTAAGGGCCTGAAAACAATAATTTCATTGTCTATATTTGCAGCTAAAAACTGATGCAGTACACAATTATGAATCTCATAGATACGCAGTTTTATAAATTCTAGAAATACAGCTAGGATAGGCAAAATACAAAATATTAGCAGGGCCTATGTATAATATAAATATAAAAATCCTTTTCTCAAATTCTGTGGAGTAATAACCATGTAAGAATACATTCAATTGCTAAAAAAAAAAGCCTTTTATTTCCTATGTCATATATATCAACAAAAATAAGTGTAGTTGAAGTTAAATTTCTGGAAAAATGTTTTTTCCTGATACTTTCTGTAAATTGATTACAACATCAAAATTAATGCTAAAACAGGAATCGTCCCTAGAATCATTATCTTAGTCTTCAGTATGCAAGCCTCTTGCCAAAAATGCTTCCTGAAAATTACAGTCCTGCACCTTGCAAGGAAGTTTCTTTTCTGAAACTACAAAGCATTCTATTTCTAGTCATGCTATTTTCAGACTACTGTTGACTTGTTGATGGCAGCACTTTTGACAGAACCTGAATCACTGTATACTAATTTTGGAGGATCAGTAAGAAGGATAATTTTCACAGCACCCATCAGACAGAATTTCTCTGCCATCTCAATCTTTGCTGCTACTGTAATTTACTCAAAGATCTGGTTGAAATAAAAAACTAGATAGAACTATTGTTCAGAATCACCAAAAAATAAAACCTCTCTGATAGCTGCATTTCAGAGGAGGTCACACTCCAAATTCAGTGTTACATGAAAATAGCAGCATCTTTTTTTGAGTCAGTAAGGCATTCTACTGTTGAAATCAATTTTCCAAAAAGAAACAAGCAGAGACAGTCTTGAATCCCCAATTGGACACTGTTTGACAAAGACCCAGAAATTTTCAAGTGGAGCAGTCTCTGACAGTGTTCCATAGGAATACATAGAATAGATTGAAAATTTCAGACAAATGTGGAGAAGAGTGGCACAGCCACACATTTAAGAATGCTGACCTAGCATTGCAGTGCAGTGTTTTAGTAAGCAACAAGCAAAGACCTGGACAGTCTGGTGACCCAGGGGGCAGTGCAGTTGAGCAGGTGCACTCCCCTGGGCTGTTTAGAGCATCCCCTGGCCAGGATAACCTCAGCCAGCTCAGCCAGCTCCATCAACCCAGGAGCCTGCAGGCAGCTCCCACTTGGTACCAGTGTGAAGCCACCTCTGCAGCCTTGGCTTTATCCACCGGTGCAACAGTGAGTTCTCATGGATGTCCCTTTTGCTGACAGCTGAAGCAGTGAACAACAATGTTTCCTCTTAAGAAAATCCTCTAACAGCTCAAAAAAAGGAAAATGCTGGGCAACCTCTCCACAGACAGAATCTGCACCTCATGCTGTATGAATCAAGATTCTCAGCATCTGGAGGGGTGTAACTCCATCTGTTCTTTTTCTTTCTTGTGCTAGCTAATAAAGGTATTTTAACCAATACCTTACAGAGTCTGGGTGTCTTTCTTATTGGGATAATAGGTATGATGTCTTGCACCAGGGTAGTACACACTTAGCATCCAGCCCAGTGCATTTGATCTCTTCTCTTAAAATTTAAGACCTACAGTTCTGTGGCTATAAAGATCTTTACTGAAGAAGGAATTCTACTCCCATATGTCTATAGAGAAAAACTTGAGGACAAAGTAAATTTGTAAAAAAAATTCCTAGTCAAATAAAATACATTCCAAAACCACATCTTTTAGATGTCAGTATTATAACTTTTATTTATTTAACATGTGGAGGTGGCAACAATGACACCAGATTGTATTTTTTCCCAGGAGCAAATCATCAACTTCTATTACATGGAAACTACAGAAGCATCATAGCAAAACAAAACTAAACTAAACACAAAAATGTCACTATAATTCACTGAGGAATCTTTGCTAAGTCTTTTTTAAAAGTAAGCTATACTAATCAAAAAAGTTATTTTGAGGGATTGAGAAGAAGGCAAATCAATTGCTTTGCTTCTAAATGAACTTAATTCAATTGGGGCTAAAGTAATTCTCGAAGCTCTTAGGTACTCTTTATAGATGACATAGTCAATAGATGTCAGGTTTACTATCATAAATCACATAAAGTTTGTTGGCATGAATAAAGCTTAAAACTAACACACAGATTCAAAATAACAATTTTTTAATTAAGGAAACAAACATTTTTCAGTCTAAATATTCAATATCTTATAGACTGAAGACAGAAATTTTAATCCTAGATTAAAGAAAAAAACAATAAAAGTGGTAACTCAAAAGGAATTTATAGCTTTTTGAACCTTTTTTTTTTTTTTCAGTATTTGGGGATGAAAACCATGCATATTTGAGAGAGGTTTTAAAGTTTTAAAAATCTTTAGCTAACTTTTTCATTTATTAATGTCAGAAGTGAAATTTTAACACAATTTTTTATGCCTATCTATCAAATACAAAATTTTGTAGATAAAAGAATTTGTTTTAATACTTTAAAAGCTATAAATCCTGAAATCAGGACACACCATTTTGGTAATGGTCTCATTATTTCATCATAGAGATGAAATAACTCCCTTCTCCTCTTACTGCCACCAGCTTATTCATCCAGACCCAAACTGACCTATTTTGACACAATATATGGCTTGTTATTTTCAACTGCAGGTTTTTTGTAATCCTTTTTAAGGATCATTGCTCTCCAGGACACAGTTCCCACTTTTTTGCAGCATTGTCCTTCCCACTCCTCCTGCATGTGCCATTGTGCTTTTGTTCACATTATGACATCTTCTTCAGATCAGTTCAGATCTCTTAAGCAGTTTATTTAGTGCTACATGAGAGTTCTATTTCCACCCCCCTCACACCACCTCTTACCAAACATACAATGACAGAAGTGTGATGATTTCACACTTGATGAAAATGGTGAATATTTTCAGGCCAGTCACTTGAAAATATTCTCACCATGGGACACCTGCCTTCAGACTAAGCTGGCTTCCACTGCCCAGTCTGCTTTGCAGATGCTGTGTGTTATCTTGATATCTTGTAATGTGTCAGCAAGGCTGAGTTAAGCTTCCTTGTTATTATGCTGTTTCCTGTTTTTTTAATCTGACATTCATTAAAACCTCTATTTTCAGAAGTACTAATCTCATTTAACTTCCCAGTTACTTCAAATGCAGTTGCAGTTGACAAAAAAAAACAAAACAAAACAAAACAACAAGCTTTTACTGTAGTCTCAAAAATAGGTGGGTGTTTAACTTCAAGCAGATTTGATAACAGTCAATTCAGTGTAATTGTTGTAAACAAACAAAGAAATGTGAAATGAACTTACCGGTAGGAAAAAGCAGTTATTTTGTATACACCACCGTGTCTGATTACTTGAATTAGGAAAACTTGCATTTGATGAATTAATAACTGAGGGAAAAGCTATCACAGCATTATCCAGGAAAAACTAGAAAAAAAAAATCAACATATAATCCATTACCATGACAGCTGTTTAAGGTCAAAATAGAGAATAGAAGTGGAGAAGCAGGGAAAGCCTTGCATATAACCATTTAACTTTGGTATTCCACTATTTTTTGTATTTAATTTGAAATAGGAAGATGACATACCATGATTACTTGTTCCTGCATTATAAAACAAAAATAACTTTGCTAGCCTTCATCAGACACTTTGAATAAAAGACAAAAGACTCTTTGTTATATTACTTTTGTATATCAGAAGTTCACACATCCAAGAGACAATGAAGAAATAAACTCATTATGAATAATTCCTGGATTTACCACAAGTGAATGTCCTATTTAAACACAGGAAGAATTAAAGAAAGAATAAGAAGTCTTTACTGAACTTGGTTTACACAGATGCAATAACATAATAATGCTAACATTAATACTGGGACTAATGTAATTGAAACTGAAAAATGGATCCAGTTATCTCTTGGGTCATCAAACTCAGCCAGTAATCACACAGGAAACCATCATCATACAGACCCTCTGATGCAGTGATCCAGTGCTTTCTTAACAAATTAGATTTTGGTGACTACATTTATTCCAGTAGTTTGAATCTCAACATTTAAGCTGTTTCTACATTTAACCACTATTCATGGCCAGCTCTCTTGTTTTCCTTCTTGTCATAATCTTGTCCTTTAGCTTTCACTTAGCTTCTTCCTCTCCCTAGTATTTAAAGTCCTAATATTTAGTGTCATCTCAGGCTTCATTGTGCTCATCCATCTATGTTTTTTCTTGTTCCTTCCCTGAAAACAAGCTCTTCATTCCCCTAATTAGTCTAGTAGTCATCCTCTGTACATATTTCTTTCAATTCAACCTTCTGGGTGACCAAAACTGCCAACACACTTCCCAGATTTTATCAGTGAGTCATGCAATAGCACTAGTACTAATTCTGCAGAAAACATCCTAGAATCACAGAATTTTTAGGGTTGGAAGGGCCCTCTTGAGACCATCCAGTCCAACCCACCTGCAATGACACAATCACCTACACCAGGTTACACAGGAACGTGTCCAGGTGGGTTTTGAATGGCTCTAGACAGGAAGTGATCACAACCTCCCTGGGAAGCCTTTTCTACCCTCAGTGTAAAGAAGGTTCTTCCTCATGTTGAGGTAGAACTTGTGTTTTAGTTTATGGCCATTGCTCCTCATCCTGTTGCTGGACACCACTGAAAAGAGCCTGGCACCATCCTCTTGATACCTGCCTTTGAGGTATTTATATATATATTGAATAAGTTGAATATAAAAAATGAATTTTTATATCTAGAATGATGCTCCTTTGCTCACAGCTACAAAACCTTAATAGCTCACTGTACCTCATGTCTGAACTGGGGTTCAGAGAGATCTTGATGTTACAGGAGCTTAACACATTCTGCACATGGACATCACCATGGACAGCTATTAACATGCTCAGCAAATGTGAGGTAGCTTTCCTTCATTGGGACTCACCTAGGTAAATGCATTTTATACTTACTATGAGTTAAAAGCAGTCACATGCATAGTTATTGTGATTCAGCTGAGTTGACATTAAACCCACATAATTATTTAAAATCCTGAACTCATTGCCTATCCATCTGATGAGATTCCAACATGTATCAGAATTTCTTGTCACTGATCTGTCAGACCAACTACAACCTTGAGCTTTTTACTGCTAAATTTCATCCTAGTTCTTTTACTCCACATCTGACTTCTTCCTTTCTAAAATCCCAAGCCGGTGAGGTAACTCACAGACACTGTCACCTTAATTTATTAAGGAATTTGACAGCCCCTTTTATACATTGAATATGAAAATCCACTGTAGTTGACCAGAATAGAGCTCCACAGATCACCTCCCTCTCACACACTGTTCTCTGCAGGTAGTCACTGGGTAATCCAGCCCTAAATTCTTTCTCCATTTCTGTCTTTAACTACTGTTACAGAAAAAACCTGAACTGCTTCACTTAGAGCAACTAAATTATTGATTTATAGATCTGGTCAGTCATAGTTCTGCACAGTCAGCTCTTGGAAACTTGGACAGACAGCCCTGTGAGTTGTGTGCAGGGGTCCCTGCTTGTCCCAGCCCTGCTGTTCCCTGCCTATTCCCAGCTCTCAGCATCCAGGCAGGCTGCTCTTGCTGGCTAAGGCAGAGGTGTGATTCCAGAGAGGTGACTTATGACAGTGTCAAAATAGTGTTTTGACAGTCATCTCTTTCCACTTGTAGCTCTCTGTCTCCTGTTACAGGTTTCCACATGGCCCAGGGAGTCTCCCTCACTGGAGATGTTCAAGAACCATCTGGACACAATCCTGTGCCATGTGCTCTAGGATGGCCCTGCTTGAGCAGGGAGGCTGGACCAGATGACCACTGTGGTCCCTTCCAATCTGACCCATTCTGTGATTCTGTTTCTTTTATACTTCCTTTCACACTATTTCCTTCTTTACTTAAGGATTTTCTGAAGTCACTTGGTTACTTTTTAAGACAGCTGATGCTCACCTGCCTCTTTTAACAATTTTGGGCAAAAGCCCTTCTGACAGTTTTGAGGACTTACTCCCCCTCCCTGCCTCCAGTTATTTAGTAGCTTTTGTTAACAAGAGCATTTGCTAAGGGAACCCACATCCCACTAACAATGCATATACTTTTTCTGCAAACATGAAATATTTAGTTTCAGAATCCCACTTTATGCATGTCCCCAGAGCAAAGATTATATAACATGAAGAACTCAAACACAATTATATTATAGAAACACATATGGCATGCATATTTATATATGTTAATTTCTGTTAAAGCATTTTAATTTGGGTTTTGAACTTTGCACAAAGCATTTCTGACCTATCAATGTTACCTATATACACAGAACATTATGAAATATGGCATATCTATGCATATATTAATACATTAGAAAAGTGGAAAAAAGGATATGGAAGTGTTGTCACCTGCCATGAGCCAAACAACACTTATTTCTGAATGATGTGTTTGCACTTGTCTTTCTTGTCTTTCATCAGTTATCTACATCTGCTATCATGCTTTGAAGATACATATTGTTCTTCAACATAGTATTTTTTGTAACAGTAAGTTCAGTCCTACTAAGCAGTCACACCTACTCAAATGACTCAAATGAAAGCAGTATTTTTATGAATACCAATGTTTGCCAGGGAACGTCTGAGCATGCTACCATTACATTCTTATTTTAACTTGATATATTCTAACACTTTTTTCTTTTCTTGTGTTCACATGATCTGCAATCCTCACTTGTGAGTTTTCTGCCTCACATAATGAAAATACCTGCTTTCTGTGGGAGCCAGGTGGTGACAGACCCTCCCCCCAAAACTTGTGATAGGTAAATTGGTGCATCTCTTTTGTTATCTGAAAACAACAACATAACACACTAGTTTAGATCTCATTAAAAAAGAAGCCATCTTTCTCACTCAGGTATGGAAGAACTTGGATGCACATCACAGCTTCCTTTGAAAAATGGCAGTTGGTCTGGCAGTTGAGTCAGGACTTTCATTCCCAGATCCTCACAAGAATGCCCCAAGAATAGTGTGAAGAATCACAAATTCCAGCATCATTCCCTCTCTTCCCAAGCTCCAAAGGAGAGGTTTAAGAACAGCCTGGAATGCTGAGTTCATATGAAGACTATTTTGCATTTTTTATCAAATAAAGATGATGCTGAGATATTGGTAAATTGTAAAAAGATAATAAAAATCCAGAGAGTACTGAAGTGCATTTAGCAGAAATTTTAGAGCATTTTGCCTCGGGGTTTGTACAAGGCTTCTTAACATCACAGTGCTCATGCATCTGTGTTATTTGGCACATCTCTTGTTAATGGTCAAATGGACCAATTTAAAGTTGCTCAGTAATTTCTTTTTTTATGAAAGTTTATATTCCAAGTGAAAATGCATAACTATATTTGTGCCACCATGTATTCAATTCCCAGCCCCCTGCAGAGGGAATATGTAGTGGCAAGTCACTGCCTTGTTCAAAGCTCTCACCAACAGGAAAGATGAGGAGCCTGCTGGCCTTTTACAGACTCAGACAGCATGATTTTTGTATTTGACAGACATGGAGAGATGCTCACTTATAAAGGCAGTGACAGCAGGACTCTCTCTCTTCCCACACCCTTGAAAGAAACCAGAACTGCTGTAAACATGATTTCAGAGCAGTGTCTCACCTGCTGGTGCATCTCTGCTAATCTAACCTAGATTGATACTCATTTTTTAAAGTTCCTTAAATCCTGGAATAGGTTTGTGACTGGGCCCTGCAAGCACCACTTAAATGACATTACTTCAGCTGTGCTTTCTCCTTCCAACCCCCTGGGCAGGTCAACCTCCAGAAAGTGTCTGTTACTCTTCTTGAAAGACATGCACCCTCCAAAACAGGGTCTTTGATGTGCACTGTGGGGTGTGTAATTAGAGTGCATCTGCCAAACAGCTTGACAATTAAAAAAACAAGTTTTGTCTTCAGCACCAGAGTCAGCTACACTGAAAGGAAGGTATATTAAAGCAAGCAACTTTCCACTATGAGAATGAAAATGTGTTTGATTAATTATTTGACATTATTTGAACACAGGATGTAATTCCTGACTTAGAGGGTGCCAATACTTGCATCATTTAAGGCACTTGGACTCACAGACATACATTACCCAATGGAGAAAAAATACTCAAACCTCTCTCAGCCTTCTACTTCCTAAACATGTGTTCTTTAAGAGTCCAGTTGCTAAAAATCACTGGATGAAAAGGCAAGTAATATCTAGAGAAGGGCCACAAAGATTATCAGAGGGCAGGAGCACCTTTCCTATGAAGATAGGCTGGGAGAGTTGGGGCTCTTCAGCCTGGAGAAGTCTCCAGGGAGCTTAGAGCACCTTCCAGTACCTGAAGGGCCAAAGAAAGACTGGGAGAAACTTTTAACAGGATCTGTTGTGATAGGACAAGGGGTATTGGCTTTAAATTAAAACAGGGTAGATTCAGACTAGATACAAAGAAACATATGATGAAGGTGGTAAGGTACTAGAACAGGTTTTCCAGGGAAGTGGGGGATGTCCTGTTCCTGGAGACACTCAAAGTCAGGTTAGACAGCGCTCTGAGCAATCTGATTCAGCTGAAGATGTCCCTGCCTGTGGCAAGTGGAGTGGGGAGTGTGACACTGACTACTACATGACTTTTTGAAGTTCTTTTCAACCTAAACTATTCTATGATTCTATGATCTGGAATCTTAAAGCTGGCAGAGTAATTAAGAGTTAGTGGGACAATACAACCCTGAGATCTTGTTGCTTGTGCCAAGAACCACTCATGCATTTGAAGCAGAAGTCACTGAAACCAAGAGCTGTTTCAGGACTCTTTTATCATGCCCTGTTCCTTGAGATCAAATTAATCCCAGAGGATGGTGAAGCACAGTCATTTGATGTACTGCATGCAGTCATTAATTCAGTTTTCAAGTGTTAACTATTCACAATCATGCAGTCCTACTGTCTCTCTGGGCTGCCTGGAATGCTCCATGCAGGATACTTTCTCCTGATCAGTTTAAAGCCGGTCATTTTGACAAAAACAGCTCAGCCACTGATAGATGTCCTGCTGTCTATATAGCACCAGATCTAATGTTTACCTTCTCCCTTCAGCTCAGAACTATTTGTTACTTATGTGACATTAGCTGATTTTTAACCTCCTTTTGCTGATCTGGACTACATATGTCTCAAACCTGAACAAGAGATTTAGATGTCTGCTGAAACAGCTAATTTCAAATAAAATTGCTCCCCCACTCTTCTCCAGTCTCCCTTGACTGAGTTTTATTTCACATCTTGGTCTTAATGATGATTTACTGGTGTGGCATGGTTAGACACTTTTTATCTCTGTTAAATCTTACTGGCTACATTTTGCCTTTTCTACTGAAATGTCTCATGGAAGTAAATGCAGTTAACGGACTCTGCTATTAAGTACATGTTGCTTGGAGATATAATAATGAGACTTCAGAGTCTCTCCCATTTGTTAATGCAAATTTCATAATCACATTTAAAGTAATTTTTGCTAGTCAAACTATTAAGGTTTAGTTTCAAGGTGGGAATTGTACTTACAATTATCATCTCATGAATATCATAGAACATGATTATTTGCAACATTGCTGATAAGACACTAAGACTTTAAAATACAGGCTATTGGGTTTTACTATAACATTCAGTCCACATAAAGTTGGACAGGAGCCAATAAAATTAAAACCTTTTTCAAAAAATTATGCGCTGAACAACTCCTTTTATTTACTAGAATGTCTTTCACTACTTGAGGGCCACATTTGAATTGGGTGTACACACAGTTGCTGACCATATCTCCCCTTACATTTTTAAACTTAATAAATAACCATATTAATGAAGTCTTAGTCAAATTATACTTTCAACCTAAGTAGGTTCTTTTCTTCTGATATATTTACAGAGCTGTAAATAGAGAAAATCTAGCCTGATCTTCATATTGCAAGTTACTAAATCTCTGAGCTTTATGCTGCTGTATAACTTTTGCATGGCTAAAGGTTATAATTCAAAAGGCGTAAAGTCTTCAGCTAATGGAGAATCAACATCTTTTCAGAATAAATGTTTCCATTGCTAACTGCTTTCACTGATGAAAAGTCAGTTTATATTCTCATTTTCAGCCACTGCTTCTTTGGGTTTCTCCTCTCCCAGCCTTACACACTAAATTCACTTAGGTGAATTTTAGATTTTGGAAATGGAATTGGTTTTGTGTTTCTCTCCTCTCCTTCAAAACAATCAGGAAAAAGAAAGAACAAAAAACCAACATTAATAAGACTAGGAAAATTTAACACTAAAAATGGAGAGAACACTCTACCAGAAATTTTAAATTTAAAAGCCCACATTACATCATTTGGACAAGTTTAATACTTAGTGTAACAAATGATTGACTAAGAGTCCCCTGAAATGTGGGAAAGCAAAATAGAACAGTGTAGGTATTATCCATCTCTAAGTCCTTTATGAATCTTAAATAACAGCAATCAGCAGCTCAAGGAAGCATTGGAGTTGCAATTTCAAAAGCACTGAAATGTGAATCTCACTCACTTGAAGCATGAATAATATCTGTGCATTGATGTCGTGATGAAAGCATTGCCTAAATAAATGTTAAAGCTCCCACTATTCAGATACAGAACTGAACTGGAACACTTTCACAGGTTTACAAAAATCCACCTTAGCCAACAGGACAAAACTAAGGAAGACTTTTGATCCCACATACTGCTTATCCCATTAGACAACAGACCCTTCAATCTAAGTGATACATTAAAATTCATGCTTTAGCCAAACTAATGATAGATTTACTCTGTAATTACTGTAGTTGCAAAAGAATAATAAAATTACATAGATTTTGCCTGTAAGAAGAGAAAATCCAGGGTTGGAATCACTTAAGTAGACATAAGCCCTTGTGAATATGTGGGTCAGTACTTTTGAAGTTTTGACATAACTTTGAATTGTTTTCTTATTTAAAAACGACAAGCATGTGAAATCAATAATATATACATTATGATCATATTGGACTCAGCAGAGCAGCGTCACAAAAATGAATAAAGCTTAGATTGTTTCCCACAAAGTCTTCCACAAATCCCATGAGGAGATACTTCACTCTTTCAGCAATGCTGTTTTTCTAAGCAATGCATAGATGACTAAGGGACTTGTGTAATTCAAACCTGGGGTTTAATTGTTTGCTGTTAATTATAAATAATACTTTTCTTTAAAAATTTAGCCAGGGTCTGAGCTCTTGTTGAGCATCCTGTTTGCAGAGGTCTTGATTACACAGCATGTTTTCTTTCATTCTGCATTACATTTCTGTCTCTGGCAAATATTATCACATATGTTCCTGGCACAGCCACAGGCCATAAATTTACATCTAAACAAATCCTGAATAACAACAATAACAAATCTTAAGTGGCCAAAAAAAAAAAAAAAAAAAAAAAAAAAAAAACAAAACCACCAGGAAAAATTATCCCTTTTTCCCTTACCATGTTGAATACAGCCATGGTTAATATTATAGCAGTGGTTGTCAATGTAAGAGTGATCCTTGGCCATGGACGGTTTGCAATTATTCCAGATGATTTCAGGATCCACAACAACGAAGCTGATGCTTTCTTGCTACATTGCTAAGTGCAAGCAGTTTGGAAAAGAGGAAAAAAAAAAGATCTTTAGTATATTAATTAGAATTAAGATATCTAAAGACTGAGAGCAGCATTAATCTTACAACATTGTACAGAACTATTTAGCTATTATAGTCTCATGAGAATTAAAGATAATGATTAAACACGAAAATAAAGAAAAATTTATTTAAAATATCTGCCATAATAACACTTCCATTAAATAATTATAATTTGCAAGTACCTTGCTAAACATTTAATACATATTACTAATAATAGCAAAATACAGAGTTGACAGCAGTGTCATTACCTTTAACATCAGGAAAACCCTTGGAAATTATCTGACCTGCCTTGACTGAATTGAATGGGTCATGCTTAGTAGCCTCTGGAAACTTCAAAATGTAAATAATGACTCTGCAAAGTCTTTGACATAGAATAAAGGCTAGATGTATCTCTGGCAGCCCACAAAAGAGGAGAGTTTCCAGGCTTTTCTTTCATTTTTTGGAGTCTTGTTTGATAATTAATTTTAAATGGAAAATAACTCAACAAAGCAAATCAACCTTCCCTAAAACTTTCTAGAAGGCAAATAAGCATTTCATAGAAAACTGGACATAAAATTTGACAGAAAAAGTATTAAGTGAATAGAAAAATTTTCTACTATTGTAGCAAAAGTTAACAATAAAAAACTCTGACTCATTTAATCTGCTTCTAAGAAGACACTACAAAGTCTCCATTCATACATGCATAGTGCCTCGGGGCACAAGAGGCTCACAGAGAATAAACAAAGATTTGTGACACATCCAATAAACATTAATTTTCCCAAAACTTTAGCAATGAGAAGATAAGGTTGCCTAGAAGCATTTTGTGCCCTTTCTAAATGTCAAATTCAGTTTTATGAAATCCCTGTAAAAAAGGCAAAGAAAATTTAAGGAACATGACAATCCCACAAAAAATAATTGATTTTTTTCAACATGTTTTCTCTATTTACTTAATATTATCTGAGATGGCTTTGCATATTGTTTACACCCCTGCCCCAGCCATCAGCTGAGATACAAGCTCAGAAAGTCTCAAAAATGAGAACTCAAGCATGAAAAACTACCAAACATAGGACTTAATTTACAGCACTGATGTATTTCTTCAAGTTCAATAGCTATGGCACATCATGCTAAATTACACCACTACCCTACACATGGGATGCATTTTGCATGAAGGTCTTTATCATACTGCACTTAAGTATTTTGCTCCTAATTAGACATTATTTGGACAAATCCACTGTGTATGCAGAGCTTTTTTTACATATTGTTTCCTTTTATGACAGGGAGTTTTGCATACTGAATTGGACAGACTCTGAATTCAATTCCAGAAAGGTCAGAAAAATCACTGGAATCTTACGGACAGACCAAGAAAAGGAAAGAAACAGACAGCTTTTATATACACATTTTACTCCTCTCCCTTATTAAAAATCCACCCAAAAACATAAACTCAAAGGACCTGCATTTTTGAACAAAAAATTCCTGCTCAAAAGCCTTTTTGAACTCCCCAGCCTTGTTCTTCAGCCCTACATACACAGCAAATTTCAAGGCAATTTGAATCCACACATAGATTTTACGAAAGTTTTGTCATCCGTCCCACTTCAATATAGTAAGAAGCACAGAGCATTGATTGCTGCTGCTGCTACAGAAGAGAAATACTTGGATGGATGCAGGGAATGGATCTGTGTGAAAATGAATCATTCAGTTATCTGTCTAGTCTGCCTAAACCCCAGTGAGTCAGGGAGCATGGATTTATGGCAAATTAAAACAGTCATAAAATCGTGCCCTAATTACTCTTTACCTTTATTATGGCTCACCTGGAGCTTTACTACAACTTAACCTACATTGTTCTGTGATTTTCTTGGAAATTTAAAAGCAGCTGAATAAGTTTGAGTTGCATTAGACACAAAAAACTGGACAGGTTCACTGAAAAAGTACTAGGAATATAAAATAGCTAAAAAGTTATATATATATTTATATATATATATATATAAAGCTGTACACTGTGTTCTTTCTGGTACAGGGAGGTATACTGTTCAAGGAAAGTCTTTAGGATTAGAAATTCCAAGAAAATAAGCTAATATGGAAATAAATTATCCAGTCTAAACAAGATATATTTTATTATGAATTCTACAGGGTTTATGTTAACTGATGAGAGACAAAGCAAACATGAAGACCTGTTGATGATCAAAAGGGCAATGACAGCTGATGAGTAACTTCATCAACAGAAGCCACTAAATTTGCTGCTTCTAAGACCACTGAAACTTGCTGCAGTCATGATTTCTGATGCAAAATCTACCAAGAAACCTCAATGAAAAAAATCTTCCTTTCCAGGATGCCCTGCAGACAAAGGCTGATCCCTGCCAGAAGGGTAGCAGGCTGACACAGGACAGTTAATTTTGCAAGTGGAGAGAAAGAAACTTGGAATTGTGTAAAACACTACGGTGTATCTTAAGGGTGTATTTGGAAAATATAGGAAATATTACACAGCATTGAGGGGACAGGACACAGGAGATCCACAAGTGAAAGTGTTAGTGATGACATGACATGTATATTCCATCAGCCCTGCTCCTCCAGAAAGGAACTAGACCATCAGTGTTGATCATGTTTTCATGACTGCTGCCTATTGTTATGTGGTGCTGTAAGAGAGCTGTTCTGTCCATGGTTCCATGCCATTGGTCCTCATGCCCATTTTCCTACTGGGAATACAAGCCCAACTTCACTGCAGGTTGCACTTCAATGGGACTACAATGGGAGTGGGACAGGAGGATCCCCTCCCTGGCCCCTTTAAATTCCATCAGATTTTGCTCCAGTGGGTCAGGAAGGAGCAATTCCCAGCTCCTGAACTCACTGGACCCAACAAGCTTTAGCAGCCCTCACTTTCAGTTTCAAAACATCAAAAACCATGGCTCAGTAAAAAATGCAAAACAATGTTGCAAAAAAGATGCCTTCGTGTTTAGCAGTGTTACACGATGTAAATTAAGTTTTCTCTATTCATATGAGTAATTTGTGTTATCTTAATTCTCAGGATAAGATTAACTTTCACACAGAAAAATCCCTGCTGAATCCCAATATCTAAATACAAGAACATTGGCACCAAATGATGGTGACTTTTCAAACTTTTCTACTTTAACATCAATGCTTCCAATTGTTAAATCAGAACTTTCTTCACATTTGAAAGTAATCATTGGAAAAAAATACAGTATAGAATTGCTGAGACTACTTAGCAATGTCCATCTGAGAACAGCATGTATTGCTGAGAACTCCCTTTGGTTTAAAGTACCTGGAAAGCAGGTACAGACTTATATAACTTCTGTACTAAAATTCCTTGCAATAATTCCAATTTTTCTTTGCTTTTTGAACAATATCGCCTGACCTTGCTAATATATTTTAACAAAGAAAACCTTATTGAACTGATTTGCGACATTTCTTTAAAAAAAATATTTTCCTGCTACCATTAAGGGGTGGCGGGGGAAAGAGACACTTTATCACTTAGAAAATGTCTGGAGAACAACATAAACTTCAGGAAACAATATAACATCCAGCCAATGTGATTAATCAATAAAGAGATTCTATTATTTCCATGGTTCTTGCTAAAATTACAAGACACTGCTGGCTCTAACCAGAAGAACCACGTGAGTGATGCTAAGAGTGCAACTTTTAAAATTAAATTCTAGACACTTGTCAAGCAGAAGCATAATAGTGATGCATTTCTTACCAGGCTGTTCAATCACAATTCTGAGTTCTGGAGGGGAAAGACCCCTGTTCATTTGGTACCTCTGCCCTGCCACCTTATTTGTTAAGCCAGTGAGGGTCTTGAATGGAAAACTTGTGACAAAACCCTTAAAATCTTTAAGCCATTGAGTAGACATTCCTTGGAAAACATGAAAGAATACTGCTGAAAAATAATTCTCTGTGCGAATAACAGATTTGCTGAACTTCATTTCACTTTTGAGCAGTCCAGATCTAGTCCATATGTACTATAACTGCAGCAGTTTAGTACAGCTGAAAATTTGGGGAATCCCTGGAAACAGAACTGGAGGGGTTGGGGTTAACATTAAAACCACTCTTAAAAGCAGATTTATGCAGGTTTATTTCACTGATTCCATCATCCATTTCTGTTGTAAATGTTACGTCTCCTTCTCTATTTTCTGAATAAAATGGAGAATGAGATTAAAGAAAGAATCAGTTCTTGAAAGCTTGCAAGTTGGATAAGACATCAGATCTCAGTAGCATTAGAGAGTATCAGTGTTTATTCTAAGTGGAGCTTACAGACTATGGTTCAGTGTTTATCATTTACTGACTAGAAATAATAGGTATTTGTAGTATGAGAGGTGACTAATGTATTACCTTTTCATCTGAACATGTTAAATCTGATATGACAGCACAGCATGATAATGAGTAATAACTTATTTTGAATATTCAGGACATTAAAATGTATCCTGTGTTGTCTTTCCACACACAAAAACCTACTTCAGCATTTAATAAGATGAATGCTGACTTTCTGAGTGAGATCAAGGAACTGGTGTGAGAACTAATTGTGACAGCTATGTTGGAGATGAAAGACAGTGTTTCAAGAGCTGTCACACTTCTCTTTCACATGCTAGTTGAGGTTGGAACATCTTTACTGAAAACTTCTTATTTACAGAAAGCCAGTGAATCACATTTTCTATAGTTCTATTGTTCTTTTCATTTTGCATTCAAATACAACTTGATATTTTACCAATACTGATGCTTCAAAGAATGCAATCAAGAGAAACAAAATTCAGATTTTTTTACATGCTTATTTTCACTCAGAGTTGAAGAAGACACCAAAGGTAAAACCCAAAGAGCTTGCTGACAGCAATTACACTGATCTAAGCTTGGAGAAGGGGGATTTTGCTATACACACACAAGCTTTTACTTTACATACTTATGCTCCTAATGTTGACAAAAAGGACCAAAATACTTCTAAAATGAGTACTGTAACATCAAGCTTTTGAATTCCATGGTGGGACCTGTAAATCTAAGCCAGGAATTTTGTATCATACAAAATATATCCAGGTGAAAAGTGTACTCAATTTCTACTTCATGCAACTGGCTGGACAAAATCTAGAATCCCAAAAAAAGAAATAACAGCAAAAACTAAAGTCAGTTTACATTTTTAATGTCACCATACTTTGCAGTAATTATTCTTTACAAGAGGTCATGCTAAAATGGCTATGTGGTTCACTTCAGCTGTGTCATTCAAAGGAAAGAACATGTCAGTGACCTGCACAAATTCACCTTTGGGCAGTCGGAGTCCAGTCTGGTGCTTCCTGTGCTGCTTTCCTCACTCAAGAAAACAGACAATCACTGTGTTGTTATGTGCTGTTTTAACTGAAGATGTTCTCAGTCCCTCCCATCAAGGTTTTTCTTTTTCTCAGAAAATATTTAAAGAGTCACTAGTTTTGAGAAGAATCAAACCTGAATGACATTTTAAGGACAATGCTCAGGGCACTGAGCTAGAGGAAGGATTTTTGAATGCTATGTTCTACATTGGCCAAATCTAGATCTCCAAGTGAGATTCTACCATCCAAAAACTTCCTCACACAACAAGAGCTCTGATCTCTGCCATATTCTGGTACTAGCACATCATGGGTATCAGCTCTCAGGTAATTAATGTACAGACCATTGAAAACAATCTGGATGCTCTCTCATTTTTAATAACTGCAGGAAAAATTGTTTGCACACTAGGAAGCACACTTGGGCATCTCTTTATTTGAAATTAACTTACAATTTCATCACTGAGCAAAGAGACTAAAGGACAGCATTGCTAGATTTAAAAAGATGTTAGAAGAGAATTTTTGGCAAAGCAGACGTAAAGAACAACTTTTCACCAAGTAAGGAAATTCTTCATATGGCGTCAATCATGCAACTAATGTCATAAACATGTAACTCAAGAAGCTCAGTAACAAGAAGGACTTTTGTAACAACAATTCCTGAAGTCTGAATGTGGTACTTAACTAAGTGGTGATGGATTTGCTGTTGTAGTGCCTCTACTAGAGATTCATCAGAATGACTTTTAGGATTGATGAGCCTCTTTCATGGACCCAGTTGTAGGTGCCAAAGTGCCTCTTTAGGTTCTCCTTGCCTAAACATCCATGTTTTAATTTTCATTTCCAGGCAAAGCCTTGCTATTGAAGAAACTAAAGGGCCTACATCTTTCATCTGTATCTGTATTAAATGACACTTATATCAAAGACAAATTTCCAGATTGAAAATAATTTCCAAGTAGTGTTGATGCTGATATTTCTTTCCTTACAAAGCTTTCAAATATCTTATGGATACACAGTCATTCTGACTGTACCTAAATACCAACGCCAATTGCTTTAGAGTAAAATGCAAACCCCTGCAAAAAAGGCAGAGATTGTGTATCACTCTTTACACAGTGTTGTGGTGCAAATAACGTGCTCTCTTCTAGCAGGGACAGTGTCATGTACTGGCTACCTTTTGTCAGAGACTTCTCAACTGTGAAGCCAGTTATTTCTGTTTGTTTTGTTGGCATTGTGTTCTGCTAATTCCATGATTCAACTGGGTATTTAAGAGAGACTATAAACACATTCAGAGGAGATGACATTTTTATTTCTATCTTCTCTGTTAGCTTAAGTAGTCAAAGAGATTTGCAAGGTATAAACAAAAAAACCCCCATTTCATATTAAAGGAAAGATACTGGCACAAAGAGTATATCACATCAGTTAAGTGCATGTATCTCCCAGGTAATGCAAATAGATTTTTGAGACTTTTGAGTACTTACATCAATGCATAAAGAACATCTTATTGAGATTAATACTTCTTTGGCCAGCCACCTCAGCTACCTCAGCTACTCCAAAGATCTTTTCTTTACATGCTTACTGTGGTTTTTCCCTACTGAATGCATTACATTTTCCAGTGTATTATCTAGGTACCAGGTGTCTGCTTCCTTGCATTCACAGCAGGAGGTAAAACACATCTAACTCTTACCAGAGTTGAGGCATTTCACATGCATTCTATGAACTCAATTGTACTTCAAGAAGATAAAGAGAAGAGACACAGAAAATACATGAGCTGAAGGACAATTACTGTGCTCTATTCCTGTATCTGGGAAAGAAATTACTCAAGGAAAATTCAAAGACAATATTCAAAATTAATTAAAAATAAGAGCTTATATTTAAAATATGAAAATATAAAACAAAAAGGATCTTTATGACCAAAAATACTCGTAATCTTTAAGACTATGTGTATCTCTGAACACTGTGACTATCCAAAAAACAGAAAACATATAAAAAAAAATTAATAGGGACAAAAAAGTAATTAGAACATAGAAGATACCAATTCCTTTCAAGTTTCAGGACATATGACATTTTAGGGTTGAGCAAGGTTTAATGTCTATGGGCAAATGACTGTTTCTGTGAGAAGTGTCAGCTCTCCCTGCCCTTGGCCTGTTTGCCACAGAGCAGCAGGGATGCCACAAAGACAGGATCTGGAAGTCTGTAACCTCCTTGTTTGTGCTACCACGGTGCTGCATCGTTTGATGGAAAAATTCCTGTTCTTCTCTAATGGCTGAATTATCATTTCACCCCAGACTGAGCTGGGCCACACTGCAGTGCTGCTGAACAGCAGAATCAATTAATAAACCCAGAGTGAAACAGTGAGCATAAATCTCTTCTTACAATATTGCAATTAAATTCCATAAGAGCTAGTAATTTTAGCATTACAGTCTGGATTGGGGTTTTTTGTTTTGCCAGTGAAATCATACAGAGTAATTTGTTCAATGTTGGTTTTTGTGGGACTTCCTCTGTGGTGGCTACAGCCATTTGTAATAGGTGAAGGAGCAGCAGATAGAAATCTCTATGTACCAACTACTCTCCACCCCTATTTGTACTGCCTGATGGGAGGTAGAGGTCTCTGGAACAGAGGAGTGAAGATAAATTTGGGATAGGGAGGGGTAATGGTGTGGTTTTAATGTTTGTTTTTAAATTAAATACATAAAGTAAAGAAAATAAATCAATTATCCCCAAGTTCAGGCTGCATTTTCTATGAAAGTAATAGGTCAGTGATCACCCTGCCTTATCTCAAGCCATGAGCTTCTCATCCTGTTTTCCTACCCCGTCCTTCTGAGTGAGGCAGGGTGAGTGAGCAGCAGGGTGAGTGGCTGGCCTGTAGCCAACTCACCACATTTCATCTGTCAGGGTCAGACAGGCACAAAAAAATTCTTGGGTTTTTTCGTGCATTTTAGAAGAGAGATATTTGGGCATTTTCAAGTCTGTAATTGTGTGCAAGCACATGTAAACACAAGCAAATCCACATTTACTATGACTTCTATAAGGGAAGCCTAAATATACCTTTCTAGAAAAAGAGGTGTGAAAAAACCCCAAACAAACCCAAACCAATTCAGCCTTAGGATGACAAAGCCTGATTTCTGTTAACAGTGTCACTGTTGTGTGAAAACTCAGATACCAATTTTAGTTTTTTTGAGATATTTTTTTTCTAAAAAGAAAACATTTACAGTGATGGGTCAGATAGTGCAATAAATATGCTAACAAAATATAACATAGGGTGTCACTGTGGTTAAAGCTGCAAAACAGTACTTGGATTTTGACACAAAGGAAGAAATCTTAGGGAGAGAACAAGGGAAAGGAAAACCTACTGCTTCTTGTGTTAGCTGCTTCTCACCTGTCACCTTAAGAACTACATCCATGCACATGAAGGAAAGACAACACTGCATCAGCTGTGGTCATAACTTACTGAAATCTTTTTAGCAGCATAGTTTCTGTATTAGAGCAGCTGAACTCACAAAGACATGGACATAAATAACTTCTTCAAGTCTGTTAGGTTAGAACATGACAATTGGCAAGTCATCAAAAATGCGGTGATAGGTCTCCATTTCTATTAGCAGTATTTACAATACTTGTGTGACATGAGCAAAAAAGGCAAAGAAAAAAGGTTTTAGATAATATTCAGGTGGCAGAACTCTACAACTCTGACTTGGGATATTGCTTAGCCATCCCTTTAAATGCAGAAAAATGTATTTGCATTCCTCCTAAGTAACCCTATAAATAAAAGCCCCAGAAGAATGTATGTGCCACCACTTCTTGATACAATTTCATTAGCACCTCTTTTTCCTACAGGAAAAGGCTGGCTTTTCTTTGAAGGATTTTTTTTTTAAGCTTGCTTATTCAAGAGTAGTACTCTGAATCAACTTACTGTCAGCAACAAGCAGCAATCAAGTATACCTTACATGAGAACTGATTTTTGCTGTTAAGTAATAGCAATACCTCTAAGACCTCACTCTAATGATTAAAAATATTTGGCAATATCATTGCATTATATTTCAGATTAATTCCTGAGCAGTGGCAGCATCCCTAACTTATTGGAAAGCCAACTGAAATGTATATTAATTATATTTTCTTAAAAACATTTACAAGCCTCACAAGAGAAGAGAAAGAAATTATAAAAACCTACTTCCCCTGTTTTTTTCTTTAACTACCTTGTCATACTGCATACTGAAGTAATTGTCTTTCCCATGTGCTTTTTTTATAAAATGCTTTTCAGTTTTCTTTATTGAGCTTATGCAAAGACAGAGAAGAAGTAGTGGGGATGCCACATTCAGATTGCATTCACTTACTTACAAACCCTGAAACATCTTATCCTTGTTATAGATGGAGTTGTATGTTGGATCTATTTGAGAACTGAAAGGGGGACATGCCAAAAGGTTTGCCCAAATATTTAAGTAAATTCCCAAATTGTTATGGTGAAATATTCTTTAAACTCAGAAAATGGTCTTATACAATACTTAAACAAATGCACAGTCCTGCAAATTAAAGCACTTACAAGATGAGCCACCTCCTGTAAGCACAATAGCAAAAAAAAGGCAACCTATCAAACAATAATAAAAAACTTTCAGATGATCCAGCTTCATATGAGAAACAATATAATTGTCATTACAGACAACCACTGCATTGGCATTTTCTGCTTTTCAGATAAATCAGGGCATTTTACAGAAAACCAACCAGGACAAAACAACATCCACACAAGCCTGAGCATGCAGATCCTTTTTTCTTTAACTGGTACTCTGCAAAGCCAGAGTGACTTGGCAAAATCAGAATATGCTATTTCAAAGAAACCACCAACTAATGGATGAATTTCCCTTGAATACGTACCAAAAGCTGTCCAGCAAAACAGATAAACAAAATGAAGGAAAGCAAGAGAAATGCAGCCCCAAATGAAATTCCAAGAATAGATGTTCTAGAAGAAAATGAAAACAGGTATTAATTTCTTTGTTGAACATTTGTAACATGACATTTCTTTGTCTATAATATTGATGATATGAAAAATTACTATGTGCAAGTGTCAACTTCCAAACATCAATACCATGGAAAACCAATTCCAACCTGCTGAGTGACAGGCATTCCCCTACCATTTTGTCAATATAAGAATGCTTGAATTAAATTACCTCTGACTTGCAAAGTTATTACCATGAGAAGCTAATAATTTCCACACATATAAAGACAGAGTACATCAACAAAAGCAATGCTTTGTTTTGTTTTAACTTTAGGAAGCTTGTATTAAAGAAGATCCTTATTGCTTCACTTTTTGTTATTGATTTTATAATAATATAAGAGCCTAACAGACACACAGAATAAACTTGCTGATGGTGTGCATTCAGGCCTAAAAGGCAGAAAACTGCACAGGTCAGTGATGTCCATTTTCAGTGTCTCGCAGCAGAAGCTGTGATACCTGTGATGTTGATCACCCTTACTCAGTGTTATTATTCATCCTTTTCTTGTGTGTTAGAAATAGGAAGGTCTGGCCAAAGCAGCATCCCTGGTATTCAGTAAACAGGGATTCAGTAACAATCAGTGCATTCCTTCATTTATTCCTTCATTCATTCGTTCTGCAAACATGGAAATCTCTTTAGAGGAATACCACAGTAGAGCACAATTGCTCCATCAGGCAACATGTGAGAGCTTCTCAGCACATCTGCCTAGGGAAAGATGCAGTGGAACCTAATTATGTTTAATGAATGTCAAGAGAAGTCCAGAAGCTCTGGATCATCTGAGTTCTTTAAGCATGGGAGCTAGATGCAGTCATAAAGTCCCTCCCTGAGTACCTGCTTTCAGGTTTAACCCCAGATTTGACCCTTTTACAGAATCAAAAATATTTCTCAACTCCTTTGAGCCTCATCAAACTCTTATTTTATCACACATTATATGCCAGACATATTAAGAAACATTTTGATCTGTTTTAACAGTAGTGTTATATAAAATATTTTCAAGAAAGAACAAAAAAGCATTAACATCACCAACCACTCTGATGCCATTAAAAGCATTTTGGAGAGTAATTGATGAGCTTCCCTGCCAATCATTCAGAGAACTTGTTATACAGTATGTATGAATCATCAGATTTTTGGCTGATGCACACAGCTGATAAAAAACAAACAAATGGCAATTCACAGCATATATTATAATGAAATCATATTTATTTAAAAAGTCATTTGAAGATCATTATTGTTTATGAATACATGTTCTCCAAGACTTTCTCATTGTGACTGAGACAGTAAGCTGTACATCACAGTATTAAAACTAGTCCCTACTCTTATGAAATTGAAAATTCATAAGCAAAAGAAGAGATGAAAAAAAAGGAAAAAAACAACTAGGAAACTAAAACCAAATCCAGTTAATAAAGAAACAGGTTTATTTTTTATTTTTATGCATGAACACTTCCAATCATACATGTCCTTTATTAACATTCAAGGAACCTTTCCTACATTTCAAAATATAACTGTTCTTTCTCTGACATGAAAAACACCAAAAAGGGGCCTCCACACAAGAATAGCCTCATCAGTAAAATTTGAAGTGCATCCTTTTAGAAGAAGAAATGAAGATGTTAGGAGAGAATCTGGAGAGCAAGGGAAATAAAATTAACACGGCCTAAAGAGAGCTTATGCAAAGAGTACTTAATCTCCTGGGCAACAGGCAAGAACAAAAGGTCTTTGAAGCTGTTTCACATAATCAATGATGTTATTGAGGGAGCCCAAGAATTACACAGCAAGGTGAACAGGACAAAGATAAAAAGATTGAGGGTAACAAAAAGTGGTATCTTAAAATCCAGATTTGAGCAGTGAAAATGGAAGAAAAAATCTGTAGTATTTTTGCTCCCCATACCCCATTCTTTTCTGGGAACAGCAGGACATCTGTTTCACTTAAACTAAGACAAAATAGTTTCATGCTGCTCCTAGAAGGAAAGAAGTGGGCTGAAAATTTTATGAGGGAAGCAAAATGTTAAAAATTAAGTTCCACCATAAACAAGTCTCATTTGAGGCAATGACCATAGGAAAGCCATAATATGATTTAATTTTGGACACTGAAACATTACAAAACCAGTACAGGTCTTTACAGTAAACTAACCTTTCTTTTGTTGTGTAGAGTTATCAAATGCATTGCATTGACAGATTTGGGCAAAATATTTAGTCAGAGGAGCACCTGAAATTCCACAAGCCAGGTAAGTTTTTACCTGCCTCTTATATGCTTCAAGGAATGACCTTATTCTGCTCCCTGCTACAGTCCCCCACCACAAACCCAAAATGCACAACTCTTGACCATAACCTACAGAGGGACAGTTTAAAAGTGAGGAAAAAACATGAAAACTTCTCAAGCTTCAGGTAGTTCCCTATCTAAATAATTTATGATCTTAGCTAAACTTGCATTTTTCTGGTTTCATTAGGAAATATGTGCTTTGAACAATTCATTTATATCAGTGGTGCAAGATTGGAAAAAAAATTATATTTATGTGTATCTCATTGGTAACTATTTAACTGAAAAAAAATTTATTGATGAAGATAAAGATACTTAAAAATGCAGAAAATAATGTAGGTTTTTTCTACAATTTTGTAACTTCTAGGAAAATATGTGACTTTTGGTACATGTCCTTCAATGCAAAGAATTTCCTTAGCTTTTAGATAATTGTTATCTGCGTTCTGAATGATAGGTCTGCAAATTCTCTTGAGTTGATAAAATTACAATGAAGCCAGTGAAACTGACAATTATACAAGCCAATACCGAATTCAGACTTTTTTGGTATCTAATACCAGCTATTGATTTCTTTAAGGAATTGATACTTTCACTAAGCCATCAAAAGATTCAATAGCTATGGAGACTGTATGGCAGTTTCAATGTTAAACCAGTTCAATTTTGTAACTCCACTTGAATTTTTGGTGTTTTAATACAGCAGAAAAATAGGCAGTAATGATGGTTTCCTTTCACTTATACCATTTTATATCTTACATGCCTGCTTTTGGACAAACTTTTAAGTACTACCTTTCCTATGAAGAAATTCAGTTGTACCTGATCAAAAATATTATGTGAAGGCCTCCTTACCATGACTGTTAGTTTGGCATGACTCAGGACAAAAGGACAGAGTTCCTTGAACACAACAGCTTCAGAGAGTGAAGACTTGGAAGAATCTTAACCATAGCCTAAATGCAATCCCTTACTTGAATGCTACAAGAAGTATCTCCTGTTCCATAGAAATACACTTTCATCAATTCACCAGTCTACATTTCAAAAAAATAACACTAACAATTCCATGGTAGCACCAATTCTGTTTGCTTAAGTAAAGAGTGTAGGTTTGCTGTGAATTATTATACTTCTCTCACTTGGTAAACTAAGAATTCTAGAGAGCCACTGCAGGCCTGTTCCAAGGAAATGTAATGATAAAGATTTGCTTCCATTTTAATGCCAATGAAGACCTACTCCTCATCATACATTTCACCCCAAGATATTGTTTTCTTGATTAAATTTATAATTACCACTTTATGTAAAGCTTATTATTAAAACATCAATACCACTTTACTGACCCCAAGAAAATTAAAACATTAATAAATTATTTCAGCCTTGAAAAAAATGTCTTGTGATCTTGAAGATATTGCTTAGTACTTGCAACTTGCTGTACGTTATCCATCAACAAATATCTCCAAATATCTCCTGCTTTTAAGTAGCAGGCTATGTGCCTGCACAGAAATCAATGATATTACACTACTGCAAAACCAAATTAATGGAATAGTGAATCAATAAAACCCAGTGACAGATTTAGTTCATCTCCCTGTCTTCATTAGGCCACCATTTAAAAATCCTAGAGAACTTTTGGAAGAAAATAAAAAAGGTAGCTAGAATTTTAGTAGGAAATAGCATTTGCAGCATCAGAGTATATTCGATTTAAGCTGCATTTGTGATGACTACATACACTGGTGATTTTTTCAGCTTTTGTTGTTGTTGTTGTTGTTTTAACTTGCAATGCTCACAGTTTTCCAGAAAATATGCAGGTGCCTGTATAATACTTTGCCTTTCTGTCTTTCATTTTTGTGTCTGTTAAAATAATCCACAGACCACCTGAAGCTGAATACCATTCATGTTGGTAATACTTGATTTTACACTTTTGCTTTTACAATTTAATATGCAGCCCTACAAAAGGATCATAAGACACTTAACATTTCAGTAATGAAAATGACAAAGCAATTATGACAAATGACAAAGTCTTTAGCTCTGATGTTGGAAATACCAGAAATACCAAGTTGGAGAACATTTTCCTTAGCTGAGTATAGCTCCCTAGAGTTCATTGATATTCTGATATATTTCAATGAACTAAACAATTGGTTTAAGCAACACAGAAGGGATAGAGCAAAATGAATACCTGACTATATGGAAGATAGATGATAAATCTAGATTAATTTTCATGACTGAAATTAAAACCAAAAAACAGACTCAAAAATCATTCTGCTTGCTGGGAGTAGTTAGATCCATCTTTGGCTTGTGATATGTGGCAAAACATGAATTTCCCTAAATTAATTCCTTTAGTTATCAAAATACTGTGTAAGCTTGTAAAAAAGAATTTGCCATGTGTCGTAATTTCGTCTTTTTAATAATGCCTAAAGTCACACTCAACCATGTACAGGATACTTCTGAATTCTTGGAAAAGTGTCCCTTGGTTTGTGCCTCCATTTTAGAAATTTGCTGGGAAACTGCTGCTGTAACATCTGAAGAGAAGTCCCTGAAACTTAACATGTTATAAATCTGCAGTATGGAAAGTCAATTTATAAAGTCCTACAGTTCCTTCTGGTTTTGAATTAAAATATGAGTAAATACTACAGAACAAGATCAATCACTCAACTGTGAGACCAATTACTCAACTTTGATTATAAACAATAATCCTGAGAATTACAGGAGAAAGGACTACGAGTTAAGAATTACTCTATGACAGGGAATATGAAGTGCTTGCTTTAGAAACAACAAATATCAACTTTCCACTGTCTAAATAATCAACTGTAAAATTTAATTTTATGAAGTCTAATAAACCATCCTATATTGGAATTGTCTTCCAGTTTTCAGCTTTTCTAGAATAAGCACAAATATAAATAATATCATAATATATAAATTTTGATAAAAAGATTTATTCCAGAAATGGATTTTAATATTCTAAAATTATTTTTTTAAATATAAACTTTATTATTATTAATGCCGTTTTCGTGCTTAGTAAACCAGTATTTTCATAGTGATACATTAAATACATTTCTTTATCTGCAATCCATTTTATCTCACTCCAATGTCTAACTTTCACACTTGTTTTTAAATGCAAAGAGAAAAACTAAAAGGAATAAAGAATTTTTACTAATGCTTGGCATAACACTATTGACAGTGCTTAAAATTAGAAACAAGCCTAACTTTGAAAATGGGCTGAAATCCCCAGTCTTTTCTGTTCAATTTAATTTCCATGAATTAACATCTGCAAACTAATAATTCCAAATATTTTTACTTATATATATATTTTTTTTTTTTTTTTAACTTACACTAATGAGCAAATATACATAGGAATGAGTACACATTAAATATCACTTACTTTGGCAATACCAGAATCTGTACAACAAAAATGCAGAAGAATATGAGACAGGCACAAGTCACATAATACTTGAATGCAGGCAGAGTAGTTGCTCGATACTAGAAGGAAGTAAAAGCAAATGTTAAAAACACGGTTGCCAAAGCAGATGAAATAGCACTCAGCTGAATTTTCAGCTTAAAGATGCACATATGTATAGACAGCTTTTAGCAACAGCAAATTTCCTGTTCTTCAGTGACTTCACATCCACTCACAGAGGGTTAGGGATTATCACAGTAATAATACTTCTGCTTACTGAAGAACAGCCATGTCAAATGGTTTTGCCTTGTTCCTCCACTGAACAGACTATCCCAAACTAAAAGTTTAATTAACAAAAAATTCCCCTCCTAAAAGAAATGAAACCCCACCAAAAAGAAAAAGTAAAAGCATGTGTTAAAATAGTTTTAGGAATGGCCAAGCATTCTTCACAAATTCAAAAATTCTTTGTGATTAACTCCTCAAAGTGTTTTTCAATTATTGATAAATACTGAATGAGCTGAAACAGTTATAAAAAATGCAATATTAATTTAGACAGAAAACTTCTGAGCACAAAAAGTAGCAAAGTGTAAGCTATGCTACAGAGCATAGCTACCAACCACATTGATATTTACTGAACTTATATTATTACTCCAATTAAAATATTTTATGTCTTTGTTAAAAGGCCTCATATGTCCACTGTTACTACTAAACACTTGATATTCTTAGGAGAGAGTCAATTTGATCTGTTTTGTCATGAGAAAAATCTATTTATCTCTAATTAGTCTGTCTAGAGACACAAGAATTAAGCAATGAAATATTTATCAGAGTTGCTCTGTTATTTGAGATAGATATATCAAGGTTGAAACCAATTAAGTACTCAAAGGGAAATTATCTAAGTAGCTATTACAGTTACTTACCCTACCCTAGCCTTTTCTTTCAAAAGGATAAAAGTTCAATATTTATTTACTATTAAAAAAAACCCCAAAGATTATTTTCACACAGTGTTGGAGATGCAAACTTCAGAAATGGGAAGTGCATGAGCTGTGCCTTCCAACTACTTCCAACTACACAGCTGTGTCTCTGTGCTTAATGCCAGCTTCTGCCTATGAAACCAGTGCACCAAACTTTACATGAATACATAGAAATATTCAGCAGCACAACAGCTTTTTTTCACTTTTGAATTGTATAACAAATTAAAAGCAATTCTTATCACTTATCAAACTGAATTACAAGGCATAAATATGTCTTTGCTTGATAGCTACCTTTGCAGAAATTTCTGCTCTTTCACCTGTCAAATATGTTTGTAGTGGTCCTGTTCAACATTTTGAACCTTGAGCTGCTATTAAAATTTCACAGAATTCCAATCTACTTTTAAATTCGTTTCAGTGTTTCACACTTCTCCAGGCATTTTCTAATGAAGGCAGGCAGCTCACTCCTTAGGTTAAACAATTATTTTACTTTATTACCTTTCTGTACCTTCAGTCCCATACGGCCAGAGAAGCTTCTGCTCAAATCAAAAACAGACTTCTTATTAAGTTCTTTAAAGCCAAGACTGGACTGGTGAGTCATTAAAAGGTGGCAAAAAAAAGATATTAAAAAGCTGGATCCAAAAGTAACAATTAGCTCTTTGCTGTTCCACAGCATTGTACGTCAGGATATTAAGACTTCTACTGGCATTGACTCAGACAAATAACTTAGCTCCCAGATTTTCTCCCAAGTCAATGTCCAAAGTACAAGTATGACGTTTTTCTCAAGTTCTCTTTCAGAATTCATAGGTTAGTAACACTCACATTAAAATCTCATATGCTGCCAGGCACAGCTTTGATCCAGTCAGTGAACCCCAAAAATGAGCATGAGACCACACCAGGTCTTGCTGCTTCTCTCTTAGGTAGCCTTCAAAACATGCTCAAGGAGCCTTGAAACCTTTTCCACCCTAATGCATTGACAAGCAACACATGCCTTTTTCAGCTGGCCAGAACAACTATTCTGCTGATCTCTGGAAGAATCTGAAAATCATTTTAGATGCTTTAAACTGAAAGGAATCTAGAAAAATAACTACATATGTATACAGCCACCACATGGGACACAGAGGATACTTGCTGGACAGTATGAGCACAGCATGGTAATAATTCCTCTAGCCCCTTCTCATCAAATTCACCCATTTATACAGCCAGTTGTGGTCCAACCTACCTCTTACTTCCCCAAAGGACAGCATAGCTGCTCAGCCATCAGCTGCCCTATGCTCATGAGAAAGCAGAAAGAGGCAACTCCCCAGTCTTCCTGCTGAAGCTGTGTCAGTGTGTAGAAATACACTCAAGGTCCACAGGGCCATACAACAGTGAAAAGGCCTGACTTATTGAACTTGTTGAAAATAACTTACTTCTTTTTCCAGAGTCTTATTATAGAAAAGAAGTGATATCCTTTGAATGTCTTCAGATTTAAGCCACTGCCTAGAAGAGAGAAGGAACATTATCACTGGCATAGGAAGAAAGTAGAACTGTCCTTTTTTATTACTGAAATTCAGCAAAATAAGAAAATAAGATTGGAATTAAGCAAGTTCACATGTATTGCAGCATGCATGGTGAATTTCACTGAGTGAAAAGAAGGAAAAGTGGAGACTGAAATTCCTCTCTCCTTTTTGGCTTCTATTGCTAAAGTAAATATGAAAAAAAAGCTCAGACAAACAATTGTTTTCATGGTGATGATGCCTAAGGAGAATCAATGGAGAGATTTATATGATGGAATTCTAACAGTGATATTCCACTCATGTCCAAAATACTGGAGTGTATCCAGTGGACAGAAGAGGACCTGAGACAAAACAAGCCTTGACAAGGTACCTTTAGGAAAGGCACTGTTACAATATGCAGGAGTGGTGGGTAGGTAAGTTACATTGCACAAACTCCTATAGCAAACAAAAATGCAACAAACATTATTAAAATAGGTGAAGGGATTTTGTCTTTGAACCATTTTAGTATCTTGACCATGGACCTGTACTACAGAGGTAGATTTTTATCTTTTTGCTGATTATAAAACCTTCCCTTGCATTGAAACAAAAAATCTATTTTAAACTATGTGAACCTTGACAAAAGCTTGACGTAACTTACAGAATGAGATGTTCCAATATGAAAGTCTACATTTATTTTAATAGACACTCGAAAAGATATAAAATGTTTAAATGTCAAGAGGGTTTGGCTGCTTGTACCTCAAGGGCATGACACAAATTTGAAAACAAAAAATTAATTATACAGATTAGTTCAGTGGACGTGCATTACTTGAGCTTGAACAATAGTAGCAGGGACTGAGATTTTTTTCCCAACATTTCCAGCAATAACTTTAAATTAGGTTTTTAACTAGTAGTGTAGCTAATGCCTTCTAAATAAAAGAGAATGTCTCAACTGACAGTCTGTAATGCAAATAAGTAGCAGCAGTGAACCACAGTGGAACATATCCTAAATTAAAGGCCTGGAGAACAGGAGTGGACAGAGTGGAGTGCAAGCTATTAGCTTTAATTTGTGAAATGGAAAATATTTGTTTCCATGCCTAGGAGACTGTCCCTGTTCCTGTGCAATCAGTTGCATTACATAAGGGGTCTGTAAACATATTCAATTCCCGGAATGCTTAATTCAAAAATGTATTTCCCTTTTTGCTCTGCAATGGTGCCCATCTATGACTGATCATAGTTAGGATTCTGAGAAGAAAGGGAACTGGAAGGTTGGTGTACATATAGCATGATTTTGTTTGGGTTCAGCTGTAATCTACTGGAGAAAACATTCAGTTTGACAAACTTTTTTGATGAACTGTGAAATTGAAAAGGAAAGGTTTTTTTCCATTTAGTTACAAAAACTGAACAAGAAGTAACTCTTTTTCCCAAACAGTTAAATAATTTCCTGTTTTTTCTTATGGTATCTGACAGGTGAATTGATTTAATTACCATCAGCGCACTGCTAAAAAGTTCTCTCTGCAGATCTGCTCCCAAGGGCCCAATTTGGTTACACACTTGATTTCATGTGAAGTCAGGAGTGCCATTTAGAGCACGTGCTGCCTCATACTCCACACTACAAGCTCACGTTTCCAGAAGCTTTTAGTTCTTCTTAAAAGTTCAGAAAAAAACTATACTGGTTTTACACAGCAGAGTCTAAGAGGTCTGAGATGAGGGAAACAGTACCACACAAATGGAGGTGGAGACTGAGTAGAGAAGAGGGAGCACAAAGTCACATACCTTTGGCTCAGACATAAGGGCTAAAAAATTCTGCCTTCAGCCTGACACCCTGATGAGTCTGAAAATTGCCAAAGTAAGAATCTGAAGACATGTCTCTTGGGAAACTAGGCACCAATGTTTGGCTTAAATTCTTTGGCTGTTCCAGGAACAACACAGACAGACACCTGAACTCTGCCTGTATCCACAGAGGTGTGTGGTTTCCTAGGGCTTGTACTGCTTGACAATGCACAGCACAAAATTATGCACAGAACACAGCAGCACTGTGCCTTAAAGGAAAAAAAGAGCAGAGTGTTTCCCTTTAACACAGCAACCTACTCACCAAAGACCAACTGGCTGTATTTTAGCCCCCTCTGTAGGGACATATTTAGCTAGCAGATGGCCACCCTCCACCTCATGTCCTACAGCAGCTCCCGAGCACCAAGGCTTGGGATGGCTCAGCTAGGGCTGCTCATCCCCAGCCTCTGCAGGACAGGCACTTTGAGCCAGCAGAGCTGTGTCCAAAACACAAGGAAAAGAAACCCGTGGGGAAAAGTGTGATGTGACACCCTAATGGCTAAGGCACAGAGCTCTTTGTTCTTGATTCACTCTTGCAATAATATTTTTTAAATTTTCTTCATTCAGTCATAGACCTATTTGCCATGCAATCCAAGCCTTACACTGAAAACATCTACAAATGCCAGTTTTCTCACAGACTTTCTTAAAAGTTTTCTCCTTGATTCACAAAACCTTTTGTTTAGTTGCACAACCACTCATTCACTGTAGCTGATAACATTATTTTCATTTCACAGATGAAAAATTGAGGCACAAAATATGCACAATAATAAAGAAAACAAAAATGTGATTGGTTTTGTGTCCTAAATGTAGGAAATACTTTATTTACCTTTTTTTTTTCTGAGTGGTTAGCCTTCACAGAGTTAAAATATTATTGAATTACCTTGAGGTTTGAGGAATCAGCACTTTTTATAACTTATTCCTGAGTAATAATCAACTGAATAATAGCTTTTAAGAGATGAATTCAGTAAATCAATACAAAGCTAGGCAGAGAAACTAGTTTTGGAAAGTGACATTCAGACTTTCTGATACATAAGTTAATCTTTCTGCAATTTCTCATGAAATTCACAAAATGTAATGAAAATTTTTCAGCAATCTTTTTTTATCCCAAAGTTTCTCTGAATTTTTATCTACTAGATAAGACAGAGATTGTCTAAGATAAAACAACATACTGTAGGGTCACACCAATATTTTAATGCATTTATACAGATGCTTTACTTTTGACATCAAAACATCATTTTTGAAATCCTTTTATCAGAGCAAGTGTACCTAAAGACACAAAAAACCTGCCAAAATTTATATAGCTGTTTTAGACTGGTCTAGTATAACCAAAAGGCTTTACCTATCACATGACCTACCTTATTTCACTGTGTTCTCTCTGTGACCTCTAAGTATCAACACTGTTCTAAAAGTACTGAAAAAAAATCCAAAATTCAAGTACCATTCAATAGGACTAAAATATGATAAAAAAAAAAAATGTGACATATGAACATTTAATAATTAAGTGTAATACTCAGCTGATTAATATTCTGAGTAACAGAAGTAGAGGGGGAAACATGTAATTCATCACAATTATTGTCCACATTTTTGAATGGCAATTCCTTTATTTCATCAGAGAAATATAAGAAGCTTGAACACCTATTTTGGACTGGAATTGATTTCTTTCTAGCCTTATCTATTCACCAGGAAACAGAAAACATCATACTGCCTCCAGCTCTTCCTAGGACACAGTAAAAAATACATGGCAGGCTGTCTCACCCAGCAATTCCAACATGACATCAAGATTAGCCTTTTCTAAGAAACCAACCAACTAATTGAGAGGCATTAAACTATGGTTTTAGGAAAAGTTTCTAACCCTGAGGAATTGTTTGTGTGACAATTAGGAGGCATCAGTTTTCACATCATTCTGATTCCTGAGCCAGTCACTTCTTGTGTCTTACTTCTCTGCCCCCAGGTAGGATAAATCTGTAGTGTTACAGCCATGAGTCTACAAACAGTTACAGAGCAAACTCCCTCTGCCAGGAAGATCAAGACAAGTCAATACCTCTGTCACACCATGATTCACAGGCACTGTCTTATCTCATATAGTAGAAAATGTTACTTTACAGCCTATCTTCAAAATGTGCAGGGCTTCCTACACCAGTATTAGTGACATCTCTACTGGTTTCAGACTTTGTGTGCATGTGGGGATAAAAAAATATTAAACATTGCCCTCTGTTGTAAATTTATGTCAAAGTTGGAATGGACAAAGGCAACAAAGGATAGAGGATAAAGCCATACTTTTGGGCATTGATTCCATCAATGGCTTGGATCATCCTCTCATTCAGCTCTTCCTCAAATCTTCTTTTCTGTGATTTTGTTCTGAAATGAAAAATGTGGGAAGTTACATCAAAAACAACAGCTATCATAAACTTTTCAGTTTATCACAAATTTTTAACATTTATACTGCAATAGCAACTATGGGCATCCAGCACAATGACCCTGAAAATAAGCTTTTAAAAAAACATCATAAACCACAGTCTCATGCAGAAACACACAAACACTCACAAATCTAGAGCTTAGCTATTAGGGAGCACTTAAATACCAACACAAGAAAATATTTCATAAAAAAGCTAGAGAGCTCAAGAAATTCTGGTCTAAGCAAAGTCTTCTACAGTGTTATGAATTAATGGAAAAAAATGGGACTATGCCCAGATTCATAAAGCATTCCTGTGTCTTGCATTTTTTAAAACACATTGTCAGAACTGTGTGACGAGCACAATGTATTATTGCACTGAGGCATAACAGGTATGCCCTACCAAAATTCTACTAACTCTTCTTTTCTTAGAAATACTTCATATTTTTTTTTTTAAGAAAACAGAGCACTGTCTGAAGTTAGTTTCAAGCACGTCATATTTCTCTATGAGCCTTAAAACTCATTTGCAGTAAAAAAAAAAGCTTCTTTACTTTTGACTGGATTCAGCATGAACCCAACAGAGGATCATGAGAATGGGTTGACCTTTGCTAACATAAATTACTGCAAACATCATCAATCCTTTCAGTAGTTGTGCTTTCCTTGAAAATGACATATCTAAAATATTGACAAATTATGTCAATATTTCTGTATTTGAAAACTTAAATCCACTGCTAACTTAACACCAGTGTTTTCTAAGAAGTCATTGGTCAGATCTGAAATTTGACTCTTTCCTCACCAAAATATTCTTAACCTACAAACTGAACCCAGCCAAAGGTAACATGGATTTTCCTCAACATCAAGTTTTTATCTCTAAAACTGATCACCTGTTGCAGATTTCAAATTAATACAGCAATTGTATTAGTGTATACCTACAGGAGCTTAAAAAACCACAAGTGATTTCATGCCTATTTAATGTTAGTGAATTTGGCAAACAAGTGCTTAAAACTCGTTTTTCACAGAAATCAATCACTGAAACAATCTAGGAGAAATACACAGACAGATGAGGAGACATTGTCCAACCACAGTTAACACTCTTAGCAGAACCTTAACAACATAAGACTACTGTGTAATACATAAGAGATAAGACTATAATTAAAAAAACCCTACAGTCACGTTTCAAACCCTACATTTTCATATTCTAATAAAATACTGATTTTCAAAGTGCTTGTGATCACTGCAGCTGTATCCTGTGAGAATGATTAACTAGCTTATCTAGAATCCTAGTTACATGCCTGTCTCACTATGGACATTAGACATCAGTAATGGAAGAAAGTCCTTCCATAATATGGTATCAAGATGCACTTTTTGTGCCTTCTGAATCTCTTCTGGAGTGGTGTTTAGAAACAGAAAAGCAAGAACACTTCTGATTCTTGAAAAAATCCAAATGTCACAGTCCAATGGTCTTTCATGGACTGACAGAAATTCCTTGGACCTATTGTCCAAATATAAATGTGCAGTTTAAGAATGACACTCTTTTTATTAATATCATGCATTGTCTGCCAAAACTTGTTCATCTTCTGGAACTTAGCAATTTTAGGTAATCACATAGCAGCCACAGACAATAACAATTCAGATCTTTAGAAGGTTCCTTTAAATGACTTTATGGTACTTATGATATCACCATCATGCCCTAGTCATCAAGGCACCAAGCAGCAGCATGAAAACTTAAATCTATTGTGATCTTGCAAACACATTGTGCAGCAGGAGCACCATAAAGGACTACAAAATACCTTTTGAATATCTACTACTGCAAACACACTAAAGACTTTAAAATAGCAAACCACAATACAAATACAAGGAAATTGAACAAATATACAAAATGTCTCTTTTAGTACATATTATTAGCTGTTTTAAGAAAAATTATGAACAGCCCTTTCCATCCTCTCTTTTCTAACCCCTCTCTGGGCTTCCTCCCAATTTTCCTGTATATAATTTTCTTCCCACTGGTAGAGTGCCTGGTTTGTAGTAGGTCACCAACATATCAATTCAGAATAAAGCTATTTCTTATCAGGGAGTGAATTTGCAATTCATAAGTAACATGTCTGCAAATCTGTTTCTATAGCCCTTCTTTATTTAAGAGGTATCAGCACTTACATGAAAAAACAGTCTGCGTGAGCAATGGCCCCCAATATTTGAAAGCATACCAATGTACATTTATTTATAAGGACTTCCTATGAATAAGTCATCTTTAAGATTGATTTACCTCTCTCTGCAACGCTGAAAATGATATTGCCCCATAGGGACATCCTAAAAAACAAAGAAACAAACAAAAAGACCCTTATTAATTACTATAGACTTAAATAACTTTTTAAAATAGTGTTGAAAACAGGGTGAGAAGGAGAAAATTTTCCAGTGTAAATACTTTTAGCATTCAATTAGAACTGTCTAAAAGAAAAATCCAGCTAGAAGTGGAGTGACCTGCAATAAAACTCATCATCAGTATAAACACAGATAAACCAATACAACAATCTGGATCCAAGAGTGTTTTGCTTTATCACAATGACTTCAATAGCACCACTGTTTGGATGTAGCCCAGCTTCAGCAAAAAACAATTTTAAGTGGTTTTGAAAAAAACAGACCTGAGTGGCCAAATACAGATAATGGTCATTATTTTTTAATTAATAGCAACAGCAGCCATCATAGCCACATTTGTTTAGTGATTAATAGTGATGGCTGGGTACTTCCTGTAATGAACCTGTCACAATAAACACCCTGAAGCACTATATTTATTAAACAAGAATATGTCTCATCAGTACAGGAACGAAACTGAATGCCAATGTTGAAAACTATCAGAATTTACCTTTACATATACTCTTTTAAGAAACAGAAGACAATGCAATGTAAAAGCTGCAGATTGACAGTATCTTACTGACAGAAGTGCAACAGTGTTAGTAAAATTAAAAAGAAATCTGTTCAGTGTAAAAGATGCAAAATTGAACTATAGTACTCTAAAATTCAGGCCTTCAACCACAGCTTGTAGGTCCACCTTCAAAAGGCAGATGTTACAGTATGGATTTGGTTCTTGGGGTACTCTGAGTAAAGTCCACTCAAAGTACCACATGGATTACTCTTAACTTCACAGCCTTTGCTCCAGGTTTGGCCATGTTCCATATGGAGAAGGTATCTAAATAGTCAATAAACCTCTAGGAATTTCTCCATATTAAAGGATTTCCCTCCTAAAAGTGTCGCATCTGGCTTTATGTTCAAAATATCTTTCCACAAGACGAAGAGCAACCACTGTACATGCTGTGACATGGAGGGTCAGCTCCCTGAGCTCTGAGGGTCAAATTTTGTACCAGACTCATAATTCAGAGATGCACTTGTAGGATGCATTATGGCTTGTCAGAATGCAATCCTTCCAGCAGCTTCACTGGGTTTATGCCCTGTACAACTACATGTATCTTGTACCAGAAATAACCAGGTATTTAGCAGTGAGCTTTTTGTTCTCAGATATTGCTCTATGGTACGAAATGACATAAGGAGGCCCCTACTGTTGTGCTTATCTTGCCGTTTTCAGTGGTCATGCTGTCCCTGTGGTGCAGGTGTGCAAACGGCTTGGCTGCTCCCCAGGACTCCAGGTACCGGGTCATGCGGACAGAAGCTCTCATTTTGGCTCCGTCGAGGGTGTGCCGAGGCCGAATGTGGTGCTGGGGGCTTCTCTTCTCTCCCTGGTTGGCAGAGGACAAAAGGTGAGATCAGTCCTCATGTTCACGACCCTCTGAAGCAGCAGTGCGTCATCTGGCACCACAGATCTCCATGATTAGGGACTTACAAATGGAGAGATGCTAAGAACCTGCAATTCTTAATGATATTGCTGGGAAGTATCAGACACTTATTTCTGGAGAGCGGGAAACATTTGCACAGCAAACATTACATATTTGTAGGCATCAGTAACAGCTCTGATCAATATCTTATTGTACTGAATTATTCAATAAAGAGATTAGTGGTCCTGCTCAAAACCAACCATGACAGGCCACAAAATAAAAGTACTACTAACCTTAGGATTGATTACAAAGTAAGTCTTAACATTATGCTCTTTCAGATATGGGTCCCTCACATCTCCGTCCCCATCTTCCACTTTGTAAGCTCCATTCAAATGTGCCAAGGTGACTGATGTGATGTGAACACGGCTGAAATTACATTTTAAAAGAGGAACAAAGTCACAAATACCAATCAAAAGCATAATTTAAACGTGATCAATCTTTTTTACTTGCTTTTGGATACACCTTTTATTTGCTGCTCACTTCTTTTTCAGCCCCTCTAATCTAAATTTTAGAAGTTCTAATGGGTATAAATCTAAAGGTTTCCATCCAGAAAAAATTGCTCCTTAAATCACAGGAAATACTGAGTGCCCCAGTTTTGTTTTGTTTTGTTTTGTTTTGTTCATCTCAGGACAGCACCTAAGATTTGGTTCATCACCTCCATGAAGGCTGATAGCTTAAGACATGGTGCCTATGCAGTTTTCCATGACTGAAAAATCCACGTATCCAAAGGATAGCAGAGAAGGCTCTTACCCTGGGACTCCCCCAGCTTCCATGTGGTTGGCAAGGGTCACATCATGGGACCAGACGTCGTACTGCCACTTCTGCAGCCCAATAACGCCGCACAACACGTTCCCCGAGTGCACTCCCACGCGCATGTTAATGTCCACGCCAGTCGCATCTCGCACCTTCCTGGGTGACAGCAAACCTCTGTTAATATACACAGCAGGCCCTTCCTTTTCTTTTAATGTGTCACTCAAATTGTGTAGATGGCACACCCCTGGAAGTGCTCAAAGCTGGACTGGGTGGGGCTTAGTGCAACCTGCTCTAGTGGGAGGTGTCCCCAACCATGGCAGAGGAATTGGAACTAGATGGTCTTTAAGGCCCATTCCAATCCAAAACATTCTATCATTCTATGATTCTATCAAAGTAGTAGGAACAACAGTAATAACATTTTCCTCTTCTTAGCTTGCTTCCATTCTTTCAATGCTATGATGATACCTTTCCTATTATGTATATTGGCAACAATTGTAGAAATTCTCAATTCTATGTCTGAAATTCCTTCTTTTATATTCATCTGAAATTATTTGGGAGGGCTGCTATGAATAGTGGAAATGTTTAATCTCATGGTACAACTTAAGGACTGTTTTTGTTCTACAGGCTGATTTTGGAGGTATGGAACTACTGTTACACCCTTCTATCTACAGACACTAAAGTTTACATCAGATCTAGTATCTGCCATATCTGAGAGAAAAGATGAAAAACACAACACCTCAGGACATTCCACAGCCTGGGGCTTGTACTCTTTTTGGGAACATGGGCTCAGTGCCATTCAGGCTGTGGAGAACACAGCCTCAACAACCTTCCACGTGCTTAGTGCATGCTGCACCCACTAACATTACAGAGCAAATAAAAAGGCTACCCTCACTGTTCAGACCACATCTAAACCTTTGACCTTTCTAGTGACAGAGTTGAGTATCTGTTCAACACATCCCAAATCTCAGAAGAGCCCTACACATAAGACAGGCATTTATCTTTGCAGAAGCAGCTCTTCTGAATCCCTGATGGAGGTCAAACAACCTGAACATTTCCAGACATATGACATATGGGTACCTAACCACATATGTAAAGAGTAATAAAACTAATTCAGATATCTACAGGCATAGACAGCTCTAAGAAATGGGAAGATCACAAGTTAGCTGGATTTACATACCCTAATTGATGTGGACCCATAAGGAACATGCACATACACTTGGAGAAATTCAGGAAGAAACAGCTAAAGGAAGAAACAACTACAGAATAAGGAACCCAAATGGCTCCTGTTGGGTGTATAGTTCTAGCAACATCTTCGATTTCAGTGATGAGAATCATCAGCTGTGTACCTTCTGAATTATTGAATTAATGTGCCAGGTTTTTTTTGTTTCTTTTTTTTTTTTTTTTTTTTTCTTTGAGGGAACATAGAATGCAACAGGCTTAAATTGATATGGTAAATCCTGCATTTAAGGAGTCATTCTCAAGTGGGGTTTTTTTCTGGGAAATGAAAGTAACAGGAGCATGACTGACAGTATTTTAATTCTGTCTGTGTCTCTCAAGTGTTTATTGGCATTTCTTTCCACATTGCCATTTTACACTGCTGTTGTGTAGCTGACACACTTGAAAATGAACTGCCTGTAAATGATCTTTGTAAGCAGTTTGCAAAACACAAACACCACTTTGCTCTGCACAAAGGCATATGACACAAGCCTAGCACTTTGGAAAAAAGGGTTTTGAAAAACTGGGCAAAATGGAAGTGGCACATTTACCCTCTAGGAGTGCTTGTCAAAAGACTGCCCTTCCATTTTCTGCAGAGCAAGTGGAATAAAGTGTGCTTTATAATAAGCTCTCAGGAGTTAAGCAGAGGAGCAAGAGAATTGTGCCAGAACTGGATCTCTTCTGTCTCATAAATTAAAGAAACCACAGAAGACATTAAATTAGCAGTGTAACTCTAAACAGAAGTAGTTTACCACTTCTCTCCTGAACTCCTTGTACAATTGCTATGACAATGAAGGCACTGAATGCATTCAAGAATGCAGGCCATCACATCCCCAGAGAATGTTTGCATTCCCCACAGAAAGCATATCTGAAACTTCCCACATTTATTTCATTTTCTGCTCACCCTGTCCTCTGGTTTCCTTTAGCACAGTACAGTCTGTGTGCCCAGCCTGGTTGGGCAGGCAAAATACTCATCAAGACTGTAATTTTTTTATTGCAATGTGAAATTTGAGTTTGCAAGCATTCTGCATTTTTTAGAGGCATGGTTATCTTGCAGGTAATTGTCACAATTTTACTCCATACAAGCAAGAGTTCAGCTCACTAGGAAAGAATCTACATGCTTTACTTGAACTTTATTCATGGACCAAGGTATCTAAGACTCACCTAGCCCTTTCTTACACACTTCACACATTGAGTGAGCCTTAGGCATTTAATTCCCTGCAAATTGCCAGCTTTAACAGCATAGTTTCCTTTTGGATCAGACCTGCAGGAATGAAATCATATCTAACAGGAAAATAAGGAAGTCACCAGACTGACAAGGGGCTAGAGGCTGAGCTGATTGGAAACAACACATATATTCACACACAAACATATTTTGCCTTAACAGATAAGCTCTGTCCTTAAAGTACCCAGTTAAGGTAGCCAGCTCTCAGCATCACAGGCATCACTGGCATTTATGGCTTGATAAAGAGAACATCCCATTCCTGGGCAAGCAGGCTGCAAACTATAAGAAACACTGGATTTGTTCCAACATAGAGCAGAGGAGCAAAGCAATTAATCAATGGAACTACAATCCATGTTTAAATGGGAACAGTCCATAGCATAGAGAAGCTGAATTGCTCAAAATGAAGCTACACAACAGGAGGTAAGAACCCCGAAGAAGACTTTGCAGTACAGTTCACCTGGCAATTTGGCAGAATTCCTCCTTTTTTGCTTCAAAGAGAACTGGAACTGAAACCATATTCAGGTGGTAAAATCTATATAGAGCTACTAATATAAACAGAAAACTAGTTTATTTCAGTATCTTACACACCAAGGGAGCAGTTTGCACCTCAGTGACCGAATACAACAATAATTTCTGACAAAAAAGATAGATAGAGCAAGTCAAACATATTGAGTGACACACTGCCCATAGCAAGAGTATTACAACTTCTCCTTTTACAGGGCACAGAAGTATACCAGGAGATGCTTCCATACAAATATGCAGCAATTACACAACAAAATATGGAGTTGATTAATAATCAGCAATTTTCATTCACCTGCAGGCTGCGACACTTGACATAATACTGTGAAAGGATGTGAAAACACAGGGTGCAGATTCCTTACTCCTTCTGTAAACAGGCTGTGGTAATCAGGCATCTGTCTATGGGAGCATTGGGGTTTCTGACTACAGTAATAAAGTCAGATCAGGATATGCTTTACAACTAACATATAATTTTCTAGTCTATAAGGCTGCTCTTACCAAGAACCTGATCGTACTGCATTAACAATGAACATACTTGATAGCAGCCTGAGGAGAAAGTTATTTCAGAGGAAATTGGAAGTTCTGAAGTGTGAGGAACTGACAGATTGCTCTCTGAGCTCAAGTGAAACATTGCATTATGATGTGTGATATATTTCAGTTCTTTGTGAAGGGCACTTTATGGCTCAAGCTTCGTGTTGTTTTTCCACCATCCTGTGACCTCCTATACTTTTTCCTCTTAAGTAACAAAGCAACAGGTTGATCATAAACTTTATGCAAATGCTCTTAACTCACATTTCTCACACAGCACACAGATTTTGAAATGCAAACCAGAAAGCTCTCATTTTCACTCAAAGGCTAGGGAAAAAAATCCCAACATTTTTAAGCCAACCAACAAGGGAGGGGCAGAATTTTGGGATGGACACCCTTTTACCAACTGCTCTACAGAAGGGATAGTAGCTTTACACTCTAGTATGCTAAAAAAGTAAATGGCTTAATTGCAGTACTGTTCTAGTATATCTAAGTGAAAAGAGAAAGTATCTAATGAAAGAAGCTGAAATGCTACCAAATCTGTAGACTTTAATCTGGCTTGGCAAGGAGAAATACTCACAAGTACTAATTTTAAAATAGATTTCTTTGGACACTATGTAAGATACAACAATTTTTGGATGAAGAAACAACATTTTAGAGAATGCAGCAACCTGATTCTCCTACTGAGGTTGGTTTTACAAAGGATTGTTAAAGCAAGGAGATCAAAATACTGGTTTCCAAAAATACTACACCTTTTCCATGAACACATAAAAGGGAAAAGCCAAATTTGCTTTAGTCAACCTACCCATAGAGTAATTACCCTGGATTGAATCAGAAGACCAGATAACAAAAAGCCAAGACCCTCTTGTGACTACAATTACACACATATGAGGGCAGCACTTAAGGATTAGAGGAATAATATTGTACGGCTACTTTCTTAATCATTAAGACCAACACAGTTCAACATAATTATCCATTTCATGAAGAGGTGCACACCACAGATACACCTCACAAGGATGGGCCAATTTCTTACTTTGTTAATCAGATGGTGGTTAATGTGATCTAGACAAAAACATAAAAATTTACAGAAGAGTATACCAAGTAAAATCAAAGTCCAGTTGATTTGAAAAAATAAATCACACACAGAATTCCCAAATATCCAGATCTCCACATGATACACATTTTTGCCAAGTGTAGCTCACCTAGATATAGTATAACTTTAGTGGAAGGAAACTGGTTTTAAAGGCTTTCCTAAAAAGTTCAGTACTTACTTAATGGCTTCACACATGTCCAGCCCCATTTTCACACAATTCTTGGCATGATTTTGAAGAGATATAGGTAGTCCAGAAACACAGTAATAGCAGTCACCTAAGATCTTAATCCTCATACATTCATTTTCCTGGAGGAAAAAAAAAAGCAAGGTGAGACAGTCACTTTGAATTTTAAATACATAATGAAGGGTTACTGCTGCAAAGATTGACTGACATGACATTAGCAAAGTTATTCTACTGCAGCTTGTTTCAGTAGAGAAGGGCTTGCTACAACAGAAATGCTGTGAGAGTTTAGTTGATCCTTCCACCAGTTATGGTCCTCAATGGGCAAAAGCAGGAAGTAATTTCACTTTAAAACATGTTCACACCTGAGAATAAAGAACTATCATGTCATCAATCTAAATAAAGCCTTTTTGTTTGAAATATGAAATCAAAAGACATACCCCTTTACATCTATGAAGATGTACTATGAAATACTTCCAGGAGCTAGCAATCACAATAGTGTTTCCATATTTTATACTCAAAGGCCATGTAAAGATTTTAATTTTTAGAAAACTGAAATTTAATTCTGGACAATAGTTTCTCAACAAATAAAAAACACAGGAAAAGTTTATCTGTTCTGAGCTTTCTGATTTTACCTTCACACATGAAATCTGATTTAATTTTTATAAAAATTACACCTAAATGAGCAGAAGAAAAATTTCTGATTCTTATTGATTTTTTCGTCGAGGCTGTGGTCAGTGATTAAAATTGAGTTGATCAATATTGTCTCTCTTCTCCTTCAGTCTCTTAAATGCTTTTTCTGAGACCAGAAAACTGAAAACTGACTAACACTTTTCTATCTCGAGTTTCTTAATCCTTGTTACTGCAAAAAATCTATTTAAAGAACTCTTCATCTGCAATTAAGCTTTATTTGGCTTCATGATCGGTCTCTATTGAAGAGACAGATATCTATTAGGGAGCTGTCTTGGGTTTCACAGACTCTGTCACTCTGGCAGAGATGTACTGTTGCACTCAGACCACAGCCAGACCAAATCCAGTCTTCCTGCCTAAGTCTCAGAAATGCTGCACGAACACCCCAAGAGGAAAGAAAAAACATGTTAAGGGTGAGTTTCTCATTCAAATGGGAGCAGCAGCCCACAGGAACCCACCTTTGCAATCTGATCAAACTTGCCAAACAGCTCGTTTAACATGTGCACCAGCTCTCCTGGCGAGCAGTCACTGGCCAGACGAGTGAATCCCACGATATCGGCGTACAGGATGCTGCAACAGAAATGAACAGGATCTTGGTCACAGCCTCCTTCTGCAGGACCACATCCCTCAGCCAGCAGCAAAACCTGAGAGCAAGGGCTCTGCACTTCACTGGGATATGCCCACACCCAAAACAGACACTACTAAATGCAGAGCAATAAATACAGCTACATTTGTAGTGCATATTTAGTTATATATTTATGTATATATAGGTAGATTTCCCTTTATGGGTGTTGTGTTTATAGGCAATATACACCTATAATTATCTTTATAGGGATTACCTTCTCAGGTATAACTTTTATAGGCATACCTGTATTTATAGGTATTAATAAACATTCTATACCTCTGCTACAGTATTGAAAAAATAGAAATATTTTTCCAACTCACAAATCAGCAGTACAATAATAGCGATGTAATTGTTTCAAAAAGTATTTGTGCTCACAAGAGAACATGAGCTTCCTCAAAAGTCCTGCAATATTTTTAATAAATCAGTTTCTAAGAATATCATTCAAACTTACTTGTCCAATAAAAAAAAAAAAAAAACCAAAAAAACAAAACACAAAACAAAACAAAGAATGAAAGAAAAAAAAAATCCAACCCCAAAACCAAACAAACAGACACAGGAAAAATATAAAGAAGAAAGAATGTTTGAAATTAAAGTTATTTATTTTTCAAGCTGCTAGAAATTTTTAATGAATAAATAGATCTGTCAGCAGAATATTTTATCTCAGTACTGTGCAAAATACATATGTGATACAGCTGCCTCTGTTTACGTGATACAGATCCTGAGAAGTTGTTCCAATTATGAAAATTGGATTGCAAAATTCTGATTGCAAAATCAGAATCATATCACTGACACAAATTACAATTTTGACTAGTATACATGGAAGCAGGATTTGGTACTTCAACCTGAAAAATGAAGACATTAGGAAAAAAAACCTATTATTGTGTGGCTTTTTCTCAACAAATCCTTTGTATTAACACACCTCTGTGGCTCTTCTGGAATAGAGCATTGTCAGCATTTGATCAAATTAAGGGATGCTACATATTAAGTTGCTGAAAAACATATTTTAAAAAATATTTTCTTAATTCCTCCCTTAACTCTTTCTTTCATTTTTTTTTTCTGAATTTTTTGATAAATTTTATTACAGTACCATACCTTACATTGGTGTGCCTTTTGACATACAAATTGTGGAAGTTGTTGGTGTTTTCCAGCTGGCCTGCCTTTGGACCTTGCAGCCTCTGAATGATCTCTGCTTTCATTTCCATGGCAATGTGAGCAGGCAGTAAAGAAAGAAGAAGACGCTCCTAAAATTAAAAAGGAAATTTCCACAGTTTCTTTAAGGACAATAAGATAGTATGGCATCAACACTGTGCAGGGCACACCCTGCTGTCAATACTGCAGAACATTTTGATGAGGCTTGCACTCAGGGCTGGTACAAGCTCCAAAGTTAATCAGTTCCTTGAAGAATGTGACAGAGATATACACACATTTCCAAGCAATACCTGCCTTCTTTAAGGTTTTGTGTACATTAGAAAAAGCTTAAGCTAAGCTCAATATATGATGAATTTATCTACAGGAATCTTTTCAATATCTGATTAGTATGAATCAAATAAAACAAGAGTCACAAGGCCAGTCCAGAGGACTTTCAGGAAAATGAAGTCTGATTCAAGCAGGAATAAGTTATTATTCTTTTTTAAATTTTAAATGTTCTGGCATAATTTCAGCAGTTAGATGAAACTAAAATAAAAACACAAAACATTCTGAAAATGTCGAACTTTTGCAAAACATTTTGATAGGTATTCTCTCCTTTAACATGGAATTTGACTTTTTTTTTTTAAATTAACCTAAAAGCATACTGAATATTTAAAAAACCCAAACTACATATTTTTCCTCATCATTTGGTATTAGGGTCTTCTTGTTCATTTGATATTACTTCTTTTAAAGCTCTCTGACACATTCATTTTGCTCATTTTACCTGTGACAGCTTTAGACTGATTTCCTACTTTGGAAAACAGATAAACAAGAACTCTGGAAAAAAAAAATCCTTCTTGCTTTATCATATTCCATATTGAAACTGAACAAGAATTCCCCATTTTCCCATAGTTGGACAGGAAAGACTCCTTCTGGCTAAGGATAAAAACTAGAAGTCTGAACCAGTGAAGAGGGGGAAGACATCTGAAAAAGCCCCTGACACAGTCAGAGAAACAGCTACACCAGAAAAGATGATGACCTCGAAATGTGCATGATCCTCAGGTGTTACTCAGAATGATTCATTCTCTTTGGTTCACAAGTATTTTTGGAGACTTTGCAGTTCTGTTCATGAAGGTACCAGAAGAAGTGTAGCCATTAATCCAATCCTCTGCCTGGGATAATTACTCCTGTTCAGGTCTATGACCTTGAGTAGAGCACAGCAATGACAGGGCTATAGACTCTCCTAATATTTGCAGCAACCTTGGCTATCTATCTCTGTCAAGTATAATGAAAAATTCACATTCCTCATAGCATTTGTGCACTTGTAAGCAAAACATTCAATTACTTGAGGCCCTGTGAAACTGCTCCTGCACATATTTGGCAAAACCTTCTATTTCAGTGAATCAAGACAGAATCTTGCTTTACTGCTAATTAATATTGAACTAATAATTTATTTCTTAAATGCAAGATTAATTTAGAATGTTTAGGCATTTTAGCAAGTTCACATCCATGAGACTAGTGTATTTTCATTGCTTATTTTTATTGGCAATGTTTCACTTCCACTGTTCCTTCGTAGAGGTATTTTGCTAACTTCTAAATAATACCTATACAACCAATCAATTTTTTTAATAATGAAAACTTGCTCTTCCAGGTTTCTCTTTATCTAACAGTACAGGGTTGTTCAGACTTGTTAGCAACTATAATTACACAGTTAATGAGAGGTGAGTACTTTTGGGTACAATTTTGTATCACTATACTCTTTTTATATCATGGATAGTAAATGCAAGCTGGTTCACTGTCTTCCTATGACTGTTATGATTCCAGACACAAAGTGATGCAGACACCTAATGTCCAAGCTACTGCTTACATTTTTGAAACTCAGAAAGGTTGGCAAAAGGTCATAAAGCAACAAATGTTTCCAAGGAAGCAAGCAAAAAAAAGTAAAATAAAAAGTTTTCATAGGAAGCACATAAAATCAACTACAAGCTAAAGAATCATATGATGAAAAGGTAAACAGAATGCCCTCCTTTTGTAGGGGACATCAGGAGAGATGCAATATTCACTCTTCTTTGTCTCTTCAGGGGAGCCCACTACTCCATTCAGTTTAAACAGCCTGATGAAGCTGTTCACCACACCAGAATTCCCTCCAAACAATGTTCACCTTCCTCCATTTTCACTGTACAAAAGAGAGGTTTGAACCAGAGGTTGCTTTAGAGAGCTGCAATTGATGAAGCACGCTGTAGAGCACTTTGCCATATTCAGCTGCACACACAGCCTTCAGCCACCCTCTCCACCCTGCAGGCTGCAATTGCAAGCATTCACACTTCAGTCTTGACATTATCTCTTGTGTGATTGTTAATTTTAATTTCTTTCACTAAAAGACAGCTGCGAAAGAAGGTGGATCTCAACTACCCATGAACACTGTGGCTGGGCTGGTCAGCTAAAGATCCTAAGAAATGCACAGCACATAAGTAGACCTCCTCCTTCCTGCTTTGTCAGCTGTTGACTCAAAGGAGCATAGTGGAAGGATCAAAACCCTTACTGATCACCACTTACCATGTGCTCACAGTGCACAATGTTCTGCACTGAAATTCCTGCAGGAACAATTCAAGGCACACCACAAATCAAGACTGCTGCTTATGCTGGCTTTATATTTGGTAATACATTCCATTCTGTACTATTCTCCCCAAAAGGCAGAAAATCTACACATCAAAAACTAGTTGAACCGAGATACAAGACACTGACAATAATCTTCCTTATTTGTAGTAGACAGAGAAGCCACTCTCAGAGCTCTAATCTGTAAAAAAAAGCTGAAAGAATTCTGAATGCAGGTCAAGAGGTACCATTTAAAAGTCTTCAGAAAGAAAACAAGAATACCTGCTTCTGGTGAAAGAGAAACTGGTGTGCTATGAAAATAATGAAAATATCCTCACAAATGTCCTTCCCTAGAATATTAACAACATGACCTTAAGAGCTCATACAGGGGATTGATGCACACAAGACTGTTTCCTGACTGTTCACGTTCCCTGGGACTGTGCTATCCTCTCAACCATTCCAGTCATTTCCAGTTGATACCTTTAAAGTCCTGGGCTAAAGATGGAGCCCACTGAATACAACATTAAAGTGCCTTTCAGTACTATAGGGCAAAGTACTTCTCTCTTCTCCACCTTGACCCCACTAGAAGGATAGCAAGTAGGTATCCTCCATGGGCTCTCCAGCGGAAGATTTTCTGTGGAATATGTCAAACTGCTATTTGAGCTCCTATTCTCTCCATCTCTCACATCCGAGTTCAACTCTTTGTCAGAATTTTCCCTGAATCATACAGATGACTTTAGTGATCCTTAGTTGCACATCACTCCTCTAAGGCTTGACAAACTCTGGTTGCTTTCTTAGCTAGAATAAGTTGGCATATCTCAGAAGAACATAGCACTGTTGTTTTCTGCAAAGTGGCAATTGTGCCTGAGTATCTCTCAAAATGCCATACTGCTGTTCTGCAACTAACAAGCAAAATATCCTCAAATAACAGGTACAGGTTATTTTTAGGTTATTTATATGCTTCACAAATCGACCTATTCTTGGCCTGAGGCAATAATGTTTCATTTATTTGCCCATTCCTGTTTTGTTATGCCAATTATCAATACTGATTCACTCATTTGTGAAAGATTGCACCCCTATCAATTCTTTACTGAGCATAAACATATGAATTTATAGATTTAAAGGCCAAATATTCTTCCATCTAGTCTGATCTCTTGAATAATATAGGTAACAGGATGTCATTAAGGAGAAACAAAGGTGGTCTGATGGGACTCACTGTATAAAAATCAACTTTGTGCCTTGCTGTCAATGGAGAGAAACTGTCCTTCAAGGCAATTCACAGAATCTAATACTAAAATTCTGAGGTAGCAATACTCTTGCTCTCTCTCTGTCAAAGGAGGGAACTGCAGGTCCAAATTTTGGTCTTACTGGAAGAAATGTCCATCTTTGTTGTTAATCTTTTTCTGATACTCAAGAAGTCTCCAGAAAAACTATATACTTGTAGATCAGTAAAGGACTATAGGAATATTTTTGTCTCTATAATCCCATATAGGGATATTTTTGTCCCTTCCAATGTCATTTAAGGCACTGAATATTGAATTCTGCTTTTCTGTGTGTTGGATTTTGTTCTCAGATTCCTGTGGCATATATCTAATCATCTATTTAGCAAGTCTGACAAACCAGGTCAGTAAGGCAGCAGTAAGAGCTTGAGAAGCAATTAACCTATGCGTGCATCCTGCTTCACTACAAAATTTAGAAATAAACACAAATAATCAAATTTTCAGCTGCCCTTGAAATGTATAAATAAATAACCCACAAGAAATGAATTTTGCTGATTCCTGATCACAAACTGATGGAACAGTCAAGAAGCTGATAGAGATGGTGACCCAGAGGGTATTTGTCAAATTACCGTACTGTTAACCCAGACCTCATGATCATTCTCTAAAATATACCTACAAGAATAAAGAGTTGTAAATTGTTTTTCTTAAAGTTAACTTGGACTCCTAACTGAGAGGTGAGAATATTCCTAAAAATTACATGCTATTATCTCCTCAAATTTAGCCTATGTTAATAACCTCCATCACATTTATTTGAGCAGAAGCCAATAAATTGATTTAATTTATACACAACAAGAGAAGTGTTCAGTCTTGACTAGAGAGACATCAAGATAGAGAATTCACCAACCTCTAGTGGTTAATCAGATAAACTGCTAAAAACTGTTAAAAATGTGTTCCGTAATTCTTACTTTTAAGCCTTGGCCCCATTATATCTTCCTCAGCTAAAGATTAATGTTCCTACTCTTATTCCTGTAAACACAGGTAACTGTCTTTTTGATCAGGTAAACAGAGTTAGGTGTAAAAATCTCCTCCTAAGTATTTTCTACAGTCTCTTCTCAAAACTCTCAACAACCTTCAAGCATTTTTAAGATTTTTTTGACACAAATCCTAACATTTTGTTCCAGTAAACAAAGACATATGTACATTTATTTCCCTCAGTATGTCCATGACTGACTCTGTGCAACCTTCTGTTGTAACATCCCTGGAGTTCCCTGTCTGCTATTCCATGTCTCCCATTTTCTCCAAAATATTGCACAAAGTTGCAGCCTTACAATATCCTAGCTATGGCCCATACTCTTTTAGAATGATGTCAAAAAGTTATTAAAAACTCTCTTGACTAATGTTGTTTCTAAAGTATTCAATATGAATATATTTATTATCAGAACAGTATTTACATATTCTGCAAAAGTTATTGTCTGTGAATGTCTTCACATGCCTCCTATATCATCAGTAAAAAAAATAAAATAGCATAAAAATGAGATGTGATTCTTGCAGAACACGACACATGCACCAGTTCATTGAACATCTCCACTGATAACTTCCAGTTACTCCACTCAAAATCCATTAGACTGTGCTCTTTTGATGGGAAGTGTCAGTACTTTTATGCTGAGCATCACTGCATCAAATATCTTACTGAAATCTTTTGATTATGGAAAGTTACTTAACCCAAACCTGTACCCATTAAATACTATAAAACATTTTCATATTACTTGATTTTCTACCAAATTGTTGAGTACATCACTCTGTTTCTTTCCAAATACAAATCCATCACAACAGCACCTTCTCTTTCATACTGATTATTTATAATTTTTCTATTTAGTGACAGCCCCTTACTTGGTTATGATGGCTTTTTTTCCTGGAATACTTCCAAAACACTTTTATTGACTTCGACAAAACCAGACAAGGTGCGAGGATTTTTTGTGACATCTAGAAATCTCCTACATATCACATCTTTTGTCATTTTAAATTGCTGCTTTTGCTTTTACTTGGTGCTAGTACAGGCTTTATGACACAGATAACATCCTTCCTGATGAGAATTATGAACTCTCCTCTGTTCTCATCTGTTCTTCTAAATGCCGCCTCCCTGGTTAACAACATTAATTTCTGATTTTTTTTTTGTTTCCCCCTTAGAAAATGAGTTTTCCCCCAAGCATAGCACCATAAGGCTTTTTGTTTTCATGACCCTTTTGGTGAAATTTCAAGTTTGGCAATGCCAGGAGCTACACTATCAATATCAGAAAATCAACACACACACACGCAAAAGCACCGCCAGTGTTTCAGTGTGGGGGACTGAAAGCTCATTTAAATTCATAGGCTTACCACGTACTGGGCAAAGACAAATTCCTGCATGGAACCTAGGGGATGTTTAATGTTTATGCATAGATTCCAGTTTGCATATGCAGCCTGTTTATGACTAACTTTGCAGAGATGCTCACTACACCTTCAGAGAGCGTGTCTATCCTGCGGCTGTTCAAGCGACGAGTCACCAAACAGCACAGTAACAGTAAAAGGGAACACACCAACACACACAGCCAGAGCTGCTTAATTAACTCACAGAATTACAAGGCTTCTTTCTGTCTCATCCTCTTAATTCTTCCTTTAAGTTTTGCACATTTCAAGAACCAATGAACAGACAGAAGCAGCATTTTGCAAAGAATCAGTTTGAAGAGTATAACATGTTTATTACTATACCAGTCTTTAATCATGGTGAAGTATTATAGTGCTGGCAATTGCTCAATACCATTCTTTCAAACAATAAACTATTTAACTCTGGTACAACTCACTTCACATTTTGATCAGAAGAATTTTGTTATTTTTTCAATAGAAATGAAGAAAACCAAACTCATCTCTCTTTTTACATGTTTTACTTCTTCCAAACCATCTATGAGACATGTCAGGAAAGATTTTCAACATTACTCCTTGAAAGGTATCTATGCAGCCCTTTTTCAAAGACCAAAGTTTCCTGTTCATGTGCCCTGCAGTTAAAAGCACCAAATCCAAAGCAAAACCAAAAGTATTTCTAAGGCACAGCACTGCATTTTAGATCACATCTGAAGCACATTGACAGCATCACTCTTCCATGGCCTTCTATATAGCATGTAACTGATAGTTTTTACCTTTGACATTGCCTCCAGTGTTTGAGCATCTGCTTACAGATTACTAAGTAAATCAAGAATGGATTTCTTTCTGTATTTTACTGGTGATTTGCTAATATTTTATTGGATAGTCTACAGATAGCATACATTTGAGTGATCAAATGTTACTACACAGAATAAAGATCAAAATCAAGAATCAGGCACCCAGCTGCACTTATCAGGAGCTCATAAACACTTAAAAGTGGGTCAGAAAGAGCAGTGAGAAGCAGGGCCACACAGCAACAGAAATTAATCAAAAGAGTTAATCTCTGTATTAGATTAGTCAAGAGTAGTAGCTAAACATAGTTTTGGCCCATACAACAGCCAGTTTAAACAGAGATAAAAGTTTATTCAAGTAGAAGTAAGAGTTCATTTCACCCATAAATTAATGAAAAGCGAACCTACAGTAAGGAGCTGTCCTACTTCTTTTGAAACAGTGATGATAAATTTTAATGTTGCAAGCTGTATATTTTAACACTTCTTTTCTGAGCACCACTATTTATTCAACAGCTCACTTCCTAGCCTTGAAGACAGAGGAGGCTGACTCACACTAGGTGGAAATCAAAGAACAGGCAGATGTCTGGAGGGTAAATGCTGTTTCTGCATTCATAAAGCAGACCTTTTGTTTCCTTACCATGGTCAAATAAAAGGGAACAAGAATGGTTTGCAGTATATTTCCATCACAGGAATAACAGGTTCTTGTAGAAATCTCCCAATTGCTCTTTAATTATTATATTCAGCAGCTACTAAAGATAGAAAGTTTACAATGAAAAACTTTCCTCTTCCTGGAAAAAAAACTCTAATATAAACACAATTTTGAAAATTAGTTCTCTGAGAAATCTGATCAGGGGAAAAAAGCAACTTACTGTAGGGCAGATATATGCTAAACTAGTATTTAACACTCATTACTAGGCCTAACCAGAAAGCAAAATTTAGCATAAATCATAGCAAGTGTTAAAGCTTTCAGAATCAGCCTGGTTTTATTTTCTAAACACTTTCTGAATTTTCTTCTATGCATTTTATTTTCTGAACATTTTCCACATTACCGTGTGTACAATTTTGGAAGTGTTTTCTATGGTATGTTCCAGAGATACTCACACATGTAACTTTGCACACAGGAACTCAGACTTAATCACAGGAAGACAGGAATGATAACTACCAACCTTCCAGTGCCTTGTCCCCTAGGAAAAGCCTGTCCTCTTGGGACACTAAGTCTGTGTGTACAACACATTGAGAAAATTGGAATCCTAGAAATGCAACTGAGAAGAATTAGATCTTCAGGAGGAGGTCACAGAAGTAGGAAATGCCCAGGAGAGGGTGCTGTCTATGATTCTGTACAGAGCCACCAGGTCCTCAGCTCCTGGCTGAAAGGAGGCACCTTAATGTGCTCGGAACTCTGTTGTGGGCAAAACAGTCTGCAGTCAGCTACTTTTAATAGAATTAATTTACTGTAAACAAAAACAGACCTCTCACTGCTGATTGCAGCTAAAAAAAAAATTAAAAAAAAGACAAAAACTGAAGATAAACACAGAGACAGACACTTACACAACCACCCATCCTCCACACTCCCTGGTCTCAGTTTTCCTTATTTTTGCAGAGTATTATGCTCTGTCCATCAGAATTCCTGTGCTGAGGTGGCAGGCAGGGTAGGAAGCTGAGATGTGTGATAGTGTCTTTCTGCCCCTGTGCTGAAGCACTTCTGCTGCTCTGTGATTAAAGATCCCTGCTGCCCTTTTCCTCCAGTCTCTGGTCCAGCCTGCAGCACTGATGGCCTGCAGTGCCCTCTGGTGTGTCCCTGCTCCAGCATGGATTGTCCATGTGCCACAGCCCCTCAGGGGTCAGGGTACCTTATGTGGGTGGACTGAGTCCCCTACACAGAGCAGCTTGTTCCAGCCTCCAGGAGCTGCCTGTGTCCTTCTGAACTCTGTTTGGGCAGGGGCACTTTTGTCCCTGGTTAGGTAACATTTTAAATCCCAATGGCTAGGATTTTGTACACAAAGCAGGCTTTTTCCATGACTGTTTCATGTGCCCAGTGTAGGCTGGAGGCAGCTTTGGCAGACAAGAAGTGACTCTCAGTGACCTCTCCTCAGCTCAACACCTCAGTCCCTGCAACCTGTGGCCACCAACACAGGCTCCCTACAAGCCACAGTGGCCAGTGGCAGAAACAGGGGGTCAGCTCCAGGGGTTTTCAAGCTTTAACAGGAGATCCACAGGTCAAACTGTGTTCTCCACGTTCAGCCCTTCATCAAAACAGCCCTTTGCCAAAACAAGATCTCAACTCTCTTCTCATCCCCACAGAGAAATGCTTATGAGGTTATTTTGGAGGTAGAGCCCTAGCAGCCTTTTCAGGTGAAAATAATTTGCTCCAAAATGAAACCATTTAAAAATCAGTGAAGCAAGTACAGTATTTCCTGTTTCTGCAGTGCTCCAGATGAACTCCCAGGTCGCCAGGCTCCTGCACAAAGGCTGCTCTGCTTCCTCTTTCTCTCTCATGGGATGTGCAATCCAGTGGAGACATTTGGCAAATGTCCTTCAGCACAGCAAAAGATGGGGGTCCTGTTTGTATCCTTGAGGGATTAGGTCTTAATTCTTGGTCTTGAAGGGTTTAAAATAGGTCGAATTCTTACCAATTCCATGTTCTATGTCTATTATTTTACAATAGACATGGTTTACACACTGATACCTGCCTATCTGTACATGTGAAGAGGCATACTATAAAAAGCAATAGCATAGCTGCAGCTGATTGATTTTGGCAGTGTTATTTGGAGTGGCAGATATGCTATGGATTAATGAAATCTATTCTATGATTACTTAAATAGCTTCCAAAATTTATAGAAATTTGGGAGTAGTTTGTGTCTTCTTTACCCAACACTGGTTTTGGTTATTTCCAGCATACATCATCAATATGCTCCATGCCTTTATGTAATTTGATTAATTTTGAAACGCTGCATTTTTAAACACGGATTGACAGATATATCAATCAGAAAAAAAAATATGTTGACAATTAGTATCATATTGCTGTTCAAACAGAAAAAATTAAAAGAAACTAGAGGGTAATATATACTAACTGATAAAACTTTACCATGTAATTCACAGCATCAGAATTTATTATTCAACACTGAAACCTCAGCATACAGGCACATAATACCAACTGTTTAATCTACAGAAACCATAATTCCTAGAAAGGAAGAAAGAACACAAAATGTACATCTATAGAGTTACAAGACATTTGTTTTCACATTTAGTTCCTGCTCCAGTCCTCTTGTTGAATTATTTACTGCTTAGAAGCTCCTTCTGTATGATATTAGCAAGGGTTACAGATTATGTACTTTCGTTTTAGACTGCCATTGCTGTTCCCACCATTTACATTATGTATTTTTGAAGAAAGCAGTAAAATATGAGACTACTATATATTTTCTGCCACATATTTTAAGAAACACTATAAAACATTCTTTTTGATTTTTGTTAGCAGACTATTGTTATTAATAAGCAAGAGGAAGCTAATTTCTTTTTCAATCCTAAATCCAAGGTGCACTTCAAAATAGATTCCTCCCTACAGTGCCTCATAGCTGTCTGTAGCAGCACTGCCACTGCCACATCCAGCACAACTAAGCAACATTCAAATACCTGAGTCCTGCCAAGAAACCATAAAACACGTGCTCAATACACAGATGTGCTCTGGTGAATCAGGGCCATCCTACATATTCTGTTTGGGTCATTGCAGAACTTGCTGGTTTTGCAGTATCAGTAGTAAAAAAAAAAACAAAACAACAACAAAAAAAAAAACCAACCTGGGGTTTTTTGTTATTGTTGTTTTTTTGTTTGTTTGTTTTTGTTCCCAAGGAGTGTGACTGGAAGGGAGTACATCCCTGTAAGTCAGGTGGATCCATCTAAAAGGGAGTCACTTAGAACTGCAGCAGAAAGAACCTTTCAGAAGACTGGATAGAGCAATCACAGAAAAAAACATGAAGAAGTGAGATATTACTCTACTGCAGTACACTCAACTTCAGCATTTCCCACTTTCTTGACAGAAAAATTTTCTAGAGACCCTGATGGAACTTGCTGAGGCTGTTTCAATGATGGAAGCCACTGCAAGCTAGAAGAAGGCCATAGGAAAGTCTGCCCTGGAAGGACTCAGTATGAGATTTATTTTAAAGTTTGATATTTTCTCTGTTTCATCAGCAATTTTGAGCTTTCCTTGGCTGAAGAGAAAAGCTATTCTAACTTGTTGTAAGTAACTTTGCTGTAAATGAAACTTTTCTTTTTCTTTTTTTTTTTTTTTTTGAGACTGGCAGCTGTTTCCATCCAAGGACCTATGAGTCATGCTTTGTCATACCAAGAGTGGCTTAAAGTTTGAACAATTTCAGTGCTCCAGCAGGTGAAGCCTTTGCAGCTGTGCCTACTCCTGTATGGACTGCAGCCCATTCAGTGAGAAAATTCTATAAACTATTTGGGAGCAAAATGTTGTTGTGTATTTGGCTGACTGAAGAGAAACTTCCATCGCAGAAGCTCATCCCTTAACTTGTAACCGCTATTTCAAAGAAGAACACCACACAATGAGACAATCATTATTGCATTTTTTTAACAAATTAAGGTCTGCATCTTATGTGTCTGTGAAATACAAGTTCCTCTGCTATTGTCCCATATTGTTTTCCTTTTGCAGTTTCCAAGGAAGCCCAGTTCTTTGGTCTGAGGCTGTATGCTGAAATATCGGCAGCTGTTTCAGAGCAGGAGCTCAATCTGTCTCGGAAAAACCAACAGCTCTCCCAGCAGGGCAAAATTCACTGAATTCAGGGCAGAAATAGCTACCTAGAGTAGTTACCTTGTATTTTCCAGCACAACTTATTCAGAGTTTGTTTTTCTCTCAACACTAAAGGGAAGGTGACATTTTGCTAACAAGTTCTGCTGGTTTCAACTAACTTTCCTCATCTATAGGTTCACACTTGCATTATTCAGGTGCTTGTTTCTAGTATCTAGCAGAAACACATTGCAAAGACAACTCCCCAGATGTACAGTGGTATGTGGTACAGAAATCCAACAGTATATGCTTTGCAGCATTTTCATGTCTCTGCTCCCAGTATAGAAGGAAGCAAACAGAAAGGAACAAAATATGGCCCAGGAAGAACTGAAAGACCAGCAATAAATCATATTTCTTCAGTGTGACAAAGGAAACATAAAAATAGCTGTGCCAGATGCCCAGATTTAAAATGCCTTCAATTACCTAAATCTGATGGGTTGTTTTTTGTTGTTTTTTTTTTTTTGTAAATCCTCAACAAGAATATGTTGAGCTACACCAGAAGATCTGGAGCCCAGTCTACACTACAAGATGGAACAGTGAAAGAGAGGCTACTTGCAAATACTAGACAGAAAGACTTTTATGAAGAAGCAAGGAAGATGCCTGCTGTTTATTTCATACTAACAATTGGACCTACCCTCAATATCCATGTTATTTCATAAATAAATCTATCTGGTTACATTAAAGTGAGAGAAGAAAGCCCTGTAAATCTGCCCGTTATGAATTCCAGTAAGATTACTCCTTGAGTATTCTTTTCATCTCCTAGAATTGTACATAAACTACTGTCTGTATACCTGCACACTCAGGCTTTATTTTATACAAGAACAGGATCTAAAAATACCTTATAAAACAAAGCAAATTTATTTACAGATTTCCTTTGGGTAGCATAAAGCTCACTGTAAAAGCTGACAGATCTTCACACTGTGCTGAACTATGTGATACTATAGCACTTCTGTGAATAACAGTCTGCAGACTGGTGGGACATGCTCCAACAACAAATTATTGTTTCTGGGACTTGTAGATATTTTATGGTTGATAAGCAAATTTGACTGAAACACTTAGGTTTCAGAGCAATGCAGAAATACTTAAAAATAATCTGATCATGAATAAAACTGAAAAGACATGGGTGACTTGTAAAAAAAACAGACATTTAAAAAAAAATTCTCAATGGGCATAATTAATAAAATTTTTAATCTTTCATCATGTAAAGATAATCTGGCCTGAACCATGCCTGCTTAGTTTCTCCAAGACCATTTTGTGAGGGAACTTGTCTTCCAGAAATCAAGGCAGCCTGTTAAAGTGGATTATTCTCACCTATAAAATTTGAGAAGTTCAGAGATTTTTTTTTTCTTTTCCTCTACAAAAGCTGTCTTGACTTTTATTTCATCTATCACCCTCACACAAATCCTACATTCTACTTCCACACTAATATGCCCAAATAGACACAGTTTCTGAGTCAATAGTCCTCTGGTGTCCCTCGGGGCTCAGCAAAAATTGGTGTCACAGTTGCCTCCCTCTTGCCCTGAGCACAACTTTGGGTGACAGACTCCATGTGAGAGGTGACAGCAGCATTTCAGTTATTTTATCCCTGAGCTTCTTTAGGTCTCTCTGCTGAATACATAGACATGAGAATTCATTACCACTTATTTTATATATTCCTTGACCTCTCCTCCTCATGCTTCACCTTGAGATAACTGTTGCAATTAGTCTTCCATAAGTGTAGAAAATCCCTTTCCTTCACAATGAGCATGGAAGCATTAAAAAAAGTATTCAGTAGATTTGCTATGGGGAATCACATGGCATAATTCTGAATATTAACTGACTCTGAAAAAGACAAATCAGGTAATTTCTGCATAGTTAAAAAAATACCAAGTGTTTCTTTCTAGTAATTGCTAAACTTACAGTAACATTTGTCTTCTCAATGCCAATTTAATTTTCCAAAAAGATAATATTTTAAAAAAGTTTTAGTATTCCTTTTCAAATTTCAGATGCTTTTGTACTTATTTAAAATTACACATTACCAATTTTCACATATGTTAATGAAGTATTAAACATTAGGAATTGATTAAATTGAATCAATGCCTTTCTGTTACTTTTTAGATTTTTGGGTTTTTTAAAACTGGCCTAGAACATACTTAATGAACACTTTGCTTTCAGTGGTGGAGAGAAAGTAGCTTTCGTATGACTGATTTTTAACATTTTAATGAATTTCCAAGGAAACAAAGCGGGAAAGCTACACAACACAGTCATCCTTTAGAACATTTACTATTTCTTTTTTTTATGTATTCCTTATTAATGGGTACTTGAATGCACCCAAGATGACTCACAAAACTTACCTACAAAAGTAGGTAACTTTAGTGTGTTTAAGGCATGACTACAGATAGCTTTCTAAGTGAGTGCCTAATTATTGCTCCTATTTGTACTATATGCAATTAAGTATTGTATACCAACTTACAAGTTCAAAGAGCACAGGTATGACAGAATGTCTCACATTTGTATTTTTCCAAATTCTTAAAGCTCACCTGCATAATAAAACTAAAATTAAATCAAAACACAAAATAACAAAATCCTGCCATGTCATCTTCTCGTTCTGATGTAATTAATTATAAAAATACTCTCTTTTATATCTATGTATCTATGCATGAAAAAAACCCCTGTTCATTTCAATAATGCAGTGTATTTCAACAATGGATGTTACATAAATAGAAGTTAAATAGAAGTTATCCTCCATCATTTAAGGGCAGATTGGATGGGGCTCTGAGCAATCATGTCTAATGGAAAGCGTCCCTGCCTGTGACAGGGGGCTTGGAAATATAAGATCTTTAAAGTCCCTTCAACTCAAATCATTCTATGGTTTTAAGTCTAGTCCCTTTGCAAAAAGGAATTAACACCACAGCTCAATAGCTGAAAGGCTCAAATCTTCCTTTTTTTAATAAAGAAAAATTGTGAGCAAATTCTCCTGCACAGATATTGCCCTGCATAGGGATATCAGGCACAAGACAAGATAGGAACATGTGGCAATAGGGATAAAATGGCAACACTGCACCAGTTATTATTACCACAAAGTGCTGTGTACAGAGGGGTTACAGCTGTCCCTGCAGGGCTGTTTGTTAATCTGCTCAAGAGCACATCTTTCACTGAAGGGTAAACAGCCCTGCATCGCTGTTAACACAGTTAGTGGCTCACAAGAAGCTCTCACTGCACCTACCCTGCAGCTGATGCCAGAATGTTCCCAAAACCAAACCTATCTCACAAAATAAAAACCTCTTTAGAGTGTATTTAATTATTTTTTTAATATGTAGCTTTCCAGACTAAGAAACCAATTCATGCCATACAGTTGGGCTAATTAATCACATGACCAACTCAAGCATACATTTCCATGAAATTAAAAACTTGCATCATATTATATATCATATCATATCTTATCATATCATATCATATCATATCATATCATATCATATCATATCATATCTATATAAGCATATAATATCTCAATCTTATATCAGTCTTGTTTCCTTCCCTGCTTCTTAAAAATATTTCTTATTACCTACCCATGTAAACAGGTTGAAATTCCAGCATTCTTTTAGAAAACCACCCTAGTGCAGTACTGCAAGTGAGTTTGTGCATTTCTTGTCAACTAAAGTTAAACTTTTCAGTTACATTGCCCTCTGTTTTTTCCTCCCAGTGAAAATGTGTTTCATTGCAGATAATTTCCTAGTTGTTGTGATATCTTTAGGGTGAAGAGTTTTAGAGTTTTAATTTATGAAAGAAAGTTTCAGATATTATACCCAGAAAGGGAGAAAGTGAGTCACTGAACTGGCAATAATGGTGTGTATGCTTATGATCAAGAAAAGCCAGAGGAGTTTTGCAATGCTTCTTTCTTTGAATCCAGCAGCAGTGCCGCTCTTCTCTAAAAAATGTAAAATACTAGACAAAGTCAGTGACTGAACCATATGCTGATCTTGTGCTGAATTTTTCATGAGTATTAAAAACCCCCAAATTGCTTGAGAACTCCACAGTAAATCTCTTTCCCAGAAAAGGCAGTGCAAGAATGCCCTTTGAAGCAGGCACATGAGAACAAAGATGCTGCAAAAATGAGTATCAGTGGGTAACTGGGGGAGCTCTGGTCATGTCCTTTCACAGACTAAATGTTTGGCCCATCCTTTACAGAGCAAAGGTGCTCAGTAACAGCCTTTCCAGATCTGAAACCACAGACTAAAAAGGGTTTGAAGTCTGCTGTGCATAAACATTATGTTCTTTTCCTCTTTGCCCCTGAACCACAGCTTTTAGTTAGGATTTAAATAGGGTTTTCTAAAAGTCTCAATCATTATCAATGTGGATTGCCTATCTTCATGTTTTTAAATCTGAGAAGTATCATTGAATTGGATCAATTAATGATCAACCTGAAGCTTTCTGGAAAAAGGCTGGAGACATCCAGTATAATGCTCTGTCAGGATCAGTCATCTTCAGGAGCTTTGGGGACACCTTTGGAGGATAAAAATCTTTTGGTATATGCTGAATGCCATTAGGGCTTTTTTTAATTTTAACAGTAATGTCAGTGAGCAGGACCACATTTTAATGTAATTTTGGGGGTTAAAAGGATATTGAATCTCCTCTGAAAACTTGCAATGTACATTCAGTAGTGGTGTACATTGTGGCCAGTCCTTCAGCTCCTTCCATCCCAAGTTCAAGGCAGGTTCACTATATTTCTCATGGCTCTCTACAGTCCACAGTTTAACTATTTAGCTGTCCTGCCTCATGGATTACCTAAGATTCCAAAAGGGCTGAAGTCCTTATGTACAGCATGTAATTTATTTACCTTGTCACTGCAATTCTGAATACTTAGTTTACTCCTACTGGCATAGAAAATAATGGAATGCCTTTTCTGGAAATCACCATAAATTCTCACTATGACTAACAGACATTTATCATGTGGCTTCTACATTTTCATCATAATGTAGAAAACTCTCTCTCTTTCTCAAAATGGATAGTTGTTTTCTTACACATATTCGTACAACATGCAATTTTTTTACCAAAGTCTCCACAAGCATCAGGCTGTCTTGATTCTTTTTTTAATAGTATGTCCCAGACAGTATAGCAGACATTTTGCAGATTTTACAACTGCCTGCATTTTACAGCATCCCAAACATGCGTGGTTCTATTTAACTGTCATCAGAGTTTCCTGAGAATCACCTACTGCATTACAGGCATATTATACCACAGTTCTGCCACTCCCTTTTCAGTGCATCATCATCACACTTGTCAACCAATTCACCTTCAGACAGTCAGATCTTTAAAATGCTAATGTATTCCATGCTGTGCAACAACGTGCTTCTGTCTTTTACTGGCTAGATGAAAATTTTAACTGAATGGAAAAAATTAGGAAGAAACTGTGGTGCAGTGATTTATGTGAGTAAGTTATAGTACATCTATTTATAGCATTACACAGCTTTTTAATGATAGTCTGTTGGCATAATTAAGAATCCTTGCACAGAGCTGGAACAAAAACATAACAACAACAATAATATTTAATTGCATTTTATATGCAAAAATCAGTGGGGCTTCAGCTAAGAGCAATATGTTATCATATGCTACTGACTCTAAATTGGGTTGTGACATACTGTTTGTTCCTCAAACTCATTGAAGATGCACACATTAATTTACAAGAAATACAGAAAATGCATATGGGAAAAATGAGGCCTACAGTTTACACAAAATGAGGAAAACAGAGAGAAACTTTATCATAGGACACACACAAGATAAGCAATCAACTCTCATTAGGAAGGCATATAACAAAAAAGTAACAATTACATATAAAAGAAAGGTTTGACTGAAAAAGCTGGTATAAAAACAAAAACCAAAATCTAGTGATTTTGGTTATATTATCTTGCTAGAAAATGAAAACCTCAGCAATCTTTGGACAGATTTGCAAAGTATTTGCATGTCACAATAACAGCATCAGGCACACTAACTTACCTTCTATTTTTATAACTCCTCTAACAAGCTGAACATATTTTTTCCCCTATGGTACCAGAAAACAAATGTTCCTTCTTACTGTGTGGTGTCTGTGGAAGAATACATTTTAAAATAACCTGGAAGAATAACTTAAAATGCAGAAAGACTAAAGACTACTGGTGCTTTTTTTTTTTTTTTTTTTTTTTTTTTTTTGGTAAAATTTGGAGAGAAAATATCAATTTAAAATTCCATTTTTCAGAGACAGGTTTTGCCCAGCAATCCCTACACTACACAATCAGTGATGAAGAGTTACTCCCCTGGAGTAAACCTCTTTACTGTAGGTGTGCTTTTAAAGAGTTTTTCTCCAATGTGGAGAGTGTTACAGCTGCACATAATCTCTGTGAGCACAAGGCCTTTTTCTTAATTACATAAAAAAGACGTGCAGCCACAGTTGTTGCAGCATTATCAGCCCTGGGCTGCCTGAGGGTTCCCTTCAATGCTGTAAAGGGCATTATTAAAGGTATCTGTGACAGACTGACTCACAAACAAAACCAGATGTGACCTATAAAGCAAAGGGAATTTAACAAGACCTATTTATAACATTATTTTCCCTCTGTCCTCTCACATTGGAAAGACCAGAGTAGCCAATATAGCTCAGAATTGGGAAGGAAGGCAGGTGTCAGGATCTACTCTGGCTAGAGCATTTCTAGGGTCAAATACATGTAAATGGAAAAAGACATCCTTCCAAACATGACGTTCCTTTCAAATATTAGGAATAGAGAAGAGCATTAAATTATTATAAAACATGAAAAATAAAGTTCTGGAGAAACAACTTTCTCTGAGCAACAGAAAGAAAGGATTTTTGTTCTCAAGGAGTTTAACACCGAGTTGGCAGGGCCAAAGGAAGACTGAAATATACTGCAGAAGGACTCATAAAACAACTATGTAACTTTATGTTGCTACCAAAAAGAGGCGATTGGGAAGGGAGTGAAGGAGTGGAGTTGAGCCTGGGAAAGGTGGGAGGAAAGATGTGGCTTTATTATCTGCCTCTTTTGCTTCAACCAGCCAAAACTATGTTATTGACAGGAGATTAAGTATTTTTTTCCCACAGTGGTAATAGGTAAACAATTTCCCTGTCTGTGTCTATGGGCCTTCCCATTCTTGGTTTTTTCCCCCTATTTTCTCCCCTTTTCCTGCCTGGGCTGGGGGACAGTGAGTGAGTAGCTCAGTAAATGCTTGGCTGTGGGCCATGGCTAAACCACCTCAGTATTACACTTTTCCCTAAATACTACAGGAAACTTCCTGTTCAGTGTTGAAAAAAAGGTTGGGATTGTTAGGCACCATTAGAGCCTGAAAATTTATTATCCTGTGTAGAGTCATCAGTAGAGTAATTTTCCATTATCTGCTAAAAGCAGAAAATTAAAAAAGGCTACACAAATTTAGTACTGTGTTACTGCTTGAGCAGTCATATTTGATGACCTAAAATGAGAAATCTGGTTACTACTGAACTTGAAAAATCCAATGAAAGTAGCAAGGAAGAAGAAACTTGAAAACAGGCATGCAGTAACCTGAGCTCTAGACTATGTGAGTCTAACTGAAGCAATAATGAAATAAAAATATGCAGTCCATAACTAAAACAACCAAAAGGAATGATTTTTCACACCTTATGCAGTTGAGTTGAAAAAGTGTACCATGGGATTTGTGGATATCAAAATTGGTTAAGTGCAACATCAGCTCTGGTTCATTAGGTAACTGGGTCACACATTTTCTTGCACTCAGATACGTCACTGGGGAAGCATATGCCTAAGATTTTCTATTCCACTTCTTCATAGGCATATACATTTGTTTTGGTTTTCTTCTCCCTATTTTAACCATGCAGAGATACTCACAAACAATGTTCAGCAATAAATCAAGGCTTACTTTCAGGACTTCTATGATTAGCTTAAAGAACTGAGAAGAAACTTACCTTAAAAATTTTCCCCTATTAAGTTTATGCCTGCTGTAGCATGACCCACAACACACCATGGTTCATAATAACCTTTACCCAGCCCATACATGTGTGAATGGAACCTCCTGCTGCTGTTAAATCTGCCATAGATAAAGATACTCTCATGTCTCCTCTCTCTCACATTTCATGAGCAGTGCCTCATACTCAGTGTGAATATTCAGTAGTTGTTTGGGACCTAATCTTTTGCATTTTAGTGTTTCCAAAATAGATTATCCTTTATGCAGAATATCTAGGGAGGAGTAGCAGGCAGGTTGTTGTATATTTTTGAGGTCTTTATTGAGTGACCATCTAAAAAAATGACACGTGGGGATAAGGATGCTGAATACATCCTGAACAGGAGATGCATATCAGATATTCACTAATATTTAAAAGCACTATTCTGGTTAAACAAACAAAATATATACAGGAGTAGGAGCCAAACTTCTAGTTCTTCAAAGAGTAAATCAGTCAAAGTTTTCATAGAGCAAAAGGTCTCTGTGAAAGATTGTACAAGAAATAAAATGTACTTTGAAAGAAGAGATATACATGAGGAATGTAAGATCTGTCCCAAGAGATGAAAGGAAGCATGGAAGAAGACACCTCCTTACTGGCAGAGAGAGACATGATAGAAGGAAATTGAATGATATTTAAGAGTATAAAATTCCTTTTGAGATACTTTCAAAAAGAACATCTGAGAAACACTAAGAATGTACAAATGCATATGACAGGAAAAGGAATGCTCCTTAATGAAGTTATTTACAGGATGGTTTGGGGTACTCAAAGTGATGAATTTGGAAAAAGTCAGCTGCAATTCTCTGCTCCAACAGATTTCATTACTTAGTGTAAAATAGAAAATCCATTACACTGGATATAAATAAAAGTACAGGAGAAAGGTAACAGTACCTTTATGAAAATACAAATGCACGATACCTGGAAGCAGAAGACTCTTATGTAGGCAACTGAATAAGACTATGAAAGAGCCTTCAAACACAACCACTTGCAAAAAGAAAACACAACAAGGTGTTAAGGAGAAACCTAAAGTCACAAAAAGGCTGGGAGAATGTATTTTCTTGCAATTCCAGGGTAAGAGATTTGAGGGATCTTGCAGACTTCCCAGTAATTGACTAAAGGGCATCAGTGTTGCAGCTATTTTGATTTTTTCTTAGGTCAGTTTAATATCATACACAGACAGCTGAATTATATTAATAATATTTAAAATATGAAACAATTTTAAATTGCAGTTGTTCAAAGTACCAGGGGCAATTTTCTTGTTCTCACTTTAGAGGGAAAAAGATGGATACTACAGATTTATATTAGATTTTGGTTACAGCAAATAAGCAAAAATCACTTCTCTATTTCAATTAAGTGCATGGTGGCTTATGCAACTGTGCTATAAAAGCGGGAAAACTGCTAGAATGGAGTGGTCAAAGAGAAATGAAATGGTGGAGACAGCACTGGTAGACAATGGAACTGATTTAATTAGGGATTCTATCCAGTAATTTGATTTTTAAACAAACTTTTGGAAATGCAAAGGTAAAAGGGCAACAGCACATTATATTGCAAAGTCCTCTGAAATGTCAAATTGTAGTTTAAAAACCCCATAATGCTGTCAAAGCGTTTAGCGTTACAGAAAATCACCCAGACCAGCTGAAGAAAGTTAGACAATACAAAATATTAGAGGCCAAGAAAACATGTCCTACAAGCCATAGTGGAGGAAACTGGGCTTGTTTGCCTTACTTTGGCACCTACTTTATCACTTCAGCAATAACTGAGAGGGGGCAATAGCCTTCAGGTGCACATAAGGTTCTAACAAAGAGGAAAGGAATGAACTTGATTTCTGTCCAGTGCAATTCACAGGCCTCGATCACATTGTGGCTTCTTAAGTTGGGCAAAAGGAAAAATATTCCCTAAAGATAAAAGCAGAATGGAACATGTTATCTAGGAAAGGTACAGAAGCTCCAGATTTTGTAGAGACAGTTAAGACAGACACCTGCTGATGATGCTTCAAACACTCTGGGTCCCACCCAGTATACTGGGTGTCCAAGCAAGGAGAAGCAAGTCACCTCTTCATATCTGAGAACTTACTTTCCTATATTGTACTTTTTGCACAATACTTTCTGAAGTAGGAATAAAGCCTTCTATAAATTGTATTTTGAAAACAGAGCTAGTAGGGTCTACCCTACACTTCCAATTCTGCTTATGAAAATTCTTTGCACATTTCGGTTAGACGCAAATTTTAAAAGGGACCAATTAAGTTCACAAAATATGTTTCAGTAGATGCAAAAGGGGTGAATGCAAAAGTTGCAAATAGTTAAGCCTGTAGACTTTTACATTCTCTCTCACTTCCCTTTTTCCTTTTTTTTTTTTTTTTTTTTTATTTATTTTTGAATCTCTGCCATTTGAAAACACATTAAAACCAGAGGAGGAGGTCGGAAAGAATTCATTAGTGGCTCTGGTAAGGATTTAGAAAGCAAGTGTCAGGTTTCAGTGAAATAAGGAAATACAGGGAGAGGAAGTTCAGAGAAGGTGTTTACTGTCACCACTACTGCAGTTTAAAAAAGTTAAATTTACATCACGCTGTCAAATTTACTTTCACTTATAATAATGCACAAAGATTATTTCAAACAGAACTACCTCAAGAACCAATGCAGCTGTAATTCTTGGGTTTGTTCCCTTAATGAGGCAGACTTTTTTTTTTTTAACAAGGGGACATTTGTCAACGATAATGAATGTTCATGTGATAATTTAGATTTATACAAACATATGATTTAGTGTTATACAACATTCTGGTTTAAAAATTAGCACAGTAGCACAGATTGAATGGCTTGCAATTGAACTTCCTGGCAGATTTCTAAATGCAATTTACTGAGAAACATATTTTTATGTCGAGTATTTGTGTAGCAAGCTTGAGACATCACAAGTTTCCAGAAAGCTACTTGATAATCTGGAAGAACAAGTAAATTTAAAGCTTTTAACAAAAAAGCTATTTCCCTCAGCATCCCTACATGCTGAGAGCTGTTGTGCACAGCCAAGCTGTAGGTGTGTGTATGCCCACACATCTGAGTTGGACATGCACCTTTTAGCTCAGAGACTAATAGTATCACCATGCCCATAGCACCTCCCCTCCCACCCCCTATAAATTCACATTCCTCTCAATTTGAGAGACCTTTTATTTAAAAGAAAGCTAAAATATAATAAAACATGAAACATGGCTCTAAGAGTCAGCAAGGCACACAGGCTGTGAGCACCTTTGAGGGCTACAAAGTTCAAGAAACCCTGCTTATTATTAAGTAGATTTTATTTCTCATTTCTTAAAGCATTCCCAGGTACAATTATTACCAAAGCTTCAAAGAGAAATGAAGAGAAGCCTGGTGACCTACGGGAAAAGTTTAATTTTCCTAACATAATCTTGGAGCACAAACAGGTTAATCCAACGACCACTCCAAATGGAAGGAACAGGTTTTTCTTCAAAATGTCAAAGCTGTGGGTTGTGGTCCAGACTGATAAGTTAGAAGGCACTGACATGACTGCAGTGCAGCTGCAATACATCTCAGGGGCAGAATAAGGGTAAGAGCCCCAGCAGCTCCTAAGGGAAGGAGTGAGGAAACTGTGCTCTAAGTTCTTACAGCTTTCATAGCAGGTCTTAGAAAGAAGTTGGTCTTGAACAGAACCAGCTGAGCTCCTAGAAGGTAGCTGAGGGGGCTTCTACACATGACATCTACCACTTGGTACATGCTTCTGGTTGAAAGCACCTAGGAATAGTATATTTTGCAGAGCTGTATTTTCTCCTAATGGTTTGTCCTACAGTGTGAAGCCTTTCAGATTCAGGAAATTGCTAAAGGGAGGTAAGGGTTTGGAGTGAAGAGGAAAGAAAGAGAATATTACAAAAGGAGAAAGGTAACTGATTTACAATCTGAAAAGAGATGGAAGTCATATCTAACTAGGCCATGGACAAGGACATGAATTTCTAGAAAAGTTCAAATTAAGCCAGATTCCCAAGAAGATTTTAAAGACAGTGACCACATCTTTCCATTATAACCTGAGCACAGCAAAGCAAGGGGGAAGAACAAAGTTACATGCAGGATTCAAATGTTTCCAACTTAAGATGTTTAGTGTATGTACACTGCCAGTGTGAATGTCCATGTGAACAATCATTTAAAGAACCAAAAGGATGAGGAGTGACATAAAGAAGATATTTAGAAGTTATACTATTGTTAACAAGGTTAGAAAAATACATAACTTTTTGAGAGCAGTGCCACACAATGTATTTAAAACACCCAAAGAAAATGAATTCAGAAACTTCTATTTACAATATGGAGACATTTATGTTAGAAAGCAGTAGTTCTGGAAAGAATAGAGAGTTCATGGTACTTAACCCAATGAGCAGGATCTCCCAGCAATGGCCAATGTGTCCCAGAGACATACAAGAAGAATTTTACAGATCTTTATCTCCTTAGGTGAACATAACTGACAACAGTGAGCTCAGATACGCTTTCTATAAAAATGATACAAGAAATCACAAATGATTAAAAAATCTCACAAATGAACAAATGCCTGGAAAATCCTCATTAAAGAGAAACCTTTCAGATGTTTAAGTCATTTACAGTATTATAAAAATAATTATGACATGCCTGAGCAATTCTGTATGTAAAAACAAACAAATAAACAAAAAAGAAACAAAAAGAAACCAGGCCTCTAGATGATCAAAGTCTGTATGATCTATGTGTAGTTTCTGTAGGTACAATACCCTGTAGTCCATATCTGTAGAGAATAATATTTAATGTGAAGAACTGAAAAAGACATAGCAAGGTTAGTAAGGACAAAGGGATCTAGTTGGACTTAAATAACTTTTATCTGGAAATAAAATGGCAATTTAAAAATGAGGCAATTAATTATAAGAATAATGAACAATTGAAAACTTTGGACTCGCTGTCAAAAGACATTCTCTTTCTAAAAAGAATGACTTTTCAGCTATTAATTTTAGCTTTTGTAATGTGTCTGACAAAACTGCAGGTGCCATGACAAAAGTTAACATCTGCCTGCCAGCTATGTCTTTCTTCCAAATTATCAGGATATCTATGAAAATGTGGTACTTAGTATCTGCTTAAACTGCACATTTTCCTCATAAAACAAAGCAGCATGACTCATCAGTTTATCTGAGTATGTTAGATGTAATAAATTGCTGCAGATCAACACACAGAGAAGCAGCTGAAATCTCATCTAGTTCACTGCAAAATGGTAAATGACCTTATCTCACAATGAAGTCCTGAGGTAGGAAAAAAGATTACATGCAAGAACTGGAGTGTCTCTATTGATCTGTAAAGTAGATACTGGCACAAGGCATTTGCTGAGCCATTAATTTCAGAATTGTGAAAAATATGAGTGTCTTCATGTAGGTAACTAGACTCCCAATATTGGCATCTCTTCCCCTTACAGTGAAATACACATTCCCTGGGGTGAAAGGCACATTTCGTAACATTTCAAAACATGACAAAGCCTTATTTCTACATAAGGAGCCTTTCACTCCTCCTACAAGCAATTAAGCAGAGAAAAACTGGGAAAGTAATGGTTAGGAAAAGTGGTCATCTGTCAATAGTGTTTTGCTATAAATTTCAAGATCATTTCCAGATCCCTGAAAAAGCACTGAAAGGGAAGTACACCGCACTCACCGGACCTCTGGGCTTTTCCACAGTAGTAAACTGCAAAGCCTCCTCACTGCTCCCTCTCCATAGGGAAGAAGCTCCTAAGCACCTTTTTAAGTAGTGAAGTGTTATGAATGAACAACTCCAGAGATATAAACAAGATGCGGGTTACTAATGATCCTGCTGCAGGCCAGGGACTGAATATCTTTTCTGCCTTTCAAAAGCCAGGCATATGTGAAGCCTCTGCACCTTTCAACCCTTCTTGATCTACAGGTTTTGGTTGTGACATAAAACTTGAAATCAAATTTTCAGATTAATACAAAATATTGAGCCTTGGGGGGAAATTATTTGACTCTTGTTATTGTAGTATCATCATGGCTATTTAGTCTATTTCAAATTCCTCAGTGACTGGAACAACCTGATGAAGTAACAACAGGTATCTATTTGTTTTTCAAATCACTCAACTTTTCTTAACGAACACATATTCCTCTTGCAAAATTACTACTATTCTCATCAACAATTAGGAGTAAAAATAGCTACATTATTCCTGGCATTACATTTCTGTAAGCAGAGTCAGTATGAGAAACTTGGAAAAAATTTCAGTAACACCTGATAGGAATTTTGTTGATTCAAAAAACATCCATTTGCAATTATAGGACATGATTCAAAGTGACATTTGCCTTTTCATTTCTTTCTATCTAAAACCATAGTATTCCTGTATATCATAGCACTTTGTTATAGGAAAGACATCAAAGAAAACCCGAAACTCACTGAAAAATTCTCTAAGCTTGCCTTGCCTGATTTTTTAGCTGTGGTAGCAGTTGTCTAGTGGACACATGCCTGTGGCCTCTCTACTTTGGATTAGTTCTGGGAGTACCTAAACCCAGACACTGTGGGACAAAAAAATCCCTCTGGGGTAACAGGACTGGGGGACAGCAGTGTACAGCCTTAACTGGAATAAAATTGAAGAGGAAGGGGGTTCAAACCACCAGTATTTACATCTTCCTAATGAACTCAAGACATTTTGCTGTGAAACCCCTGCTTGATGCTTTAGTAACACTGATATCACTAATTTCAGGATCCAGAGGGACACATGAAGCACAATACCCTAAATCTTATTTATGGACTAAAAGTAAACAAACCCGATAATGTACACACACAGGTACATACATCTAAAGCTAAGAATTTATTGTTAGTTTTCGCTTTAGCATAACTGAAATCTTAACAGTCTAATTCAAGAATCAGTATTACTCCTGCTCTAATTATTAGGAAAAAAAAAAGAAAAACCTTCTAGATTAACAAAGCAAAGTCCTAGTAGTAACAATATGGTTTAAATTGTTATGCATACACTTCTTAGTTTACAATCCTTTTTCTGGTAAAAAAGGCTCATGCACTATCTGTTCCTCTGGGTCTTAATGTGGATGGATTTCAGCCTGGCAGTGGTGGTGAAAGACTTTGAGTGAGTCATCAGCATCTGAAGCCCTTTATGAGAAGGAAAATGATGCTAAAGTTCATGCTGATGGTTACTTCTTCCTCAATCTAGTACTTTGCAATACTTTTTAGATATCTCATAATACATATTTATAGCTTGCTCTTTCTTTGCTGGTCTGCAAGTCTGTGCTCTTTGTTCCCCCTAAAAACACTTGTGTCCAGGTCCAGGTCTGTATTTCTTCAAGTGGCCAGTGGTGACTGGTCACTTACAGATCTCTGTAGCTATAGATCTGGAGTCTCCAGTGCCAAGCCTGTGTACCATCTCCAGTCATCACATGCATGTATTGCTCCCCACTGCATTCTGTGTCATTTCTCAAGGCTTCTGCTATCATGTCAGGTCTGCAATTTTCCACCTTATGTTACAGTTGTAAATACTTCATTCTCCACAGAGTAGTTGTTCATTACTATTATTATATATATATATATAAAATAGTGCTGTGCCATAAGAAAAGTAAAATTAAGTGCCTATAACCACCTCGTCATTAGAAATGCTGCTGTTACAGTTAAGTAAAAACAAAGCTCCAGGAAGGTAAAAAATTCAGAGAACCTTAACCCTAAGGCCTTGCAAACTCAGTACTAAGCCCATGGCAATGTCAGTACTGCACTGTGGGGCTATGTGGTTACAGTAGCCTGAGTGTAATACCAGGAAAAAAGGGGGATATACTTGAATATTTTTTGCATAACATTTTTAGCTACATTTTAGCTATATGCTTTTTTGTGTTAATTAGTGTGGACTGTGACTGTTATTATTATTGTAACTAATTTTTTTTTTTGTATTTTCATTAGATTGCTAAGACTTTAGTCTAAAGAGATTCTGAGTTCTGTATTTATCATATGTTCTCTTTTGCCCACAACAAGAATTGAAGCATAGGATCTGATACAGCTAGGACTTCAAAATCTCCCTGCTCAAAGATTCCAGCACCTCTCCAAGTAGCCTTTTCCAGTGTTTAACCCTTATCTCCATCCAACCAGGATTTATCTTGTCACAGCTCAAGCTTATTGCCCTCATCCTTTCACTATGTGCCTTTCAGAAAAATCTGACCACACCTTTTGTGTCAGCTCCTTTGGCACTAGACAAGTGCTGATTTTCTCCTCCAAGCCTTTTCTTCTCCAGGATAAACACCCAAGTTCCCAAGTCTCATCATCTGTCATGGCAAGCAGCCCACTAAGTACCCCTGCAACCCTCTCCAGCTTCTATTTGCATCTTCTCTCTATCTTTCCCATGGTCCACCATGCAACATTCAACAGTTTCTCAGAACAGGCTTTATTTCTAGTACTGATATGTAAATTAACAGAAAGTACCACAAGTGTATGCATGCAAACACTGCTGAAGTAAAAAATGTAGTTTAAAATCTAAAAGAACAACACTAGCTTATGTTTTTCCTGTTTATTAGTCTTGAAGCTACGAGGAAAAGGAAAATGAGGAAGCTCTTAGAAAAACTATTGTATATTCATGAAAATATTAGCAGCTTGCCTTTTAAAATGCATTAATTAAGCTTGCAGGAATCCACATTTCATATATTAGTTCCGAATAATGTATTTCAATGTTTCTGTTCTTTACTAACAGCTGCAAGCCTCACAAATGTATGAGGCTTCTCTGTTTAGATTAATTTGAAAACAATTTTGAAATATTTTGGTTCCTTTAATGAATGGCATTGCTTCACCATGTTTCAGTGAAAAAAAATCTAAATCCTACTCAATGATTTGAAACCTCATTCATTTTCATCTGCTACCTGAGTGTTGTTTCTAAAACCATCATTAAACTGCCTCCTTCTCAAAGACAGCATTTCAGAGAGCTCACTGAACACCAACACTTATGAACACCTCCTGCAATGTTATAAGAACCTCTCAGTGTATATTCCTGTGTCTCACGATGCAAAGCCCCAGAAGAGAGAGAGAAGAGCAATTATTCTGCTGTCAGTGCTAAGATCTTGCACTCAGTGCTAGTGAGTCATTACCCCTACAAACTGTCAGCCAGACTTTTATCAGGGAGACAAACAACATTAGGAGAGGCTATTTTAAATATGTATCTTGGAATAAGGCTGCACATTAAAAGGAGGTCAGAACAGTTCCACATTTCTCCTTTATAAACACTGAAAAGACATAAAAGGTGTGTGAGAAACACCAAATTGGGCTTTGAAAATACTCAAATGTGGCCCCTGCCCTGCTGGGAGGTGTCACCACCTGCAGCTTCCCATCCCTTTGGGAGCAGACAGCATTTGCTGTGCCCCAACAACAGAAATACACAGTGGTGTGAGTACAGTATGTCCAACCAGAACCCCAGTATACACACAACCCCTACTTCAGATTCTAATGTACATTGGTCTCACTTGAAAACAATGGATCTGTGGTTTCTCTTGAGCTCTTTGGCATAATTGTTCAGTGGTATTTTAATATACTTATCTACGGATCTATCAAAATGGTGTTCTCAAAAAGGCTATTCAAAGACACACAAAAGAAATCCCAATAAATGAAAAACAATAGCTGTCTACATTTGTATGAGCCTACTCTCAAATAATACAAAAGGAAATTCACAGAATAATTTGAAACATAAATTGTACATCTTTCAAAAACAATTACAAAATACATGATGCCCATGATCCGGAAAAATGTGCAAATTCGACCTGGAGCCCTAATTATTTTGAAGCACATACTATGCTCTGCACTTGTACAAAAGTACCTTATGTAAAGTAAATTAAACTAAATTAATTTTTTTTTCTTTTCTGTTACAGGGATGTAGAATAAAGGGTCATGGTACAACCTTTCACAGGCAAATAAAGCCCTTGATGAAAACCAATGCTTTTTAAAATGCAGGGTGCTCCTACTGTTCCATTGTATCCCAGTTCTCTAAAAATAGTCAGGAATATGATTGGCTTGCTTCCTGGATACTAACAATGTGGATGATCTTTGGTATCTTCTTGGCAAAACAAGCAGTGTTAAAAGACAGACTAAAGTATATCCACTTCTGAACTAATGTCTGCAAACAAAGATGTGTGTTATTCCTGGGGGGAAAAAATCCAACTTATGAAAGGTATCCTCATTTTACCTTTACACATTTCAATATCTAATATTCCTAAGTGTGAGGTACACGTCTTCATTTTTTGGTTGGAAAAAACCTTGATGAGAGGTAAGGGACATATATTAAGGGGTTGAGGGGATAAAGGCCAAAGAAATCTATAGAAGAAGATCTGAAGGTCTAATGAGCTCTTTTTGAGCTCACTGGAGTTCAAAAAGATCACTAACTTCCACAGAATACTTGACTTTTGTTCAATAAAACATTGACCCATCTGTTACTAATCCAGCCCTGCAATACACTACTTAGGGCTGTGTAGATGTCTTAACTAATTTGATAGATTTATTCCTATCAAAACACAAACATGACAATGCAGAAAAAAAAAATATATAAAATTATGTACAGTTTCCTTGATTATTCTAAAAGAACAACAACATTTATCAGTGAAATGTGGTTTTTGCTTCTTTCCATCTTGCTAGGCTACAACAAGTACTACAAACCCCAAAGAGGGAAGTATCTGCCACAGAATCCCTGGTAGTTTTGCTTCCCTTCACTGTCAGATTCTCAATCATTTCTTCAAGACCTTCAGAAATGACAGTACAACAAAGCTACTTATTTATGTCTTTCCACAGAAACTAGTAACATTTAGCAAAATAATACACATTTGCAGAAAACATCAGCTAGAACCATGTCAGCTGTAAGTACTGTCTTCTTACAAATATCATCCTAACTCCTTTGAATTCAGTGTCCAGTAACACAACCCACCTGCTGCTTGCAGATAAACCAGTGTGTTTCCTTGCTTGGAGGGAAAAGAAACCAGTGGTAGAAACCCAGGCCCTTACAACTGAGCTCAAAGTCCACACATTCCCTGCACACAGCTATGGAAGCAGAGGTGCAAACATAAATGACTGCTCTTACAAACCTCTCCTGCAATAGCACTTTATGCAACTTCTGCATTTAATAATCAAAACTTGCTTTTACTGTAAACCGTTCTCCTTAAGATTACTTGAAACGTTTTGTAGAAACTTCATCCTGTATGCAACCCAAGTGCCTAGCAGAATGAGGAGAGCCCTCTGAACACACAACTTGTTCAAGTCCTGGTGTGGACTTTCCATTTGCTTTTTTTAAGAAAAATGTGTTGGTGATGGAACTTGAAAACCATAATTTAAAAAGCTACGGACATTTGTGAGATAGACATGACAACTAAGGTCAGATGGGATACACAAGGTGCACTCCAGCACTTTTTGTGACCACAGACACCTGTCATTGATGATTATTCTCTGATCCTTTACAGTTCATAGAAGTTCAAGTCTTGGTGACCTTCAAAGAAAAATGCACCTATCTTCTTCACTATTTGATGAACTGATTTGTATTTCAAATTCTCTTAAATGAAGCACCTATCTGTCAGGATGATAGGCACCGCACAGAGCTTGCAAAGAGAGAAAGAACTATATAAAGCAATCAGAGAATTCTTTTATTCAACTACTGTAATAAATGACAGTATCATTATGCAATTTCCCTAGCCCTCTTAACAAACCTGACCTCTAGAACTACATCACATGATTCATCAGAATTGTGGATTCAAATATTTTTCAAGAACAGTGCAGTAATATCTTCCTGCAGTGATTTGCAGCACTGGTCTTGGGCATGAAGATCTGAAGATTCCCAAAAGCACATATGTACACCTCACAGCTCATTCCACGAGGACAACAAAAGAGATGGTGTGCAAACAGGATCTATACAGCATTTTTAACTTTCTCTAAAATAAAATATTTTCATAGAACAAGTGAGAAGAAAATGTACTTTGAAAAGATTAACACTTTCCTATAGTCAGATGGAAATTGTGCACAACCATGTTCAAAAGACCTTGCGTATTTCATGTAATTTAAGTAACTCAGTAACTGTTTTGCCATTAACAAGCTGGATTACTTAGCAACAAATATGGGGACAGTGTGAAAACAGAAAAGCAGGGCCAGACAGGGGTGTTACCTTACCTGCTGCCTCTTCTCAAACTCCAGCTTGATGCGGGATTTGATGCAGTTGCACGTGTCCTGATAGGTCTGCTGCAGCGCCAGCTCCATCAGGTGCTTGTGGTAAGCTCCCGCCAAGTTCCCGCAGATAAAAATTATTACATTTGCCAGTATCTGGGGGGATTTAAAAAAAAAGTGTCAGGGAATTTATATGAATGCATTAACAGAAATTAATCCTAGCTCGCAATGGAAGATTGCTGCAGTTATGTATTTGGCTTTTGTTTGTTTCCAGCCAAGGTCAACCTTTCAAAAAGCCTTTAAAATTAGTGGCAACATCCCAAGCAATAATAGAATCACAGAATCATTTAGGCTGGGTACTGTTTTAATTTAGGATTAAACAGGAATGAAAACGAACAACGTTTGCCTGCTCAACGAGGTACATGTTTTCTGAAAAAAGAATTTCAGCTCATGTTAGAGCTCACTGTAGAGTATTAATTAGGTGGGATCATCACCTACTCATGTAAAACAATGACTATGGCTCCTAATAGCAGCACTGGAAGCCATGTTATTGCTCTTCTCTTTCAGTAATGTTTTCTTTAGCAGTGCCATATGATCAAGGGGTGAAAAGTTTCACCTACACACATGAAAAGCCTGACCTTCATTTTACCTTGGCCTGATCCACAGCTATCCATCAGTCAGCTATAAATAGTAACCTCAGTGATCATAAGCAGTGTTTAAGGAGCAAGATCTGACAGCTATCTATTAGAATATACTTTTTCTTATTACCAAAAAACTACATTTGCCTAAAACACACAGTACTTAAATATTTATGATTTAGGGGGTCACACTTGCAGCATCAGATGCCTTCTGCAATCAACAACCCACAAACACGAGAAATAAGTTTGTTTAAAAAATCAAGACTTTTTCTGCACTTGACCTTTGAAAAGGACACAATATTGTGTGGTGATGTTAATACTTTTAACTGTACCCAGCTTATTGCTGCAAATAAAAGAAACACATTTATCCATTCTAGCTCACTCAGAGCAAAAGAAACACAGTAAAGTAATGAAGCCAATTCCTAATTCAATAATAAAAGTAATAATAAAGATAATATTAAATTGAAGTTGAGATACAGCTGCAGTCTGCTCAGAGCAGGTTTCTGTTGTCTCTACTTGTAAGGCCCTAGAGTGTCATACACCCTGGATTATAAGCACTACTTGATGTCGTAGTACTCATGGTCTGGAAGAAAAGGAGGAAGAAAGGAGGCAAAAATTTTGTTAACTCTCATGGCTAATCTAATAATGAAGTTTATGACAGATTTCCCTGGTGATCATTCATGGGTTGGTTTTGGTGTACCTATATACCAGGCAATCTTTTGTGAATTGCTAGTAGTGAAAGAGACAGATTAGAAAAAAAGTCCAGCAGTGTGCTACAGTGGTTCAGAGAAAAAAAAAATATTGTCTTATTAACAGAAATCCATCTCCTTGTGCAATACATTTTATTCACAAAAACCTGCCATGGAGTTTTAATGTTTCTTTCATAAATGGAAACCTTAAAATGCAAGATATAAATATATGCTTTTATTTTCCTCACAAATTTTAACATCATTACATGCAATACTTGTTCCTCCATCTGTGACATTTCTGACATCTCACCTTTCATGGCTCCACAAAGCTAAAAGCAGTAACTATTCACCTTTACTGAAAAAATGATTGATGTTTTCCATTTGGTAGAACTTTTCTTTCTTTCCCTAAAACTTTAACATCACGGCATTATAGTGTTTCTAAAAGCAACATCTGAGCTCCTAAATTTTTCTAAAATTGCTAAATCTAAGAACAACAAGAAAAATCAACATATTTCACTTTCTCTGAAGAACTTCTGTTACGAAGTAGAGGAATAAGGAACAGTTTAAATCGAGCATTTCACAACAGCCAATAATATATAAAAAACCCCATGAACATATGAGATTGTAGTGCACAGTAAAACTCTTGACCTTAAAAGATTTTATATTTCTTTGTAAATCACAATTGCTCGACTCTGCTTTGATGTCAGCAGACATGCATTAGGGAAAAAAGCTCTTGGGTGACAGATCACAGTACAGGGGTAAAGGTCTTCCAACTGGCAATCGTTGCTGGGTTTTAAAATGAAATTATGAAGTAGGAAGCAATGCCTGAAAATAAAGACTGCTGGGCATAGAAAATGCTGAGATACATAGCAGGAAGGTTTAGTAACGAAATGATCACTAAATTGAGCTGAAATCAACAGAGTGCTGCCATAATCTCTAGGTAGATGCCACTGTTCAAAGTCTGCACACACACTTGTTAAATGAATTGTCCAGCTTCATAAAGTTACAGACCATTTAAAGCAAAACTTCAGGAATATAATCAATCAAAAATTTTTAAAAATACACTGTAACGGGTAGATGGAGGAGTAAATTATGAGTATCATCTTCACAGCCATAGAAAAACAAATTACAGTTTTATGACTGAACTAGTTGAAGTGAGAAAATAGATGGAAACAAGTGATTGACAGGCAAGGAAGCTAATTAACCAGGCTTTTCAGATATTCAGTGGGGTAATTCAGCCCACATGAAGCTCTGCAATGGCTTCCAGTACCTGAATTAAGCTGTTCAAAGACAGCACAAGGTATCTCATACTTAGTATAGATCTAAGAAATAAATGTATAAGTGAATATACAGGTAGAAACTGTGTTTAAAACACCCTTAGTTCTTTAGGCTAACATGGAGTTCATTCAAAAGTGTATCACTAAGGGATTTTTTTTTTTTTTAATCAAGAAATGGATGAAGTGGTTTCTAAACAGATTTTTTTGCCTGTATTTATTCTGGCTTGAGTGAATATTTCTGCTCTTGAGCAAAATGCATCCTGCCAATAGAGTGTTCAGTAGGAAGTGCAATTAACATTACTAAACAAAATAAGCGACATTATATACTTCTTGCTGAATATCTCTCTCCTCCCAGGTCTGCATTTTCCTCTGAATTGCAGCCCAGTTTCAACATATGAGCTGGACATGAGCTCCACTCCAGGTTTATTCTAAAGTCTAATAGGCTTTCTTTTAGAAGAGACAGGTTCAAAGTCTTCCTTAGTTCAAAAAATTGACTGATCTTCCCACTTCTTAAGCAAGCACTCTAATCAATATGCAATCATACAAAAGGTTTCTTCTGTTCAGACACTTGAGAAGATGCCATGCTGTGAACACTACCTGTGCCAAAGCACTTGGAAAGAAATCCTGAGTCAGACCAATCTTCTACATTGTTATTACTCTAGGGTAGACCTCTGCAGTGTCTTTTCACCCATTATTTTTGTTTCCCTCCTCATCCCTGTCTCCCCCCAACCCTATATATGTATTAGATAATAAGAAAAGCTGTAGTGGATCTTCTGGTAAAAAAATTCTCCATTTTTCTGTGATAGCTCTGATAACTATGCAGATAAAACTGTAGCTGAGAACCTCCATAGAGAATTCAGGAATCAATGACACAACATGGTTAGGGATTTCTCCCAGGAGGACAAGGCTGAGCTGTGGAAAAGAGTGTAAATAATGATGGTAACTCAACAGCAGAAAAAGACAGTACTGCATGAACCTGGTTCATGTCCTTTACAAACAGGCACTGTATGAAGAAAACCCCAAAAGCCCACAATATACATAAATTCTACCAAGCTCCCACTCAATTCACCATATGGAAACACTGAGCAGCACAGTAGAAGTTCCCATCCCTCTGTACAGTCAGAGTGGAGAGAGAGGCAAATCCATCTCATGGGCCATCTGCACCCCTTCAGATATAGCCATTAACAGTACACTGTGATGAAGTTTCTGTTTCATCAATGAATAAATTCCAAGTCTACAGAAAGTGATCTAAATATGAGTCAAAAAAGGAACACCAAGATACCACTAGGAAGTATCTCTAATCACTTAAAGAACATAATCATGGCTGATGTCTCCTCAGTCTCTTCTGACCTACAGAAAACTCTGTGTGCTTCCAGGCAATGGGGCAAATTTACATTCAAGCACAGGTATTTTTCAGTATCAGTGAATATCAAGCAATCAGATGTGTAGTGCTTCACTATCAAAAGAGACTGTATTTAAAAGCAAATGAAGGCAAAGTTAAGCAGCTATGACTAATTTCTCAAGAGAGTACTACAGTTCACTGAGTTGCTCAAAATAATGTTGTGCATCATATAGAAGCTCAGCTGATGAAAGGTGCCCACAAAGGTAAATGCATACAAAGAAGTAATATAGTATATAAAAATAGAATTATAATAGAGACTGCTGATTCTGATTAATAAATAATTTGTTAAATATCTTAGAAGCTGCTGTTCAAATGCTGTGTATAAAAATTAGAATTTTTCACAGATTTTCACTGCATTGAAAGCTTCCAGTTTATGAGTTACTTTTCCACTTGGATATTTTACATATCCTGCTCAAACACTTGCATGAACAGAATTTTTTAACAACAAAACCAACACAAACTATTAACAATTTTTTCAATAGTTAAATTTCAGTTTTCTTCCGGAAAAAAACAACTGAGGACATGAAAGCTGAGGTGTGGGCAAAACTTGCTATCATTTATGATGTCTGCATGGAAATTATTGTGAGGAAAAAAGAATTCTTATGTCACTGCCAAAGTTCAATTCTTTAGCTCTGCAAAGATGAATCGTCTCTCTGTTTGATCTTTCATGTGATGGTTTGTGGTGTGACTAGCCAAGTTATGGAACAAGTCTGTGCTGCTTTGGAACCTGTAAGGCTTTAGACTCAGACATAACTCAGCTAAAAACAACGGGGTAAATGCTGGGTGGAACTGAAAAGCAGCATTTTGAAGCAAAATGCTTAGCCACCATGTAAATCAGCTATTCACTTGGCCACCATGCACTATGTCCAAAATATTATTTAAGGAGATGTATTCAGAAGGTGCTCCATCTGTTCCATGCAAATCTCTTCCACATGGAGCTCTGGCCAGTAATACAATGTTGTCTTTTTTTTCTTTCAGATTTCCAGACCTATAGAAGTCCAACATTTGAACACATTTCAGTGCCAACAGTTTTTAGCTATGTCACAGCCCACAAATAGGATGGCAAGTTTGAAAATGGGAGATGTATTGCCATATGTCAACCTAGGTTTCAAAAACAAGGAGGGCAAAATTACAGGGCAAAAAATTTTGTAGCTGGTTTAAAACATGTCTGTGCCTGGTGCCTGGTCAACCAGCTGCTGTTACAGCAAGTAACAGCTGGCCTCTACCTCTACTTACTGAGACCACCAAGCTGAGATCTTTATTATGAAAGCTCCTGTGTTTCATGAAGAAATGCAGCACTCTCTTAGATTTCCATTTCTGTTTTAGAGGTGATGGTAAAAGTTTATGAATTCAAGTAATTCAGGTACAGGACATGACTGGCTGAAGGACAGAGAGATTATGGGCAACTGCATACTTACTTCCTTATAAATTCGAAGTAAAAAATCAATTTCTTTAATCACTACACAATTATTTTAATAGTTGAAAAGGTCAAAAATATTTAAATCATTAAATACTTCTGAAGGCCACAAAAAGAACACACTACAGATGAAGAGAAGAAACAGAAAGAGCCAGTATCCTCAGACCCTTTGTCTATATCAAGAATGTCAAATGCTTCACAGCAAGGTAAGTAGAAAAAAAAGCTGCAATTTTGCAAAACCAACTCAATTAAAAGAAAAAGCACAAGCCAACCAAAAAACCCCTTCAATCTAAGACTTCCCAAAATAACAGAGAAGCAACAAAAAAGTAAAATTTGGATTACTCAGTGATTACTCCAAGATGGTTCCATATTTTTAGTGCTAAAATAAATTTGATGAAGAGTCCCTTTGTGGAAGGGGAATTGATGTCATTTTACAAGCCAGGAAGTTGTGATGTCTTCTAATTGGTATGTGTAATTCTCTTTGCAGCTTTTGCAATCAAAACATTAAGGACAGCAGCAGGATATTCCATTTTTGTAATATCTATGTTATTTGATGTGATTTTCTTTTTATCATTATTACAGATTGAACTTTCTCATAGCTCTAAGCTGTTCTGTAGAATGACTGGATTTATTTCCTTCAGCTCTGGGCATACACAGACCCTATCTATATGCCACTGTAGATAAAAACAGACCATAAACTCTAAGCTCTTAAATCAAACCCAGGAAAAATAAACTGGAAACAAGAATGAAAGTTATGGTCCCTTTAGATCACTTCTGTGTAATACATATAATCAATACCATTGACTCTAATTAATGACTCTTCATATTTTGAATCTAATTTTTTTTTTTTTTTTTGCCAGAAGGAAACTAATGCTTTCTTCAGTGAGAAGGAATCAAGCAGCCACTGCACTCTCCTGCTTGCCTGCAGAGAGATCTTTTGTGCTTACATGGACCTCTGGGATAATTTCTTTTCTTTACTAGTAAAACTGATCTTCAAATGTTCTCTCAAAAAGACTGAGATTAAATTTCAGCTTTTGGATCTCATGTAGGGGTAAGTATTAGTGTGCTATAGGGGAAAAAAAAAGACCATAAAATTAAAACAAAATAAAGAAACCCAAAACTAAAATCTATGGAGTACATCAATCTTTGGCATGCTACAGAAATAATCCTATGTCTGATCTTAAAATACCTTCAGATTTTCCAATAAATCCAGTTTCTTCTTAAAAAAAAAAAAACAACAAACAAACAAAAAACAAACAACAAACAAAAACACCAAAACTAAAATCTCTGATATAAGTACATTTACAGGGCCAGCAAAATGCTGCCAAGTTTAATGTGTACCAGTAGATTTCTCCCTACTTGGCCCTGATCAGAAGTACTAGGCTATCTCTCCTGCACTGTCTAGCAGCCTTCATGAAGTTTATTTCTTATTATTATCTAGCAGACTTACTATATTTCTCATATATCTCTAAATATTTCCCCTTCTGGCAAGTTTTAGAGAAGTTAATCAATAGGTCCAAAAGCTACCAGGAGAAGGAAAGACAAACAGATTAATGAACTTATAATCATTCACATATGTGCACAATATTCATGTACTGATATGCCTAACCATCAAAAACTCAAATTTGATTTCATATTTCTCCCCTAAACGCTATTGTTTATACTGTATGTAACTGCACTGAATATTAATATTCTACATACTCTTAGTTATCAATATGTTCAGAAATTAAAATCAATGGAGACAGTTTAGAATTACACAGATAAATTACAGTAGGAACATATACTCAGTGTAATTTTACTACTGCATTTCAAAAAGTTTGCAATAAATATGTGCTTTAATCTATTTGAGAAACATTTTGAAATGGTATTTTTTATGATCTCTAGATGAAATTCTGAAATTCTGATTTATATAAGCATAAGTTTTTCACAGGTAATATTTTTGTCTATCAGTGTTCATAGTGATCTGATAAGATTTTTAATTAGATATACTTAAGAATTTTTTCTGCTTTTCTGATGACTATGACAAATTTTACACAAGCTCATTTTTCATAATTTGGCAGTCTGTGCTAGGAATCAGTGTCTTTGGCTATATAGTTCACAGAGAATGCTGTGGAGCAGAAGGGAGGATAATAATAATGGTGTGTAAGTGATGATCTACAGAGTTGGATTAAATGAATTCCAGAACGTCCTCAGAGTTGGAGTTATGAATTATGACAATCTTATAAGTGTTTGCAATGTTTTTTAAAGAGCTTAGTTACCATTTTGAAATATGATAAGATCTCTATCCAGTATTTGCATAATTATTAATTGGAAGTCATCTAACAGGAAAATATGCTCTAAGGAAACCTGAAAGTTCTATTTTCTGGCATCAGGCAAATGCTGCCAAGAGTAAGCAAGGTGGGACAAAGAAAGTACTAAATTTGGGTTACATTCAGGAAGGAATGAAGAAAATTTTAAAACCTCTTCGTGTTGTTGGTGCCAATTAATTCCATCTGTACATAAAACACATCATTTTTCTCTCCTTCATGCCTCAAAACTGTCAAGGTGTCATTTGTCAGGCCAGGCTTTCTATTCTAAAGCCCTAGTGTGAAGCATCTTGGAACACCATAAAACAGTTTTTTTTCTAAATTACATGGTTTGTGGGAATATATTCTGAGTAACACCTTAAAAGTTAGAACAGTACCTCCAATTCATAGAACAGAATCAGTCATAGAATCCTTATGGTTGGGAAAGACCTCTAAGATCATCAAGTCCAAACATTCACCCAGCACCACCATGTTCACCACTAAACTCTGTCCCTAAGTGCCACACAATTTTTGAACACTTCCATGGATGATGGTTCCCTGGGCAGCCTGTTCCAGGGCCTGACCACCCTTACAGCAAAGCTGATTTGCCCAATTTTAAATCACCTCCTGGCACAACTTGGTGCCATTCCCTGTTGTCCTTTTGGTTGTTATTTGGGAGAAGAGACCCACACCCATCTGTTTAAAACCTCCTTTCAGGTAACTGTTTAAAGTGGTCTCCCCTGAGCCTCCTTTTCTCCCCCATTTTCTATTTATGTCAGCATTAGTGACAACCCCTGCAGAGCAGCATACACATAGGCACCTAAAATACTACACAGCATTGTTAGGAATAGGCTAAACTAGCTGAGAGCAATGATTAAACAAATGGAGGTACTTGGCCAGGGAAATTTTCCACCCCTCTAGACTTGTTCTTTTTACTCCTACCTTCTGTTCCTTGTCTTTAAAAGAACTACTTATCCACACACAGATCTTCCCTCTCAGTTCACCGAAAAGGTTTGGGCAAAGGACTCCTTCAATGGCATAGAGCTATCAATGAGATCAGCTTCATGTTTGTTGATGTTGATGTCAGATGCAAGGCACTTTTAAGGAAAGCCTACCTATTGAACCTTTCAAAACAGAATGTGTTTATCTCATTCTCTATTCTTACAGCTTCATTTTTCACCTCATGAGGACACTGAATTAGAGACCTAAAGTCTCCCTGACCCTTTCTAGAACCTTTTTAAAGTTTCTTTTCACATTTCCAATCTTACCATTGACAGGAACAAGGACGTATTTCAGACAAACCTATACATGCTCACCTTCGTCCAGCCCTCCAAGAGGAATTTCATATGAGATTTTCTTCAGTTTCTTCTTCACTATACAGGCATACAGAAATTATTTCTCTGTGGTAGCCTTGTCGTCCCTGAGTATTTTTGCAACCTGGATGCCAAATGTCCTTACAGACTCTCTGAAAGTCCTTTTGTTACTCAAGTGCTGACACAAGGAACCAAGAAGGAAGGAAAGGACAGATTGGTTTGGTTAAGTGCCATAGCTCTAGCTGCTCTCTAAAACAAATTACATACTTTTAGGTGTAGATTCTTCAAACTCCTATCTGACCAGTGAAACTGCATACAAAGGCATTTTGCAGCACTTTAGAAAAACACTTGCACAGATGAAATGTTTTCACTTTGGCTAATTAACTTTAGTGGTGCAAATAGATTCCAAAATTGCTGATAAAGCATGCTAATTAGCAGAATGAATAGTAGGAAAAAATTGCAACTACAACAGACACAATTACAAGGTGGAATGAGATAGCTCCATAAGGTATTTTATAGCTAGACTACTGTGCATCTAAGGCAAATGTTATTTTAACTGAATTACAATTAAAACTGCTTATGATTATGTAATACTCAAAGTAAAAAAAAAAAAAAATTCCTTACTATCATTTTATTGCTCATATTTTAATTAACACTTTCCTGTGTTCAAAATATTCTCTAGAGGTTTTTGCTTTGCAAATGAATCTACAAACTTTGTGCACCATACAAGAAGCAGCTTTTAGATTATGATTGCATGGAGGGAAGATTAAATGCTAAATGACAAATTTTTCCCTTCCAAACATTGCATTTCAAAAATCAAATGGATTTGATACAGTGAACATGAAGACAAATAGAAATCACTAAATTGGCAATAATGCCATTTCCATGACAGCCTTGCCTAATACCTTCACCTCTGCCCAACTACCAGATTTTGCATTTAACACACTTCATACAAATTCCTTTAAAGTTTGTATACTACATTTCTGCATATTTTAAAAACAAAAAGCTGTGAAATATATAATGATGCTTTGCAAAAACTGAAAGGCTTTCCTATGTACCAGGAGAAGTTACTAATAATATGAAGGAAGAATAAAATTTCCAGATGATTGCAGTTATATTGTATTTATTAATTTCTGACTTCGTTCCCAAATGTGACTGGAATATTATTGGAACACTGTGGATAAATGAGGAATAGTCAGATGAAAATACAATCTTTTTTTGTAAATTCTGATTCACATGTAGCAACAAAAATAAAAAAACAATTTCCCTTCTATAATGCTTTTAGTCTCCTGCATGTCTTTATAAAAATGCTTGTTTTGAACTTGGCATTTTCTAAGATAATAAAAAATTACATTCTAATTGCTCCTAAGCAGCAATATGAACAATGCAGAAAGTGCATATGACTTGTAGGATTTTTTTTCTGCATGAAATGACTATTTCTTTATTCTGCACAAGAAAAATAATCCTGTACGAAAAGAAAATTCCTACTTAAACCTCATTAGTTTTGATTGCTAATACAACTTATCTTCTACAGCAAAGTAAGTTTCACCCTGCAACCAACCTACTTTTTAATAGTACAGTTATGAAGTAATGAAGTCATTGAAGTTATGAAATAATACTACATGAAAGAAGACTTGGGAGCAGTATTTCTCACATACCAACCCTCCTTTACCAGAGAAAGCTGCTGGAGCATCAGCATGTTGCAAAGTCATGTGCTATCTAAGGAAAGCATGTCTCAGCACCACATAGAATAGCAGATTTACTTTGCTCTTCAATTATGTTATATTTAAAACACAATTTACCAAATCTGTAAATCCACATATATAGTAAATTAATTTTTCTTCACTTAGCATTTCAAATTCAGGTTAGTGAATGGACATTACCTTGTTCAGCTCTGGGACTGTATAACACCTCTTTCTCTGTTTTACTAACCAAACATGTTCATGTAAGTGTTCCTCAGTTCTCTGCAATAGGCATTCATTATCTCTGCTTTGAATATCCCAGTCCAATCAACTGCTGCTACCTTGTTATTCACCACCTTCTGCAGAGCAAGGTTTTCAATACACCTTTCTCTTTGAAGAAAAGACAAAAACACAGCTAGGAGCCCACAGTTATCCAATGGCTCTAAGACAGCCCACAAACTGACTCCTTTCCTTCCCCACTCCCACTGCTCATTAGATAATTCTATGAACCGTGGGATGCTGAAGAACAATGCTGGCAAATCTAAGCTGTTCCAACTCTCCCAGTTCATTTCAGCACAAGTTTATCACTCTGCATAGAACTCTCCAAGCAGTTTTCTGAGACGGTCTGCAAACAAGAGGCTTCATGGAAAATAGCTGACTGTTAGAGAAGTCCAAAACTGACAGCAGGTCAGTTGCTGAATGGCCAGTTCCATGGGCAACACAAGCAGGTCTGGCTTTTGCAAGAGCAAAATGGGTTTGGCTCCTGCCATCAGGAATTCTTGAAGCAGAAGCATGAGAGAGAATATGAACAGCAACTCACAGGAGAACTCTTTAAATGCTGGTCCCAAACCAAAATGATGGGAGCTGCATGCAATGGCCACAGGACAGATAAAAAACACCCAAACACTTCATTGCTTAAAATGCCAAATAAGGTACAAAATGAGTAATTGCCTAAAGAACAGGATTGCAATGAGTAAGGAACTTTGCTTCCTCTAGCCAAGGCTTAAAATTCCTGTGTTGTATTAGTGTTCCTTTTAGTTACTTTGCTTATATTTTTCAGTAGCTTGTTCTGAAGATTCTTTGATTTGCTGTCACATACACATTCAAAATTGTAACTTTCTTTAGTCTTCCTACAGATTTCTTCATCTTCATCCACCTCCATTTCTTTGCACTGAATAGGTGGTGTAGATAGTGTCCGTGGAGGTAACAGAAATGGACAGTGAATTGCTTCAAAGGGGTGCTCTGCAAGGCACTCTTCAGTAGAAGAAATGAGCAGCAATATTATGGCTATTAGAGACAGCTAGCCGGGGAGCACTGCAAGGAAAAGTACAGAGGTACAAGTTGTGCAAGTGGCCACCATTTCATCAAGGCAAATGCAGACCCAGTTGCAGAATAAACCAGCAATGAATATAAAAGAAATCCATGCTTTTCAGAAAATAAATATTTTTTACTCTTGATCTGTTCCTGCTCTGAAACAATATTCATCAGAAGTACTTCACACGTTGACAAAGAAAACAGTTGTAAGACTTTTCATTGGTGTTTTGTGGAGCTGCTAACATTTGGCTGTATGGCTAAGGGCAGGTGTATCCCCACTGCAGTTAACAGCATGTACAGACCTTTCTTAATTAGCACTGTGAGGAACAGGCTTATTGCCTGTCAAGTGACAAAAAAAGGTTGTACACAACACACCAAGACAGTGCAGTGCTACAGAGTCCCAGAGATTATTTCCTGGACATGTATTTTTTTCATTCCAGCACAATCGTAACACTCCTCCTTTCATCCCATCCTGCATTGGGAAGTTTCAGAGTCACAGATGACAGAAACTGTCATTTAGTGTCTGAATTCATCCTAAGACAGAAGACAATTATTAAAAATTAGGTGAACTCTATGTTAGCAAAAGTTTATCACATTAAGGAAGTTTTATTAGCTCTGAAACTGGAGAAGCATGTTGGGCTACTGTCTTACATACAACACTACGACCAAAAATCAGAAATTATCTATAAGGAATTAAGTGGCCCTCTCTTGTTAAGAAAAACTGATTTTTTTTCCCCCAAAGCTGTCTGTCATTTCTACATAAAAAACTCTCTTTTGGTTTGTATTCTTTCCACGTTTGCATATCACATAATCCAGATAATCCTTTGTAAATCAGCATGCCTGGAGATGGCCTCAGATGCAAAAGATTGAGTACACTATTTTTCTCATTAGTTTGTTAAGGGACCTCAGCAGAGGTCCAGCTGACAGTCCAATCCAAGGACATGATGGGATGCACCACAAGAGATGAGAGTGTTGATATCTGCTATCCTTGTAGTGATACCTGTTGATATCATTACAAGGCCACTCTTGGGTGTCTTTAAAAGCTCATGGGGACCAGGGTAGGTTCTTGAGTTCTGCAAGAATGCAAATATCACTCCTGTCTTCAAGGGAGGTAATATCACCTTGATCCCTGGGAAGGTGCAAACCCTCCTGGAAACCATTTCCAGCCCTATAAAGGACAAGAAGGTGACTGGGATCAGCTAGTCCTGAGTCATGAAGGAGAAATCTCACCTGCACAACCTTTATGTGGTGAAATGACTGGCTGTGTGGTTGATGTGACAGGGCTTTGAGCACACTCATAAAGCCTGGCCTGGCAGCCCTCACCTGGGGCTTGTAGTGACATCCCCAGGTCTGGAGCTGTGTGCAGGCACAGCCCAGCCTGTGCTGTGCTGGAGGAATGCTATTCTCCAGGAAACCTGTGCCTGAGCACAGAGCCCTCAAGCTCTGCACTGCACTGACCTCAGCCCTGCCCTGTCACTGTGAATCTGCCCAAAAATTGCTGCATGTGACCCTGAACCTCTGCATTGGCCTTGCACCCGTCCCTTTGCCATGTTTTTTTATAGGTCTTGTCTCTTGGTAGAACCTGGTTAAGGTCTCTGGGCTTGCCCTGCTCAAGTGCTGTGGGGCCAGGATCAGAGCAGTGACACCCTGTTGCTCTGTCCCTTATTTGCTTCTTTGCAAAGAGCACTGAAAAGAAATGACATTCCATTCAGTCAATTTTCACTAAAATAATGATTCAGCCAAGAACTTTAGTTCACTGCCTTCAATATTTTCAAGCAATTTCACAGGATTCAGGTACTGAAAACATAAAAAGAGCTTTATAAACAAGCAATGACAGGTAAGATTGAATTCATGAGATATATTTCTATTTGCTACACATTAGAATAGCACATTAAGGCAGGAAGAGGACATAATGCCAATGTTATCTTGTCTCTTTCCATAGTGGAGATCCATCAATAGGAACATTCTGTTTAATTAAAACATCAAGTTTCATCCATCTTTCATCAAAGTATGTCTTATTTACAGAATAAATGTGCATTGAAGCATTTATAATTTTTAAAAACTTAATTTCCAGATACTGTAATTACACACCAGGAATGTTTCACGTAGATTAACACTGAAGAGTTACATCTACAAAATCATTTCTAGAACTCGCCAGTGTCTCCAAACTTGTGCTTCAATCATTGCTTTCACATATGCTTTTATGAACAACAAGATATATCTCTGCATCAGCTTGCAGAATAAATTATTTTACTATACTAAAAGATACTCATAAGTATCAGCTTTAGCATATATGTGCAGAACAATTTTCATTCTATACCCATATACTGGTGAAAATCCAAAAATTCATGAACTGTCACATGAAGTACTAATAAGTTTATCTATTAAACTGCACAGATGATATAACATTGGGAACTTAAGCAAAATGCAGTTTTGACTACTATCAGTGCTAACTCCTAGGAAAGTTGATGTTTTTTTCACTTTCAGACTTAGTTCCCTAAGAAGGAAAAATTAAAAAATATGTTGAAACTTTTTTTTTAAAGCGACATAAAATGAATGATACAGTCATCAAATCTTTCACCAATTTCCATATAACTTATGGTATTTTTGCTAACAGTGGAGATGATGCTACTATATATAAAGATATATTTAGACTTTAAAATGCTACATTTATTTTGGGAAAATAATGTAATATCAGAAAAGATAAAATTCTAAAACAACCTATCTAATATATCAATGCCTATCTAATCCTTTATATTTTTAATGATCAAACAGTTAACACTGCTGTGAACAAAACCCTACAATACCAAGAAGCAACTCACATATAAAATGGTAATTGATGAATAATGGTTGTTTCATTTTAATCAAAACACATCCTGCTTAAAAGGCATTATTTTATTAGTTTGGTAAAAGCTTAAACAAAACATCATTTTAGCAAATAACAATCTGCACTGCCATATACTAAAAGGCAAGCACTACAAATCAGCTACACAGCCTGCAACTAATGAGCACGACTGAGAGACTCTGGTGTATCACAAACTGTACTACACATCCTTTCAAGGTGGATCTGTGTGGCAGACAGCTAACCACAAAACTGCAAGACCAAACTCCAAAGCCCCAAAGTTTAAAGCCTCAGGGAATAAATTTCTTTGACCAAGGACACCAAACTCAACAGCAAAGCAGTGGTCGTTTATCACTGCCAGCCCACTACAGCATTAAGTGTCCCAGCAACCCTTCCCAAATTAAATCACATGCTCCAGTACAGATAACTCTCAATCCTATTACCACTTGCCTACCCTTAATTCTGTCAGATGTTCTTTGTGATGTCACAAAAAGCATGCTGTGATGCTGTTATCCTCTCTGGGACAGAGCTGTAGCTGCACGCCACAGTCAGACAATTCTGTTTTGAGGTAAACTTCTGAGATGTACAAAACACTCTTAGAGAAGAATTAGTTCTGGATCTGTAGTTCACCCTGAATCCCTCTTCTGCCATACTGGAAAATATCCAGGCTTGGAACCACTTAATGTAGCCCAGAGCAATGAACCAAAAGCATTGCTTTTACAAAGTGCAACATGACCATACCTCAAGTATTACTCACAGCAGTGGCCTCCTCCTTTCAAAAAGGGTGGAACAAGATACAAAATGTGCGGGGAGAAGAGCCTGGAAAAGGGACAGTGCTGTCCTTAACATTCTTCCAGTCAGTGTGGCTGGTGTGCAGGCTGTCCCAGCAGTGGGCAGAGAGGGTGTCTCACCCAGCTGCCTACAGCTCTGGCAGCTGCAGCACCTGTGACCAAGACCTGCGGGTGCAGCCTCAAAGCACAGGCAGCTGCAGCAGCCAGGACACAACAATGTACCAGCCCAGCCTAATGAAAATGTACACATCTGACTGATCCACAATTTCCACTCAAGCACAGCTGCACATCTGGCTTTCTATCAGGCTTGTGCCACATGCTGCCAAAACTGTGCCAATCAGTGAGAGAAATTCAAACCAGCCTCTGTACTTTCATTTCTCTCACCCACCAAAAGATGCAGTGCTTCTGCACTTTGTAAGCTAGGAATGTAACTAACTCAAATGCTACACAGGAAAATACTTTTCCTCTGGGATTTCCTGTACTTAAAGGTCAAAAACATCTTTGGAAAGTACTACAAAATCTACTTTTGCCTTGTTTTTAATACCTGAAAGCTCATAATCTTTTAAGTGTTTATATGCAGAACTTTTGTTTTCAGGCAAAAAGAGCAATGGTCTGCTTAATGGATGTAAAACTGTGTCAGTAAAACCATACTTGAAGTACACACAGACATCATGTAGTCACTTCTTCCATGAAGATTGCTTCAATTTTGTGTCACCTTCCCACTCTAAAGAAATAATAATTAGACTTCAAAAAGTAAGTCTGGAGTAAAATTATGTTTGTTTACAGAGAGTATCAAAGTTGTACTGCTATTAAATGAAATATCTTTATGTTCTGCTGTTTTTACAGATAATCCAGGGAACCAATAGGTAAAAATAAGGGATGTGCAGCAGGTTTTACAGGGAGCTATTAGACCAGCTGGGTTCCAAGAGCAGTTTTAGCAGATTATGGGCATGGAAATGACACTATCTGGTGTTTGTGACTGGCTCACACTTACTAAATATCAGAGAAGAAGGAGCCAAAATCCATCCAGATTTTAAAAATTAATACTCAAACTTAGCTGAAATGACAGCAAGTGCTTCCCTGCTTTTAAATACTGCAGGTTTTACCAGGACTTTTCAACACTTCTTGCTTGTTGAACAATATATGTGTTTAATAAATGATTAAATTAATGACACTTAAAATAAGATTTTTTAAAACAAATATCACGAGGATGAAAGAATAATCAAAGAGTTATCAGGAATTAAACTAGTAAGATACAAAAACAAGAACTAGAACAGTTCATTAATATATTTAATGACTACGCACTAAAAGCAAATTAAAAGTAACTCTAAAAGCTTCTCAAGAAAGATCTAGCTGGATTTAATGAACTTTTATTCAGCAGTCTATTCTTTCATAAATTCTTTAGAGGCTTGCCTGCTATTATATATTGTAGGCAATATTAATCTGATATTTAAATTATTCTCTACCAGTCTTTCAACACTAATTTAGTATTTAATGCAGAACTCATCACAAGCAACATGCTTAGAGTCAGTTTGAAAATGATCAAAAGGATAAACCTAAACAACCACCAGCAGTCAATTCCAAAAAAATTAATAATAATAAACCACCTCACTACTTAAGAAATTATAATTTCATATCCTAAAAAACATAAAAATAACCAAACTATAGCACAATAGTTGGAAATACACTGAAAATTTCTATTATGGATGAAGGACAAAATTAATCTCCTACCCTAACTAGAGACTAGTGTCAGATGGATAATAAAGGACTGAAGTACAAAGGGAATAAAAAGATTACTGCCAAGTAACGTAAGACAGTAAAACAAAAAAAATTGTTGGAATTATTGATAAATTATCTCACAGTAGAAGAAAATGTATAAAATTTTAAAATACAGGAATTTTTATATTCATTCTATTAACTCCTATATTACTCATACTTGGGAGGAATCTTCAAAGCAAATCAACTGCCTTAAGGACTCAGATTAAAAATTATGGTGCTGACCAAGGTAGTTGTAAAAACACCAAGATTGTCATGGACATGTCTAAGAAAATCCCTTACAGTTATAGAGGAGGCTGAAAGTTGAAACCTGGATTCTAAATATCTCCCAAAATTAATACGTTGTGGCGCATGAATTATTTTTATGTTCCCTACATTTAGTAATTTCTGCTTGTTTTAATAGCTTGATATTTGAAATATCAAAAATATTATATCCCACCCTTCATTAAACAACCTCTCTTCTTCACAATCCTTGTTTTTCAAAGAAAACTAATGATACATCCATGACAGGAAAAGTAGAACAAAATTAGATTACAGAGCTGCCAACCACCTTGCTCTGAAGCCTGTGATGGGTGCAGTGATGCCTGCTGGCTGGCACCCCCTTCCCTGGGGAAGGGAGCAGGAGAAGGTCCTGCCCCACAAGGACACTGCCCTTGCCTTTGCTACATTGCCCTCTCTGCTGTGAGGCTTCTGTGGTCCCCAGAGTGGGTGCCCAGGCAAGGGAGAAATTTAAAGGCTGCACAAAAGGGCATGCAATACAGGAGCTGCAGGGGAAAAAAAAAAAAAAAAAAAAAAAAAAATAGGAATAATAAAAAAGGGAGAGTAGGTGGAAAATGACTAACTTTAATGTGCTGCATTTTGGATGAGACATGCATGTTACTGCTGTTAAAAATAAACAAACAAATTAAATACTCCAGATTTGCCTCCCATCTAGCATGTTTATGGTAGTTACAGGAACTTCTATCACATCACGGGAAATGTTTCCATAACTGAGGACATCTAAATCACATTTGAATAAAGATGTTTTGGAAACAAGTTGACTGCATGTCTTCTACTTGCCTGTGCTGAGCTGAGTTGCTAGCTTTCTGAGGAGCTGCTGCAGCAATGGGCCATGAAAACAGGGAGTGAAATTAGCTGGGACAGGGTGCCTTGCTCTGCAACCAAGGTCAGCGTGCCCCAGGTCATGGCAAACATCCCCAGCCAGAATGATGACAGGAAAGCCCATTCACAAGTTAGAATAGAATGTCTCCACGTTAAAACACAAATCACTGGGTTTAGAGCAGGTACAGCAGCAGCAGAGTGGATACAGAAAGGCTCTTTAGAAGCTCTGTGATAGACAAGCAGAAACAGATTTTGCTTTTCTTCTTTCTGAGCTGCTTTCAGAGGTTGTCAAAGGCAATCACCATCAACACTAACTGCATGGGGAGGGAGCAAAAAACCTTGATGAGAATTGTCAGGTGAGGAACATAATATTGATCTCAGAAACACTGTGGCACCAGATGATCCTTGCAGCTCCTTCTGACTTTGTAATCTACACCTTAGTCTTTACTTCTGCTTGAACAGCACACTTTACACCCTAAGGTACTTTCTGGCCCTGGACAAGTAAAGGTTACAATGATTTCCAAGCTCAGGCCGAAGATACCACACATTTCATGTTTCAGGTGCAAAGTAATTCAATTCCCCACAGCACAGGGGGAGACAACAAACAAAATTACAATAAGGAAACAAACAAAATTACAATAAGGAAACACATTAAGTTATACTGAATTTTTTAAAACTTTAAGAAAGCAAGACAATTTTTTACGTACCATATGAAAGATCCTAAAATACATAATGATATTCATCAGATCTATTCAGAATAGACAAAAATATGGCCAAATACAAGATGTTATTTTCCACTCCAGATCTGAGCTTTTCCTTTGCATTCATTGTCCTCGTGCTACAGATATTACAAAGGATGTTTGAGGTCAAACTGTATGACCCACATAAAAAAATCAGCATTTAACCAATAAAGAAATGGAAGCAATGGAGGAATACAGAATGGAGGAATAAAGATGACACTTGAGAAGACTTCAAATAAATCAACAGGATTTCAAGAGATGAAGCCAGAGACACAGGTCAGCTCTTCTGAACCCCAAAGCAATGTACCATGGCACTTTGGCACTGATGAAATGTTATCACTGCTCTACCTTTGGAAAACATAGAATTTTAAAGTAGTTATGTAACTGAATATAGCTTTGGATTTATTTTCTTTTTTTATCCAGCTCAACAAACTTCATAGCAGTAGAGGAGAATTAACTTCTGTTAAATGTCTTTGAATTTGATTCTTTAGAACACTTAGGGAAAGGGGAAAACAAAACCACCCAAGTATTAATCATATTTGCTGTTCTATTTCCAAGAGCTTGCTTATATAAGTGTAACAGTGTAGGAGACTTACCAACTTTTAAAAAATAAATTATTAGTTTTCCATGTACACTGTGTTTTAGCACTGTCCCTCACCACAGCTTTCTCCACCACCCTAAAACACTGTAAATGGCAGCAAAAGAAAACTGAACCTCGACAGTCTCAATCTGTCCAGGAGGTATTCACACAACTTCCTTGCCCAAGCCTATTTTGCCCTCTCAGAGGCAGCACAGTGTTCACATGGTCTGTGATTAAAGCTATGAGCAGCCCAACTTGATGGCCCATTGCTGGCATCATGGTAAAGTGCAAGAACTTGATGAAGAAACACAATTTGTGGAAAGAAGGTTTATATACTTGGGTTCAGACTTATAAAAATGCCCTGTGGTATTCAGATGTGTTTAATTCCAGCTGGACTCACTGAACTAAAATGAAAGGTACTTGGACACAAATGTAATCAAAAAACCTCACAGATGAACAGGTAACAGATAACCACAGATGAAACACAACAGTATAGTCCAGAGACTTACATTTGCTATTAAAAAACTGTGTAGAAAAGGAGAAAAACTATATATTTATCTATATTATGTATATTAGATATATATATATGATTTTACATATTATATATACATATATACAGGCACTAATATTGTCAAGACATCACATAATGCAAAGGATTTTATCACTGCTAAAATGCTGAATACCACAGAACATACTGTGAACTTTTCTTGAAAAATACTGGAAATAACTCATTTCCAAAATAGGAACAGATCTGCAACCCTGAGTTCAAGAAAATATTTATGAGCTTCAAGCCCATGCACACTGTAGTTCTACTTTGATCTATGCCTTAGATGCTTGTTAAGGGAAGATTTTAACACCTGAAACATAACAGTCCTTTGAGGCAGCACTTACTGCTCTTTTGTGAACTGACTTTGTCAGAATGAGGCACAACATCCATAATACATTCTGAAAATTTTATTAACTGCAGCTATACAATTACCACTGCCTTCTTTTGGAATCCAGTTAATGAGACAGTAACTGCACTATCATTCAGATACATTGCAATTTTATTTTTTTAATTAATTTCTATTTATATGTTCTTTTGGAGAACACATGTTTCCTTAAAGAGGACTAGAGTTACATATTAAAAAAAAGAAATTTCAAATTTTTCTTCCTGGTCTAGGAAGGATTCTTTGCTTCAAAGTACAGATTTTCATTTCCCACATGCCTAGTAATATGGGTATAGAAGCATATTTTTATTTTTTCATATTCAGCTTCACAACTCTTAAATTGGAATTGTTAAAATAATAATAATAATCCAATAGGCAAGAGACCTAGAGAAACAAACCTAGTTGCTTAGGTTTTAGCATAATACAATATAATCAGAACACTATTTGCTTCTTTAGAATTATTTTTAGTACAAGCAGACCTCAACATTTTAGCTTCTGACATGAAAAGCGAACATATTTCTCTTACTTCACCCTAATTAATGCATAACAGTTCTTCTGAACCTCCTTCACAAATTACAGAATCATGTGCATTTTGTTAAGCAAAATGTTCTGAGTCTTCCCCTCAAGATTGCATGGGTCAGGTCACAGATTTTTCATTTCCTTCACTAGTAACATTTCAGCTAATTTGTGCTTGCCTTGAGCATCAGGCTAGTCATTTTTCTATTTTATTTGGGGTCATCAGAATTTACAATGACCTACTTCCTTACTAAACAAGCATGTTATGAAGTATTAATGGGTCTTCTGTCTTACAGACTGTGCTTTCACACTGGGTAAGAGAAAACTTTCAGATCAGAGAAAAGCAATAAGGAAGATCAAACGTATGGAATGGCTTCTAAACAAGGAAAGATAAACAATTTTCAATTCTGCAGCCTAGGAAAGAAATTATAGAGGAGGTGTGACAGAGGTTTATAAGTTCATAAATGATGTGGAAAGGGTGAACTGAGCTCAACTGTTCAATCTTTTTCAGTGTAAGAACTTGGGGGATGCAGACAGATGACAGGTTAGAAACAAGCAAGAGATGTTTTTTTCTTACAACACAGGTAGGCTGATAAACTCTCTGTCACAGGAAGCTGTTAAGCAGGATGAATTCTACTGAAAGATTGAAAGAAACATAAAGTTTTTAAAAGGCCCAGCTAGGTCAGAAAAAGAAGCAAACAATAGGTTTGTAAGAAAAGATAAGTAAAAAATAAGCAAAAATATATTTTAAACCAAGGAATGAGGGAACCAAAAAGAAGACATAAATTTTGGAAGAAAACTTCCAGCAATTTACAAGGAGAAATTTGAATTTGGAAAGCTACAATAAAATGGCAGACTTCACAGAATCACTGAAGGGTATAGTTGAAAGGGACCACAGATGGCTCTTGAATTATCTTCAGACTTCTGACTTTTGCTAGTTTATAGTCAATGATAATCTGAGGGTGCCACTTTCAGAGCTATCAACATGATGGCAAATAGTCCTAGTTTTCAGGAAGGGAAGATTTATTTTTCTTTCCATAGTGCAAAAGAAGCAAATTTAGTGCACACACCTCAACTGCAATAGAACACTGCAGACACATAGGAGCATCATCTTGAAGCACTCAAGGCCATCTTTTGCCCTACCTCTTAGCTCCTCAGTTCTCTGAGATACCCCATTATGCTTCATATCAAAGAATCCAAACTGAGCCCAGCATGACTGAGAATCTCAGCACCACTACCTTCCTCAAGCTGTTTTCACACAGCGAATAACAGCTAAATTTCTACTAAGAACATAAGGAACTGTGTCATATTTCAAGGATGGAAAGAGCATTCATTACTGTAAATCCCTTTTCACAAGCTATATTCAATCTTTCTCAAAAAATTATAACAACCTTTCTGGCTTGACTCTAACACCCTGAGCTCACCTCTGCTCTGCACCCTTATATTTGTTTCAGTGACATTGAAGAGGAATAAAAATATGCTCCACTACCTGAATGCTCAATGTCTCTCTAGGGACATCGTTGTCTGCTTAGGCAGTTTGCATCAGAAAATCTTTCCCTTCTCTCTGCACACCCAGAGCAACTGCCTGCAGCAATCCTTCACTGCCAGGTATCATATCAGTTCAGTAATTATGGAGCAGCATTTCCACACTTACTCTTCTTTAACTCTGATATTATTGTGGTTGTGGGGAACCCTTATGCTGACCAGCAAATGTATAATGAAAAATCAACTACCTTGTCATGCAGTAATGGCTGCAACTCCCAGGGGATAGGGAAGTTTAATGTTTTCTAATGATGACCACGGCCAGATAACAGTGCTGACCACAGCCTGGTTATCTGCTTTTATTGTCTTGTTCATCTATTCTCCCATAACTGTTCATTTTCCAAACCACTATGATCCCTCCTTTTCCCCACTTTGCTTCCTCCCCTAAACATCCCATCCTAAGTCAGTTGATTGTCCAGTTTGCTCTGATTAGGTTATTGGGGTTCCTCTGTCACTGTTTCCCTCTTCTTTCATATTTTTTGCAAATAGCTTTTAATTAAAGGGGCAGAAATTTGCCATTCAAGACCCACCAGTATCAGTCTCTTACTCAAGAATTGCACCATGCAATTCAAATGCAGAGCTGGGTTTAACACTGAGTCTTTTGAGGAAAAGAGGGTTGCAAAGGAAGATCTTCATTTGTACTCTGTTCTAAACCTGCAGGAGCTTAAAGGTTGCTGACAAAGCCCAGGACTGATGGCACAGGTAGGTCCAGGGAGGATACAGAGGAATATATGTGTTTTAAAAGGTTCCTGCTCGATCCCCCACTGTCCCAGGCAGGCCAGCTCTGCTTGTGTGCAACCCCTGGATTTGACTCAGGAATATTTTTAGCGAATGCAGCCCAATGGAAGGTGAAACAATGTAGTTCAGAGAAAATAACTAGATAATGATTTCAGGGACTACATGTGCACTATGTGAAAGAGATTCTGAAGTGACACAGTCAATACCAATAAGAGTAAAATGGGAATCATCTCTGCATTCAGAGTTCATTGGTGCAGCATCAATAAACTGAACTAAGAAAGTTCCAAATTCCCAAGGAAAACATTTACTAAATAACTGGATAGAAGAAAAAAAATGGTGTCATTATTGATCACTGAACAGCAAATAAAGCAACATCTTAGAACAAATAATAGAGAACATTATTAAAGGTGCCTCATTACCCATCTTTCAACTTTTCAGTATTCTCCTTCTCCTATTTATTAGCATTTATGCTTTTGTCTCCATTTTCACACAGATAATGTAATGTTTATTCTCTGTCCTCTCCTTTTTGCTGTAGTTTCTTTTTTATTGTGCCCATTTCTCCACTTTCAAGACTTTGAAATTGCTATCCTATGCTTATTTAGTAAAAAACAAGGAGGGGAGAGGAAGGGGGGTGAGCAAGACAAGCCCGAAGGATCTTAACCAACCTGACTGTATTTGATGCTGTGAAATAAATTGAACATGATAAATGAGTGGATCTAAATAGCCTGTTAGGGCAGAAGAGCTGGGGTTGGCATGGCAGTACCTGGCTGCCCTGCCAGACCCTGCGGACACTGTCTCTGCAGCAGCAGCCTCTCCGGGTGTCACACAGGGAGAGACAGCTCTCTGTCCCTGCACACTGGCTGTGAGAGCAGGCTGGAGCAGGCAGGCCACCTGGGAGCACTGCTCCTTGTCACCCTGGGCTGTTCTTTCCACAGGCCACATTTTAATGGCTCACTCCACAGGCCAAGCAGCGTGTGTGTCTGTGTGTATGCAGGGGTCAGCACGAGTCAGCATTCAGAGACCATCAGCCAAATCCCAGCTGACTTCCATCAGAAGCTAAAACTCCATCTCATCACCTACTAGAGGAAACAGGATAACTGCACACCTCATATTTGCATTCACAGTGTGAAGCTCTCTCACACAAGCTGTTGCAAGCATCCTTGAATAATCCCAACAGTTTTACTAGAAGCACATATGTGAGTAAATGCTCATCAGGACACATTCTTTTCCTGTTTTAAAATAACTTGAGCAGGATCTCATCTCCACATGTCTGGGAGAAAAGTGTAGCAAATAAACTAGTAAATAGGACAGACACAGCTGCAGTGGTTAACCTGAACAAATATTACTGTGACAGAGAGACCATAGAGAGGGAGAGAGAGAGAGAGAGAAAGAGTATTCAAGATAAAGAAGATTGTTCAAGTGGCCACTAGAAATCTTTTAAATTAACAAATTTATTCACAGCAAAACTTGATTTATCCCTTTGGAGCAAAACTCAGTTTTGGCTTCTAAAACACAAAAGTGTGCCTGTGTTGAAGAACACAGAATCTGATTCTTCAGAATCTGACCTACTCACTTGCATTCATTAATGTTGCAATAATTTTCCCCAGTTTTAAACTGACACAATGAACTTTAAAGTCCTTCTTTTCATACTCTTCTGCAGCAGCATATAGTGGCAACAACTGTTTGAAAGACAGGCACTGGGATCTTGAATAATTAGTACTTTGCATGCATGGAAGTCTTCCTGCTTACATGATCAATGAAACCAACTACTTGTGCTTAGGAAAGAGAAAAAATTCTCTGGGTCCAATTAATAAGAATTGATAAAGCTGTGGAGGGCACCAGCTTCCTTCTTCAGCATTGAGAACAAAACATCTGCTGGAATCCTTTAGGGTGATTTTGCTCAGGGTGATTTTCCTGTCCTGCTGAGGCTTCAGTCAACGCTGGCCTATCAGCCTTAGTTCTGGGCACCCAAAAGTATTTGAATTTTCTGCAGATCTGTGCTATTTCAACATTGGCAAATCTTAATTTTTTGGTTAAAAGACTAAAGGCCTTAGGATTAACTGTGCTATTGTATATCCAAAGACACAGAAGCTGGCATAAGGTTCAGATGCAGACAGGTCTCTGCACAGCTTTGTATTTCCAGAGCAGCTTAAGTTCTGTCACACAGCCTCAACTCCCAAAGCCTGTGGACCTAAGCTAGCCCGGGGCAGAGACAGCTTGATTACTTCAGACCTGTGTTCTTGGGGTTTCTGAGCTGACAGATTGCCACACATCTGTGAGAAAATACATCCCCAAAGCAGCAAAGAAAATAAAACTGCAAATAGAACATAACTATGTCTGATATACTGCAGCCTTTGCTGTTTGCAGACTGCTGCAATCAAAGTTGTAACTAATAATGCCCCACTCAGAAACAGGCAAGATCTAGCAGAGTCCAGGCAGGTGACCTTTGCAGCAAATATGCATCATACCATCTTTAGTATACCCATAACCAGTTCTAAACTGATGGCAGATAAACATAATTTATTACACATAACTAGAGGGAGGTACAGGAGAGATGTGATTTCTTCTCAGGCCCACAGATAACAAACAATGATGCCACTCACTGGGTATGTAGGAACACCTTGAGAGACAAAAGAATATGCAGTGCAATTTCCAAAGATGCAATCCCTGTGAAGAATTTGGAATTTGTGGATACACAGAATCATAGATTTTTCAGGGCTGGAAGAGATCATGATCCTCCAATCCAACCATCCACCCAGCACTACCTCTGTAACCCCTAATCCACTGAATCACATCATCCAGCACCAGATCCAGGTTTACTTCAAGGTTTGCAGATCTCCTCCAGCTTTGTCTCTGTTGCTAAACCAGAGTGGAAGGCAGTTTTGAGTTCCATGATCATGGCTTCTGTACAGCTGTTCCCTTGCTCACTAGCACCATTTTCATCTGTACTGCAAAGCATATTTTCCCAGAGCCTCGACATGTCTTAGAGGACAGAATATGTCAGGAATGTTTTGGAAGAAGTCGACACCCGACCGCCGTGTTTGGGGAAGGGAAAAGGAGCAGGAGGGAGGTTAGGCAGGTAAACAAAAGCTGTGCTGTGCTACCAGCTCCAGGGCCAGAGAACAGCTCTCTTTTACAAGCAGCATAGCTTGTAAAAAAGCCAAAAAAAATTGTGGCAGAAGTTTACTTATTTTGCTCCTGGCCTCCACATGCTTATTTGGAGGCATTAACTGATTCCATCCCAGGACCTGCAGGATGGGCCCTTGGAGGCTGCAGTCCAGGCAGTTCTGCAGCCTGCATTTCACTGAAAGACATGGCAGAAGTGTGCTGAGGGAAACAAGGGCTATCCAGGGACTTGCATGAGCACACACTGACATGAGTGCACAGGAGTGCAAATTTTGGAAGATGACTGCAAGTGGAATGACTTCTACTTGATCAGTAGTGGTGTAGTACTGGTGGGTGGAGGGGCTTAAACAACAAATAGATCACATCCTATTGCAGGAATCTACAAAGAGGTGAGGTCTTGAACCACTGACTCACCAAAGTCTTCTCCACACAACAACAGATGTTTGTGCTCCTGGTCCTTATTTTATGCTGCAGTGGCTGACTGAAATGAAAGTGGCTGACAGGGAAATGTATTCAGATATGGATAGGGAAAACATTTTTCTTCCACAGAATTCTTACAAATAACATGTAGAGAAAGACAGTAATTCTTTGAGTACATGAAATGACAAAGCATCATGCCTAGAGTGAGTATCATCCACAGAATTTAATGTTCCAGCTGCAATAGGAAATGAACTAATTCACAATAAATTTGACAAAAAGTGCCAAGCTGTAAAAATACTATGTAACTGAAAAGGCTGGCCAACATCTGTGAAAATGGAAGGAAATCAGCAAAACTAGCTCAGAGGAAGTAACTAAGATTCTTTACCCAAAAAAAATTATCTGGACAGACAGTATTATAAAATTCTGAATTAATGGGTTTAACCTTTTCCTGGTAAGCTATGTATGTTACAGTCATCCTTAAAAGGATCTGGAATACAATTCCCTTGCAAAAGGCATGCTGTATAGGTGACAGTTTTGGAAGTATGGTAGCCTCAAGAAAAAGCTTCTGACATAGACATTTTATAATTTCATGGACATACTGAGGACTGGGGGCTTTTTCAACAAATTAATTTATATTCTGAAAATTAAAATTGCTAAAAGAAATTGACATCTGCAGAATAAGAAATGTGAGGTAAAGTAGTATGAAAGTGATAAATATTTGTTGCTGATAAAAATATTAACTCTAATAAAGTTAACACAAATGTCAATCTAATCCTTTCAGGAAAGCTTAAGAATCAATGTTAACTGGAGTTACTTGATAACTCATGGAGATGTTTCCATGACTTAAAAAAAGGGAGGCATTTATTATTTACCTTCTGTACTTTGATGGTTTCCTGCACATCTTACCAGGACTATTTCTATGCATTTCTTAGATGCTGATTTTGGGCTGCAGGTAAATGGTGCTTTTGAAAACCCACATGGCCATTTCATTTCACAATATAATTCTAGGACTTTGCTGAATCTGCCATCACACAAAGTATTACTCGTCTTCCATTTACAGCCTCAGGGACTTTTTGGATCACATTCATATTCTCTATGTTTTTGTTTAAATACTCTGAAATGGAATTATACATTCTCCTACATATCTATACCCTTGTAGGCAAGTGGCCTCTTTGTAAGCACATCCAAACTGTACAGATTGCCTTAAAGAATGAGTGAAACACAAAGTACATCTGCTGATTGTGAAAATTAGTTAAAAACCCACAGCAGATGGCATTTCAATGTCTGCCTACATAAAGCATAAAATCAAGAGTAAAGAAAATGTGCAATAATAAAAAAAAATGCCTGCTGCATTGTGCAATGCAGGACAGAGTCTTCCTCCCTCAAAGTGGCTCCCAGCTGCTGCACAATGTGCTGAGCCAGACTGGGGTGGAGAGAGAAAAGGGAAAAGGCACGAGGTGCAGAACAGTGGCAGCTGCTGCTACAAGGAGTACAAGGAACAGAGCCTCCCTCCTTCCACAGCAGTCACTGCCCTCCACACCTGCAGCAGGAACAACAGCGTGAAGCTGAGCAGCAGGAAGCAGAGTTGTTTGACTGCACTACCTTCACAAATAACCCTTCTCCTTCTCCTTAAAAAAAAAAAAAAAAAAAAAAAAAAAAAAAAGGTAATATTCAAGGAAAAAGGATAAATCCAGCACCCAGTAACAGCTTTTTGACATTCAGGCTGAATGAAGTTCCTGTGTGCTTTAAACTTTCACTGTGCAGCTTTACTGCCTCAGGGGTTGTACAGCACGGGATGTACTTAAAGACATAGGCTTTTTTTCCCAGACTTTTTTAATAAACATATGATTTTTTCTTCCACTGTGTGATAACAGCTAAACCAATTTCTACTCTATTTCTGAACCCTAGAGCGGTACATTTTCTTCTTTTATAAGCCAATGAATACTGGTGCTTTTTATTTTTATTTTTCTGCTGTGCCACTCTATTACACAAAATAGTTTTTGCAACTATCATCACCTCTTAAAGTTACTAAGTTAACAGATAAGTTTAAATCAGTGTTCTAAACAAAAGCCTTTTGCATGATATGTTGCTGCATGTGGATTAGCATGTCTAAATATATATTATAGATGAAAAACAAAGTTGTCCATCTTAGAAAATCCTGCTACACTTCTGATTGTAAGCTTTAGGTATAATTTTTTTCAAGATGTGTAGTAATGAAGAAGTTGTTGTGTTTTTTTAAATAAAGCCAATTCCCTTTCTTAATTCACTGTTATTTGGTTAATTTATTTCTTTTCCCTGAATAGGCCACAGTTATTGATTTTTAATTTTGTAAGAAGAGACCTCAGCTAGCTGATGGCAAATTCACAAGATCTTGTGGATGAAGCCTTGGAATTTCCCAATTCAAACATTCCTGAAAATAAATTTTTCATTTAGTATGTGTTTTTCTCCCACCACAACAGAATTATCTATTATCTTAAGAATTATCCAGGCTATAAGATCACACACACAAAAGATTTTAGCAGAAGTTGCTACTAACTATTTCCTTTTGGTGTATGCATTCCTGAACAGAGTCCAAAGCCAACATAAAGTTGTGTGTATGCACACATGCATTCTGCCTAACTACAATTTTGTGCCTTTAGAAACGACCCTTTTTACAGACCCTTTTACCAAAAAAATCCTCCAAGGTAAAGAACACTACTTTAAAAAAAAAATTAAAAGGGGAGTTTGTAGTGATTTAGCAAAGGTTTGGAAAACACACAGCTCATGAAAAATTATTGCAAGGGCAACAATATTGCCTGCTGATAAAGTAAAACTAAAAGACTACAATAAAAAAAATCAGACTCCTCATATAAATCATAAGAGGAAAGAAAAATGGAAGCTTATAAGATGTTTAATTATTTTGCTTACCTCTTTTTTTAACAGATTAAGAACAAAATTACCTCTAATGATACTATCAAGCCATTATGAGATCAGACTGGTTAACTAGTTGATAATAGAATAAAAAAACCAGAGTTATTTGATTAGAATCTGTTCTGGTTTGGGGAAAAACAGGTTGTGTGTTTATAGCAAAAGATGGCAGTTAAATACTTTCCATTCCAGGAATAACTGAAAGGGATGTTAAAGTTGTGAGAGTCTTCTGAGCCAAATGCCTTTACATCAGAATCAGTCTTCAAGCAGTCCTGGAGCAGACAGAACAACTTCCTCTGCCTGGCAGTGGGATTCTCACCTGAAAGAGGGGACAGAGTCCCAGATTCCAGACTGTGCACCTCGTAAAGGTTAGGATTAAAATTTTCAACAGAAAAAAGCCCCAAAACATACATACACAGTTACTTTTTTCATAAACTGGGGCTGGAACACAGGACCCTTTTTCCCCCTTCCCACCAGAGATGCCACAGCTGGGCATCACGTTGCCCACAGGAGCGCACGGGGAGGCTGAGCTGGGTGTTCCACTGCAGAGGCTGTGTCTGTGCTGGGCTGAGCTGGGTGTTCCACTGCAGAGGCTGTGTCTGTGCTGGGCTGAGCTGGGTGTTCCACTGCAGAGGCTGTGTCTGTGCTGGGCTGAGCTGGGTTTTTCAATGTAGAGGCTGTGTCTGTGTTGGGCACAGCAGCACACTGACCCCTTTGTAAACCTGGCCCCTATTAGCATTTGGCACGGGTGCAGCTGCTCCTGGCATGCTCCCCTAAGGCAAATGCCCACGCTGCAGGAAAGATGTTGATGAAGCACAAGTGAGGAGTCAAAGAAAAACTGTGAGAGTGATGAAAGGCTTAGCTAGTGCAAAAGCAGGCAACTCGTTTGTTTTACTGACAAAAAGGTTATGAGGCAAATTCATGATAGTCTAGAAGCACTCTCACAGGAGGAACAGAAATTGGATCCTGTTGGGTCTGTCAGCCTACCGGCCAAAAAAATGGGATCCAGAAGCTGGATGACAAGACTGGACAAATTTCTAATAAGAAAGATGAACAGAATTCTAACACTGATACTCAACAGCCATGGCAAAAATATGAAGGCTTGTGGAATCTCCATCATTCCTAATTTTTAAACCATGCTGTATTCCCTCTCCCTGAAAAACATGTAGGTCAAACAGAGACTGCTTCATGTAATCAGCAGAGAGTCTGTTGAAGGATTCTTTATCCCAGCAGGAGAATTTATCTCAGTATCTCTAATTGCAACAGACCCTGGATCAAGAGCACCCCACGCTTTGCAGCTTTAAAAAAGCCACTTTTTTGATGTAAAATCTTACATCAAAAAAAGGAGGATAACTAAGGAATGACAAAACCAATCAGATAGGCTCTGCCAAATTTCAAAATGAGTGGATGCTTTGGAACATTGATTTTTCTCTTCTCACAGACTGAAGGTATGATTAACTTTTAAAATGCTATGGGATGCCAATCAGTCACTGAAAGATGCTGAAAAATTGAAGAAGGTCCAGCAAAGGCCTATCAAACACATTATAAGGCAGGAGAACCTGACATAAGAAGAAAGACTGAAGAAAGGCTGTTCAGCCAAGAGAAAGCTCAGAGAAGATATAATGGAAGTCTCAAATATAGGGAGTAATTATAAAGGAGATGCAGGTATTCTCTACAGAAGGATTCTTGCTGCATATACAAGATATATATATATATATGTACACACACACATATATATATACTATAATACCCTATATGAACTTAAGGTATATCATTGTCAAGTGTTATTTCTCTTTTTCAGGCACTCAACATCTCTAGTCTAAGCCCTTATTTGTGGTCATGATTTTCAAAAGCAAAGAGCACAAAATAAACATTTTTTTGCTTACACTCCGAAGTATAAACAATAGTAATCTAAAAATGTACAGAGGGCAAATGAAATGTAGTCAGGGAGCTTCATTTAGTCCTTCCCACAAAATCACAAGAATGCCGTGCATTCGAGTAACTGCCAAGCTATTCATAACACTTAACACATTTTACAAATACAAAATAGAAAACTAGTAACAATGCAGAAACTAAACATTCTTAACAAGTTTACAAACTGTGGAAAGACTGCTACTCTTTCTGAATGAAACAGGAAGTTACAGAAGAGAGGAAAGACAATAATTCTACCTCACACAATATGATTTATCTTTTTAATTCTGTAGACTTGATGGGTCTTAAAATACAACATCTTCTGAAAATATTGTTTTAGATATACCAAATGTTAATGGTCTAGAAAGATAGGCAAGAAAAAGAAATAATTTATTTGGGAACTTGAACCCAAAACAATTTTAGAGGAGTGGCAAATATTAATACTGCTTTAGCAATGTATCGATGCCCAGAATAAAAGCCATAGGTTAACAAAAAAGCTGAAGTGTAATATTCTCCCTGATTTTTCCACTACAAATATGAATAACTGTATTACTGAATTGTTCAAATACTATATTAACTGCAGATGACCACAGTTCTTGCTTAACATATAGCACAACTTCACAACTTCCACAGAAAACCACTCAACTAATCCAAATCAGCAAGAGCAAAGCAAAACTACCTTGCTCATAATTTAAAACTTCTACAGAGAATTACATCTTAGAACATATTTTGTTTACCAGACTTCAATTTCAATATTCCATAGAACATATTTCTGCAGCAATAAGTGGAAATAAAATTTATTTTTCTGAACAGCAAGTTACAAGGCAGGGCATTTTTAAAATTACTTTTAGGCACAGTATTTTTCAAAGTAAACCGTTAAGTATATTAAAAGGTGAGTAGAAACTATTATTTGCTTTCTTCTTATTAACAATAAATAGTATGATATCTGTCTTGTTCTTTCAGTATGTTTATAAAAATATTTTCACTTTAAAGCTTCAGTAATATTTTGATGCAAAAGTTAAAATAATTACATTTCTTTAACATGGCATAACTGTACTAAAAAACCAAACCCATGTCTTTGTTTTTCAAAATGAAATCTTATGGGTTTTTTTTTTTAAATACAGATTTTTATAAATGTCAGCTGGGATTGTCACATTACTACAACTAAAACATAATAATTCATCATTTAAAATATCTTTAAATGAGTAAGGAAAAACAAATCCTAATATTTGAATTTTTACAAATTATTAATCTGCAGTATGTCATGGTAGATTATCAGAGTTTAGTTACAATTCAAGACACAACTGCAAACACACACAGATTCCCAAAATGTCATGGAGTCTGGAGCCAACCAGTCTTGTTCAATTACTGGGACCAGTCAGGGTGATGCTATAAAATTCCTATAAATGGCTGAGAATTACAGAAGGAGGACAAGACTACAGCAGACTTGTAGAGGGCAATATCTTCACAGCAGAACTTTAACCCAGCTGACAAGCATATTCAAAGGAACAATGTCAAAGATGACATTTTGCTACCTGTAAAAAATCCTTGGTCTTGGAAGCAAGGCCTTAATGAGGTGAGGAGAGGAACAACATGCATTACAAACCAGAGGGGTAGGGCACCTACTACAGTACATCTGCATCACTTATTTTTTCAAGTAATTGAAGTTTTTACACTATTAAGTACTAATGGCTTTAGACCCACCACTTCCATGTGTCATTTAGGAAGACATAACTTTACTGACACCCTCATTATCAGAAAGAGAATTACCTGTGAATTAGCAAATCAGAAATCAACTCAGAAATAAGCTGATACTCCCAAGCACCCAGTGAGGCACTCCTGGCTCACCTGCCAGGCTATTCCATGCACAGTTAATGATCAGCTGCAGAAAGCACCTACCTGCCACACCAGGTGCTCCTTCACATCAGCTGTGCCTGACAGGCAGACGCTCAACACGATGGTGTGAGAGGCAGAGGTCAGGACACTGGCCACTATAGCATCCCTCATGTTGAAGGGCAGCATGGTGTACACCACAAAAATGATGAACAAGAAAAACGATACCTGTGCGAGACACCAAGACCAAAAAGAAGCATGTCAAATTCACTTTGGAGTAAGATTTTTAAAACAGCATTTAATTTTGAACTGTCTTCAGTGTAAAGTTACACACCAGTTTTTCACAGGAAAGTCATTGCTAACCACTGAAGAAAATTGATCTAGGAACAATTAATTTTAATGTGTTGAAAAATTTAGATTATATTAGACTTAAGAAGTGTGGCTTCAATATGCAAAATCACAGTTTAATATCTACAGAATACTCCAAACTTCAAATTTTACTTCAAATTCATAGTTTCAAATTTTTATTTTTATTAATACTCTAGGTACAAGTAAAGAGTTATCCCCAGGAGTGGCCAATTCTGATTGTGACCTCCATTGCAAAACAATCTGCCAAACTTCTCACAGAGCTTTCATTTCAATACAGAGAGATTTTGTACATCCTAATAAAATTAAGAATTCACAATATAATATATATGATATTATGAAAAAAAGAAAGCTCAAGTTCAGCCAAGAAATTTGATTTAAGATTGTATTTCATATGTATCTATATGACCTATGTCAAATTTCATAAAATCACTATATTTTAAGGTAATACATTTATTTAGTCAAGAAAAACGGCTTCAGAAAGTCACAGTCCACATGCAGAATCTCCTGTCAGCTTCTTTTTAAAGGGTACTAGTGTACAAACTAACCTTATGGAACAAATGCATAGCCCAACCCGTAACAGCAAAAGGGATTCCTTCTCTATACATAGAAAATATGTATTTGATGGTATGCTTATGTTCCAAACCCCACCACACATTTGAGAAAATGTAACTAGATTTGGGACACAGGTTTTGCACACATAAGTAAGTAGGCAATTCTGAAAACATGCCAGCTTGTATATAATTATATTCTCCATGTAAAGCTTTCCATCAGTTTGAGTTGACATGCAATCCTGTTCACTGTTGCATGCACACAGTAGAGAACACAGAAAGCTCCCAGGCAGGTATGAGCAAGAGTAATTAGTGTCAGTCTATATTCTTCACATCTGCATGTGACAACTACATAGTCACAACTGAAGCCTAAGGTATGTGCAGCTGCAGGACAGTGGAGCCATTCTTGTCCATCACGGGGACAGACCAGATGGAGAAGTATGTCCACTTCTGTTATCCATTCCTTTCTCTCCAATCTCTCTATTAAGATAAATCCAGCTCCTTCCTGATCTGTCATACTCTTTTCAATGCTGCCAGCTCTCCCATATACTCGAGTCAAATAGTTCAAAGGCATGAAATGAAAGAAAACTACAAAGGAAATGAGGGATAATAAGAAAATACAGGAAGAAAAAGGCAAAGCTTTTGCTTTGCATCTCTACACTTCCAATCTACCAACAGACAGCACAAGAAAACAAGTGTTTGATATCTGGTTGTTTTCCGCTCTCCCTAAAAGTTTTTACAGTGATCAGATGTCAGCAAAACCAACAGCAAAGAAAAGGATGTACAAACTTGGTCTAGGTAAGAGAAGGGTTATGCCAGTATGATGTTTTAAAACTCCTGGCTGAGGAAAAATCAACTCTGATACTGACAGAAGCAGCTGATAGTTTCAAAACTTGAGAAAGATGTAGAAAGCTCTGGTAGGCTAGAAACGAGAGATATAGCATGTGCCTTTGAAAGGCTGGGGGAAAGGGTGAAACTCATCAGCTTCACTTTAATTCCTGTAGCAGTAACAGACAATAGTAATGCATTTACAACAATTCATAATCAAGAGTTCAGAAAGTTAAGAAAAATGTAGGTAACAGGCAACATGATTTTGCTGAGAAATCATGTTAAAGCAATTACATCCTCTGTCATGAAAACAGGCATCAGTAGAGGGGAAAACCCAAATAATGAGTTAGGCAGTAACAAGGGATGTGAAAGGTCCTCCAAAACAGGCTTAAGATGAATGGATGTCAAAGGCAAAATACCCTACTAACATGAAAAACAAGCTGCCTAAAACATGTTTCCATTTAAAAGCCAGGCTGGATTGGACCCTGAGCATCCTGGTCTGGTGGAAGGTGATCCCACCCAGGTCACAGGGGTTGGAAGTAGATGACCTTTGTTTCCTCCAACCCAAACCATTCTCTGATTTTATTATTGAAAAATAGTTTGAAGAAGAATCCCAGATCCAAGTCCTGGAAGAAGGATTTCAAAGGCTCCCATTATCAGTGATTTTTCATGTAAACAACATTTTGTTGTTTCCAGGTTAAGCTTTCTAGCTGCCTATGTGGCAATCAAATATTTGTGAAAATTTTATTATTAAAAAATAAAAGAAGCATTATTTAACTAGTTTGTCTCAAAAACTATAACTTGCATATTTTTTTGATATCTGACTTTATAGCCGGACTAAAGGGTCCACTCCATTTGTTTGGTAGTGCTAAATACATTTCTAAACTTATTAGTGGATGTAAGACAGAATGCTTTGCTTTTCAACTTTGACATAAAACAGGATACTAAGCATGTGGACAAGATTTTGTCATTTTGCAATGCTTCTAGTGGCATCAACTGTATCAGCTCCAAATTCCTTGCATATCTGTAAAAAACTATCTGCTCTATAAGTTACCTCACTGCTTTCCTTGGCCAAAATGAATGGATGATTTCAACATTCAACAGCTACAGAGAATACTTTTAGAAGGTTCAGCCCCTACTGACATAACATATGCAAATAGGCTGGGTTGCAGAGGAACTGTGTTAAAGAACACTTGATTTAAAAAAACGGACCCATCAGTTCTTAGATTTCCATATATTTGCAGTCTTGAAATTTGGTGTGAATGCTGTTGAAAAGCAGGACATCTATCAGTCATACTAAGGAAGAAACTCCCCTCCAAAATACATGTAGAAAATGGCACCTATCAATAGCTCTTTAATTCTTTGCCACACTGCTTTTCCCCTATTTCTAGTAGTCGTCTAATGACTCAAGAGAGCTCCTTTTATCACAGAGGTTGCTTTTTTATTTCACAGTGGCTCAAGACAGTTTTTCCCATGTAGCCTGAAACAGCACACTTCTACCCTTCATCTTGACTGTAAACATACATAGTACATAAGACATGGGACCTTTCAACATATTTCAAAATGCCAGTGCATTTAAGTTTAATATTGTAGAAGTTAACACACAAAGACTTTTCAGCAAGTAGAAAGAGGAACAAGCTTCTTGGTCTGAATCAAAGTCTGCAGAATGGACAATGTCCCTTGACACTGATCTTCTTCACAAATGGCCCTTTTCCATTATCACTTTGTAAGAAGTGGCAGAATTTTGCTGATACCAACATTAAAAATCAGTGATGGCAAGCTCTGAAAGACCCCACTATCTCCCTGCAAGACTTGCTAATGCTAATGATCACAGCATGGCTGCACTTGGTGTGTCTTCAGGTCAGTAAACACAGTGTTAATTTACAGTGAACTATTTTTGACACTATTAAAAGTAGCATGTTCCACCAAATTGTGCCACAATCACAAGGCTTGTCATTGTTATGTTGGAAGCAGTCTTTTGTGTGGGTCATCACTACGACTGCCTAGTTGAAACATGCTTTTTGTCCAGATCTGAACCTACCTTGCTTTAGGAATTTGATTCTCAGATGCTTTATCCATGAGTTTATGTCATCCATACCTTGGACATGGGAGTGCTTGGGCATTGATGGTGTGCATCACTGCATGTAGCATTCACTTTTGATTAATGTTGGTGTAACATCTCACACACAAGTATGTGGCTTTCCTGCTTTGATTGAGGGGTATCCACAACTCTTGACTGTCACAGCTTGGCAGCACTGGTTCTCTGTTCTCTTGCTGCTCTCTGTATTTCTTCTCTGCCATCTACTATGTAAGCAGCTCCTTTCCCCAGCCATTTAAAGGACAGTGCACTGCCCTAGTGTGGCTGCCTGGATGGGTACATAACACGATTTCTCTGCAGATTTTGTGCAGCTGCTTTCAGAAGGGCAGCAAAAGTTCACATACAGATTGCTGCAGTGATGCCACTGGAGCAAGCTGGACACCCAAATGGTAAAATGACACCGTGGTGTGGGATATGATGATCACAAACCCTTACAAAAACTCATTCTTGTCACAGAACACAACATAAAACTATGAGCAAACATCTTCATCATAGAAAATTGAAAGATTCAGGCTGTACAAGATAGAGAAGTAGATCCTTCTTTAAATTAAACCCATTAAAGAGCATTTTTCATGTTGGCAGTTTTGTTCCATCACCTCTAGATGTACATTGTCTACTACAGCCTTTAATCTGTTCTGTTGACTGTGAGCTGGGAGAACTGGCATGAAGTTGATATTTGGTACTTCACAGACATTGCTATTGGAAATGCCACGAGTTTGGACTGTGATGGCACAAACTACAGTGGACCCAAGCCATGAATCCATGCTGCATTTTGTGAATACAACCTGTTCTGAGACACTTTGCCTCCCTTGTGTCACCAGTTTCTGCTCCTCAGAGGGGTTGCCTTAACTATAAAGAGTATGTGAAGAAAAAATTTTAACATATTTTGCACATTAAAATCATCTTTCCTAGCACACAGGGTATCACAGGGGATGTTGCTTTGGCACCGAGAACAACTGTAAAAAAGATACTAATCATTCATTTTTTACAAATTATATTCCAACAATGACTCACAATTTCCCACCTAGACAGCCTTTTTTAACACTGTGTTAATACGGTTAATCAAAACAGGCTTGGCATGTGTGAAATTCACTCAAGCTAATGTTACTCTGACCAGAATTTCCCCCTGAGGAGCATGATACCTTGGCACTGAAGCTGGCCTGCAAATTTAAATGTACCATTTCAGTATGAATTAGGGAAAAGCACTTCTTTGGACACAGCCAGCAGTAGTAAGACTATAGCTAATAAAATATCTGTAGTTCTTCGGGAAAATTGCAACAGTGTTGGCTTTTCACTGTGTAACAATAATTAAACTGTTACTGTGTTTGAGTTTACAAAAACTCAAACTAAGTGGCCAGCCCACTACACACTCACTTTCAGAGGTTTTCCAACATCAGCTTCTTCCTCACTGTGTAAAAGGAGCAAAAATCATCAGCTGATTGAATAATTTTCCCTTGGAAAGACACTTGCATTCCAGCCACTGATTTCAAAAGCTGTCTGTACACTTAAGATCACAGAAGATGCTCTAGCTTTTCTAAAGAAATAACTAGGCTTCATCACATTTGGTATGACCTACTAATCTTAAAAAAATAGTTACAAATACTATCTTTATGGTTTAGTGCAATGGGTATTTTAAGACATTAGAAGGGTATTTATACAAGCTATAAGCTGTATACTAAAAACTTTGTGTTGGAAGTATAAAGGCTTCAAATATGTAAAGCTCTTTGCTTTTGTGATTCTGAAGTCCAGCCCCCCAACTTCTACCTGGGAAATGTTCAAAGAATAAAACAAACAACCTACACAAAACGAAAAAATTCAGAGTATGAAAATCATCTTCTGTTCTGAATCATCTATAAAAAGGCTAAAATCATGAAAGTATTGGATAGGTAAAGGTGGAAATGTTGTTCACCAAACCCTGAAACACCAGAAGAAAGGGTTCTCAATGGAACTAGAAGGTTAGTTTAAAAATGGTGAAAAGGAAGCCATTATCCTTTACCTGGTGGATAGCAATCTCATTGAACTTACACTATCAGGATCAAAAAGATATTAACTTAATTCATGGACACCTTATCCATAAACTAACAATAAATAAAGAGGGCAGGGAAATGTACTCTCTGATGTCACTAACACATGTATGGAGGCTGGGCAAGGTATGAAGGAAACTGACCCCACACAGTGATCAATTTGGCATGCTGCCTTTCAGTAGCAGCTCCTCTTGCAATTCTTGGAGACACATCACTGTGCTAGATGGACCATGGCCTTACTCTGCAGGATGCTCATGTGTTATAGTGCTAAGAGCCAAAAGTGCTTCAGAGGAAAAGAAAAAGATAAAGCAGTTATGACACAGTACCCTCCCTGACTTTAAAATAAAACAAGGCAATTCAGAAAAAAAGAACAGAAAGCACAGCAAGACTATGAATAGAAAGCATTGTAGAACCATTCCCTAGTTAGAATGAAACTGGGAGAGGAAATTTGAACTTTGAGCAACAGGAGAAAACACATAAGAAGCTAAATATTAATTTTGTATAAAAACAATTTTTCCCAAGTGCCTAGCATGCCATAAACCTCAAGAAACAAGTCAACAAGGAAGATTTGCTTTATATAAGATTTCATTATATACTCCACAAAATCATGCCCAAAATAAATTATTACTTCACTGTTTTTACCAAATATAAAGTTTTATTGTCTACTGATTGTCACAGAAGTAGTAAACAACTCTGTAAATCGTGCCTTGTTCTTTATCATAGAGAACTCTCAAAGTAATAATCCCTTTCTTTTGTGCACAGGTCTGTGTTTAATTGTCATCAGGAAACAGTCATTACAGCCTCTGCCAAAAAATTAACAACCATTAGCAAAACGGGAGAGAATAAAGGCAAGTTGATTGCACTAAAATGGATATTTAAAATAATTTTACAATAAGAGACATTCAAATGTGTTCCTAAAGTCACATATTAATGTGGCAGTAAGATGAAAGATTCCTAGAAAGGAAGGAAAATTCATATTTGAAATAATCAAGATATAAACTGATTGTAAGGTGTCTACTGTGTGATTGCATTCTGTGTCACAGAACCTCTTCTTTCACTGCATGGGATCAGTAGGAGACAAGAGATTTTGAAGGAGTGATCCAAGGAACATCAGCAGTGACCCACCAATTCGTAACAGCTTTTGGTCCTTTCTGCTACAGAAAGAGGAGACTGAGCTACCATCATCTCTAGTAGATTTGAGATTATTCCTGAACACTCTCAGAAAATAAAAAATTTCATTTACCTCCTCCTGTTTTTACCATCATTCCTTTCCTCACTTTCTCATCTTTCTGCTGTATCCTTCCACCCTTGTTTCAGCCACTATATTCTATGCACTCAAGAACACAGAATTTATTCTGCTGCACTGCTGCTAAATCCCTGTGAGCAGAAAGACAACTTCATAAAGCACAATATAGCCCGACAATGGCATCTGTTTGCAGTGACTTCACTCTTAACTGGACCAGATAACAATAAGCCATGTCTTTGTTTTTTCAGTGATGAGACAAGTGAAAACCATCAGAGATAATGAACTGATTGCTCATCCTTGTTATCTTTCCCTTCTGTGTTTTACTGTGTTAAATATCAAGATCAGAAATCTAGAATTGCAGCAATGATTCCAGATCATCACAGCAAACATTTTCTCTAGAAGGGACAGTTGATACCCTCTTTCATGCCATCTTAATAATTTATTTTATTTAATCTAATGACTATGAAAAAGGTATTATAGCATGTTATTAAAATTAAAACCTTGTCTTTCTATGCCATCATAAAACTAAAAGCAAATGTATTTACTTCTGGCTTAGAGGATGCTGCATGCTATTCAGAAGTCTAAACTGCAATTAAATTAACACATCTTAAAAGTAGAAAGATCCAAATAATTATATAGTATATGTAAACAGACTCAAGTCCTAAGCAATGAACTCCAATTTCACATGGACTGTTAAGGAGGAAATTTTGCAACACCCAAGCGCCATATCTCAAATTTGAAGGGAGTTGAATAATAACATACATTGAAAACATTTTCCAAGTTTCTATGAAGAGACAACTGTCAAAGAAACATAAAATACCTAAAAACCTAATCTGGTTAGAAAGGATGTGAAAATCAATGTTAAGATATGCATGCACATACACAGAAAATATGTGCAATAACAACAATTAATTTAAATTAAAAAATCAAACAAGCTAGTACAACAGAAGAATATACCACATTTCAGGAGAACCAAGGAGTTTTTTCTACATGTTGACATAAAAGAAGCCTAACAGTGAATTTTATCAACTACTATAAGAGAAAGTAAAACTGTTAATTCCAGCAAAAGAAAAGCAGAACAATGAAATTAAAATGCCAGTTTCTATCAAGGGGAAAACTAAAGGATATGTTTACATAATGCTAAACAATAACTGTGGTACAGTTATATGTTCCAAAATATTAGCTCACAAGTTTATAAACCCACAGATCTTAATGCTGAGACATTTTGGAACAGCAGGTTCAATAAAACATGCTCCAGCATCTTATAAGAGTACATGATTATGTATGTTTATTTTCCATGCTTCCTATACAACAGGTCAGCTCCAGAGAATTGAGGTAAAATTAGATTGGTAAAAGGAAAAATTAGGAAGTGAGAGCAGAAAACAAATGGTCAACTTTTACACTGAGAAGACTGATTCAGAGAACTCAAAGAATTTATTCAATGTCTTCCTAAATGTTTAATCAAAAGGAATGGAACAGTGAAGTGGCAATGATTGATGGAGTTTTAATAATGTTCAGGGTATTCAAAATCAGCAAAACATGGGAAAAGTTGCAGAAGTAATTCACACTGCTGTGACTGGGCCATAGCAGGTGAAATCCAACATGATAAATGTAAAATAGGAATGAAGAAAAGAATTTTAACCAAACACTTTCAAAAGTGGGCTTTACCTTAGCTATTACATCCTCTGAAAAAGATACAAGACTCACTGCGAGTAGCTCTTTGAAAAAATGAATGATAGCAGGGGCTGAAAGGGCAAATGAAAGGACAGCCATTGTTAGGAAAAGAACAGAGAATCAAGCATCATGATGACATTGTATGCATCCATGATGCACACATTTCTAGAATAATTCATGGACTTCTCTCCCCATCTTAAAAAAAATTCACAGGAAAAAGAAACCACGTTGGCAACAACCCCCTCAGCATCTTCTCTTCTCTTCTCTTCTCTTCTCTTCTCTTCTCTTCTCTTCTCTTCTCTTCTCTTCTCTTCTCTTCTCTTCTCTTCTCTTCTCTTCTCTTCCTCTTTTCTCTTCTCTTCCTCTCTCTTCTCTTCTCTTCTCCTTCTCTTCTCTTCTCTTCTCTTCTCTTCTCTTCTCTTCTCTTCTCTTCTCTTCTCTTCTCTTCTCTTCTCTCTCTTCTCTGCTTCTCTTCCTCTTCTCTTCCCCTCATCTTCTCTTCTCTCTCTTCTCTTCTCTTCACAGCCTCAGCTCCCCCATCCTGTCTTCAAATGAAAGGTGCTCTCAGTCACCTTTGTAGCCTTCACTGGACTCCCTCCTTCAAACTGTAGTGCATGTGCACTGAGGAGCCCAGGACTGGACCCAGCACTTCAGACTGGATGTCACCAGTGCCAAGCAGTGAAAAAGGATCACCTCTTTCAACCATTAGGAACTGCATAGCTCCTAATGGAGTCTGGGGCATGATCACACAACCATGGCCAGTACCACCCAAAACCCTGAGGAAGAATAAGCCCTGACAGCCCTCTGCCTCTGACACACTGATCCACAGGAACACTGCAGCCATCAGAGTAGCCTTACAACACAGTGAGAAGCCCTGCAAATCTGAGGTCATTATTGTCAGAGGACCCACCAAGAGCCATGCTTGAAAATAAAAGAAGCAGGAGCACACAATTGGCAACACTGAGAAGCCTTTTCCTTTACAAAACAGAAGCCCTCCTTTCCTTGAGATATTCAAGTGTCAGCAAAGGGCAACACTCCCTGGTGAGCTGACATTTCCTGTGGCAGGTGTCAGAAAAAAGGGAAAACAACCAGACAGTGATAAAGGGTCATGGTTGTGGTATATGTGGTAGAAAAATTTAGATGAGTGAAGTGCCTGAACAAAAGGGACTTGGAGTTCCTCTGCACAAATCAATAGTCTCATGTAGCAGCTCAAGTCAGAAACTGCTGCAAAAGAAAAACACGGTAAATTTATATGACTCTGCTTACAGAAACCTGGTAACCTGAATAGATGGGGTTTTGGCAAATTATGGTTTATTCTAATCATGTATTTTTAGGCAAAAGAGAAAAGAAAAACAAGACATTGCCAAGAAAAGGAGCCTCTTGATGAGTGTCATGAAATCCTGTGACTGTGTACAGAGTGGTTGTAGCGTAATGTTAATGCAAAAGGAAGGAAACTAATTTCTTCTCTAGGAGAACTGCCAAAATAGGACATAACACCTCCTTGGAAAAATTCATTAATCATAGAAACAACATGCCTAGAAGTGTATGACATGAAAAAAGTGGACAAAAACATGTTCAAAGAAAACAAATTGTGAGAGGGGGAAAAAGAATCACAGCATTTCATTGTCATGAAGCTAAAACAGGTTTTGTAGCACTTACTCAAAAACTTGTGTTGTTTTCCTGTGACATCTGCCTTTCCCAAAGACTTTCAAATCATGTGCTAAAACAACTTTAACACAGGATGAAATTGTCACTCTGGTTCATGCACAGTGCCTTTAGGACTCAGCCTATTGCCCAGAGGTTCCTACTTGCAACCTTGGCTGTTATGCCCATGGGCCATCTCATGGGCCATGCCAGCCAGTGCTGCTGTGCTGGATTGCATGGAAGAGGATTGTCACTGGTGTGGGTATCAGCTCTTTCCCCACCTGCCCTTCTCCCCCTCTTCAGCTGTGGTCTTGATTTGTATTAGGGGACCCAAACACATGTAGCATGCAGGGATCTCAGCTCACATCAGGTTGTTCCAGTCAGCACATCCCATGCAGTAACCATCATCTGGGAGTCTAAACAGCTCCTGGAGAGAACCATACAGTCACAACAGGGTTAAGAGTCACAGGGACCTGCTGAACTAGAGGGGACATGCAGGAAAGGATGCTGGGTGCCCTGGTGCTTCTCCTCTCAGAAGATGCTTTTCCTCCACTGGGAAGTTTGTCTCATCTCTTTTCTCACTATTTTGTTTCTTTTTCTTCACCATTACAGTCCACACATGCTATCAGTTACAAACTCTGTCAATACATCTTTGTGCATGAGAACTTGTCCCAACATCTTTTACTCAGCGTTGTCTAATCCCTCAACTTTTGAAGTCTACAAAGTGATTTTTAACATCAGAAATCACGTTTTTCTACGTCAGAAAGTAGTCAGATTTCATGGCCACCAAGGTGCCAGCCTCTACATGAACATTGGGGACCAACAATGCTAGCAGCCTGGAGGCTGCTTCCTCAGGAAGGAAGTAGGGAAAAAGGCAGTCCAGGTTCTGCTCTGCTCCACACAAACCTTTCCATAGGGCAAAAGGCACAGGAGGGGTGAGATGCAAAAGTTGAACATCAATGTAGGAACAGACACATGCAGCAACTCTAATAATGACAATGACAATAAAAATTATCATCACTTCTCCAGCTCTGATATGTAAAAATATCATATATTTTACACATAACACTCTCCCAAGCTAAACACAATGAAGGAGAAGGTATTCATACATTTATTTTCCACTGCCACATTTTTCAAACTGCCTTTTTTGGGAACGCTAATCCCTACTAGATGGGAGAGATCAAAGCTGTTAATTCTCTTACAGGGATTTAATTTCAATTGAAATTAAAGGAAAAAAAAAAGTGGATAAAATAATTTCATGGTAATTTGTAGAAATTTGACCTGTTTTAATGACACAGATAAACCTTCACTTGAGATCTGTCAGAGGTTCCCTGTAAAGACTGAAAGGCGAAAGGATTAAACTGGAAAAGGGTTACACAGAAATTATATGAAGGCTTGAATTTAACCTGACAGGCAGATTCACCATTAACATAAGTCATCTCAAACTTCTCTCATTGTCTGCCTCTGTCATGTTCAAGGTCAAATGCTTTCCTCAGCCCAGGTTTTCCACAATGAGCTTCTTTTCCTTCTGAATCCAAATCTTGTTGTCATACTGGGTCTTATTCTCCAGTTATTTTGGTGGGGTTTTTTTTAATTGTGAATATAGGAATGTGGAAATAAATCAAAATGATAACAAAGATAATGTCCTTAAAAGAAAGAAATTCTCAGATTAATTCCAAACACACACATTCTTTATTAAGGAAATGAAAAATGAAATACTAGTCATTTCAATATATAAGTATATAGACTGATATTACTTTAATGTAACATCTACATTTAAAACAATGTTACATAAAAATTAAAGTAATTTTGCAATAAAGAGCAACAGTGAAGCATTGCCTTAAACTAGGTGATCTTAATCTTTACAATCCTGATTTAAAATTCAGAGTTCTTCTTATTGGAAATACTGCAATTATATTTATAAAGTGTTTGTTGATTTAATGAGTAAGGTACTCCCAGCTACTCATGAACTAGTGATGTGATTCCATCTGTAACTCTTAAATGTTGCTGTCTTCTAATTACAAAAGAATTCATTATAGAGCTGTAGGATTAGTTAAATTAATCCCAGTAGGATGACTACAGAGAAAAAGTTATTCCAATCTGTTTTAACAAGCATAGAATTTCATGTCTCACTGCATTGCAAGTATTAAAATTAGTCAACAATTAATTTATATGTTATTTTGCAGAAAATTCTGCCATTGCTTTCTGAAAAGACTTCCTTGTTTCATACCTTCCATTTCATACCTTTCACAGTACAAAGCTTTTTCTCCTCAAAAGTTTTCAGTGGAACAATTTGTATGGAAGTCTGGATCCCCAAAGTAAAAAAACAGCTTACTCAAAATCCCAGAAGGCATTTCACAGCTTCCAAAAGAATCAGAATAGCACCTTTTGTACAGTAAAATCTCTCTAGGTAGCTTATACTACACACATCCAGAAAAATTATCTGAATTAAATAAGAAAATATTTGGTATATTTCTTCACTTAATAGAATTAGAGCGATTTTAGGTTGAAAGGAGGCTCTGGAGGCCATCCTGTCCAACCTTCTGACTGGTTTCAAAGACAGATAATGGTCAAATTGCTTCATATTATGGGCACAAATTTCAATTAACTTATTTTTGTCTAGCCAAAACTGTGTGTGTTTTTATGGAATGCGGAATTAATTAAAAGAGACACTAAACAGAGAAATATGACATACAAACCTAAGCTGTTCTTTAATTCCTTTATAACAGGAAAGAGCATTTGTGTTATCAATAATGACAATCAATCAGATGAACAGGACAATGCAATTCCTCTAAAATGAGCAGAATACTTTTAATCTCTTTATTGAAATACCCAATCTCCAAACACTGTTGAAGTCAAATCCCCAAATCCAGTCAAGTTTCTAATCTCAGTGTACATGAAGAACCTGCCAAGAAGAACCTGCCAAAACTAGCTGGGTCACAAAATAGCAAAAAAAACATGGTCACATTCTGCCTAAGTTATCATACAGTCTCACTTAATGCAACCACACAACTTTGCCCATGAGCAAAAACTGCAGGAAAATAAAGGCAAGAATTCGCAGATACTGTTGGGAATGCAAGGACAGAGACACTGCAACAGAATTGTGAAAGACAAATGTGCTCCTTGCAGTTATTGCAACAATACAGTAGAAATCTTCTCTCCTATTTTGCTGTCTGATTGCTCACAACCACAGAAATAGATGCAAACACAGGGGCAGTGACAGTAACAGAAATGGCTAAACCCTACTTTCCAGTCAATGCTTGTGGATCATAATATATAAACCAATGCAAACCATGCATGGCATGTATAAGAATACAGTCATAAAATGATATTGTCATATATTTCTGAGGAGACTGGCCAATGTCAAGTAAGTCTTCTATATCAAACCTAAACTTACTGCTAACCTTATTTAATGCTAACAAAGTAAATTATAAAATAAAAAAAAGCCCCAACAAACCAAAAAAACCCTGAGAAGCTGCTGGACTTGACACCACTTTCTCAACACTTGAAGTGAATAAAGCTATTTTTTGCAGTTAGTTCAAAGCCCTAAGCATTTAAATAAGCCAAAGAAATAAATAAAAATTTAAACTAAACATCAGTTCTCCATCCTGCCTTTCTTCCCCAGGCAGCCTCTCCATAGGGTTAACACATCACCATCACCAACAAACATATCAAACATATACCAACATACATTCTTATTTAGCTTCCTTCTCTCTCACTGAACACACAGCTGTCTGCTCAGTGGTAGAGAGGAATCTGACCAGAACAAACAAAACTTCAAAAAGGTCAGAGGGAAATGTTCCCTCTGTTATACTTTGTGCTTTTTTCAGATAGAAAAAAAAGGGAGGAGCTATTTGAAAGCAACAGGATATATTTTTTCTTCTACTCATTATCATGCCAGCTGTTGGGGAAGGTTAAAAGTCAGCAAAGAGACTAGCAATCACTCTGGCTAATCCACACCAGTGAGCCACAGCTGTTAATTTCACATAAATGAGAGGATGCAGAAAGATTCACAAGCCACAACTTTCAATGTAAGATTCAGAGTCTGAAAAGACTGCACATGGAGCATGAACACTGCCATGGCCACTGAAGGAGAGTGCTGCACCTCACACCAGGCTGGCAATTTGTAGGTTAATAATTGAACACAGCACTGTGTCTTTGCACGGTCCAGTGAGAGGGGACTTAATAATTCTCTGCCCTCAGGTAGGAACAGCTTTATCCAGGCAAGAAAGGACAAAAGGATGATGATGTGGATCTTAACAGCACCGTAGGCCTGATTGGACGCAAAGAAAACACAGACATCCAGATCAAATTTCTGTTCCATGAATAAAAATGCAGAGCTTGCGTAAGAACAGGTTTCCTCTGCAAAAGAACATGATGCCCAGCCACACAATCAGAGGGATGCTGCAAACAACCAGACAGAAGGAGAGAAGCTTCAGGGCTAATCTAAGGATAACTCAATCTAGGTGTGATCTTCCTTCACTTGTTGCATCCCATCTCAAAAACATTTGCAACTGTGCATAGCTTTCTGTATTGCTATTTTGTAAGCAAATTGCTTATTTTATGATTATTTTATAGGCAATTGGTAGATGACTGGCAAATACTATCCCTGCCAAAGTGGTAGTCCTTAAAAATGGGATACTGAATCACACAGTGCTCAGTACAACTCCAGAGACTGTAAAAAGAAGTGTCACGCTCAATAAAATGTTTGGAAACTAGGCCAGCTGGAGTTTGTGTGGCAGAGATATCTTCTGATGATAAGCACAGAAACACGTGAGCAATGACCTTACCTCCAAGAGTCTTCCAGCAAGTTTGGACTACCTATAATTCAGTTTATTTAATCTATTCCCTTGCATCAAGAATCATAATTCACATCTGGTTTTTTCACACTAAGGAAGTCAATGAAAGCAACACAGGTGTCCCAAAATGCCATGCAGGAAACAGAGAATAATTATTTGTAATACACTGGATGCTCAAACCCATTGATAGTTAAGTATCTCCCGTTTTAACAGATGCTACTATTTTAAGGTGCAGCATAACTGTGTCAGGAACGTGACTTAGCAATTGTAAGCTCCAAGGAGTCGCAGGCAGGTTAGATAAATATCATTATCCTTTAAATAAAACAGCCTGTGCCAGTACACCCTAACAGCAACAGAAAGAGCTATGACAGTCCTTAGCAAGAAAGAGAAACAGAGAACATCAGGTATCACAAGACTCCAGCATCCCCATACTCATACTTCTAAACCATCATAAAAGCACTTCTGAACTCCCATTAAAACATCTAATTATACACATCTTACAGACACTGTAATTACTTTGCCAATATGACAGGAGAGATCTGAAGCAGAACTCCACAGCTCAGAGATGCAATTTTCTACACTTTGAAGTACAAATGGACAAATCTCATTCTGCAGCCAGTATATCTCTGCAAGTTTGGTTTTTTTTAAGGAATAGTTTACTTGAGATAAAAATGAAAAGAAGCATGAATTAAAGATGACAGCAATAAAATGTGAAAACAGACCACTATAAAAAGTGGGGCTTTCAGTGGCCCCTTTCACAATCACTGCTTATCTAAAAAGAAACAGCTAGCTACATTTACAAGACAGGCAGTATTTGTCATCACCATGCAGAATTTGAATAAAAAAGATAATTTACGTACCTCCCTCACCTATTTTTAAGTGGAATTATTGTTATTGCAATTACAATTTTCTTTTTTACCATAGATATTGTAATTTTCATTCCTAAAACATTTTTAGTGTATATAAAAGTCATGCCAAAATTTCTTTTCCAGATCAGGGCATTTTAATTTACATCTTTACATGAGACACTATATTCTCTTCTATACCCCAACTGACAAATTCTTCAAGTTGGAAGCCCCTCCCAATCCCTGGCATCAAAGTCCAGCAGTACAATGTCCAGTGATACAGATGTGTGCATGGATTTTCCCTCAAACTGCATCCTGGAGATTCATGGCCTAAAGAATTAAATTTTATGGTTCTCTTCACTCCTGACAATGATACTGGAATGCACCAGTTTTCCATTGTTACCAAATAAAATTAGAACAATGTACTTCTTTCTCAGTAATTTCCTTCCTCTTCTTAAGTGTTATCAACTGTTATCAAGTGTTATCAAATGAGAGTTTGGGTTTGTTTGTCAAAAACTGTGCTCTTCAGAGTCAATTTATCTCTATCAAAGTTTATAAAAGAGTACAGCAACTTGACTCTTCTCACAACACACATCCCACACATAGGGAAAAAAAGGCACCATTCCTCTGTTGCTTCCAGACTCTGACAGATGTTCCCATACTAGATAACGCAGGAAGAAAAGACAGAATTTAATCCAGATGGGTTTGACTAGGATTAGGAAATGTTGAGAATGCAAGACTTCAAAGACTCCTTCCATCCTCATGCATGAAAAGCCAAATCTGTCATGCCCTTTGAAACTTTATATAAACAAGTTCTTTTACAAGCTTGACTTATCTTAAAAAGATAGTCACTTTGCACACTGTATTTGCCACTCTTCATTAAATAATAAGGCTTTTTATTCCACATTTTACTTTTATGCAGAATACAGAATAGTAAATTTTTTTGGGGAAGGAAGAAGTACAAGCTTACTTCTCACTTAACTGGTTATACTAATTGATAGCAGGAGAGTAATTTTGATATACAAGAGTATGAGAGCAGAATCAAGTTTGGAAAGTTAGAAACTGATCTGAATTCCGGAACTAAAGCAAATTCCTAAAATTTTACAATATTTTAATTCACTGACTGACTACTTCAGTATTCTCATTTAACTAATTTCAGAAGCTGGCCAATAGCTAAAAAACTCAAAACTCAGAGAAATCATAAATTGGTGAAATTGCAGCTAGAAGAACCATAACCACCAGATCTTGTGAATGCAAATAAATAGAGAAATAGATATCAAGAATTTTAAGTTAAAATATTACGAGTTGGGAGAAAATGAAGTTATATGTCTAAAATGAATGAGAGATCACAGCATGTATTAGCCATGTATTAGTAATTTTATCAACAAAGCTTTTCTTTTGCAATATTGCAATATAGTATTTTTTTCCTTAAATGCACTTGTATTTCTCATGCTTTTACCTTAAGCCCACTGATCTATTCATTTAGGCACCAGAATAAATGAACTGTACATTGATTTCTGCAGAACTGAACATTTTCAGTGTGCTTTATTTTCTATCTCCTCACACTTTCCATTTCAGTTTGGAAACCATTACTGAGCCAAACATGCAAGCTGCACCTAACCAAAAGAATTACTGATGATCTAACAAAAGACTGAAGAGCATCAGTACCATTTCTAACATGAAGTCTGACAGGTAGTCCACAGAGATGTGTATCTTCTAGTGAAACACCCCAAATCAAGGCAATATCTACATTATTGCAGTAGCTTATACTGTTAAATGGTCTCATCTGTACTGTAGTATTTCACATGCTGTGCAGAAAAATATCTTTAAAATACACATCTTATTCTGCATATGGTACCAGAAGTCGAAGTTTTATATGGCAAAGGACTGATAGGTTTTATAGCTCTTATTGAGCTGCCTAAGATGCTTTATCAGCATCTACAGTCACAGTTCAAAGTTCAATACATTCAGTCCTGCTATGGACAGACAGAGGTTCTGATCAGTAGTAAGAAAACAGGACTCTCACTTTTCAAAGGGAACTAAATAACTATTTTTAGTCTGGGTATCTTATTCTACATAAAAAAAAAATGTCTCTACATTTTCAGGGTAAGAGTATGAAGGACAATGATGTTCATTGTAAAAGAATCCTGCTCTGTAATCCTAAATGCTCTATCCTCTATTCCCAAATGCCTGCTAATATCATAAAAATAATTACAGAGCCAGACAAGATCCTAAGCCTCCAAAGCAGAGACATCCCTCTTCCCAAATGCTGTCTGTCCTTCATGACTACATCACGCCTTTGCCTTTTCCACTCACTGGTTGATTTGGGGCTTGGGGGAGAAATTGGGGATTTTGATTGCCTGGCACCAGCACAGATGGGTATTAGAAACAGTTAGTTCTACTTTAAAAACTAAGGCAAAACCCACAGATCCAGGCAAAGAATGTGAAATATTTTGCAGAAAATGAAAGAAAGTAGATAACTGGGAAATAGCTATAATGTTAATGGACTATTACACAGCCAATGCAAAAAGAATGTGCATGCTTTTAATGGCAGCAGCATATTGGACCTAAGCTACCTAGTTCCTAAGCTCTTCTCTTTTAAATTCTGTTGCAGGGAAAATTATCTCCACTTGTGAGCTTTTTACTTAATTCAGTGCCAGCTAATGCCAGCTTGTGGTCACTGCTTTGGTTATCAGAGAAACAAAAGCCAAGACAGCTGAATGCCAAGCCAGCACTGCCCTGGCACAGGCCACCCATGGCCACTGTGCCCCAGCAGGGGTCACCCACAGCCAGCCCCTTCTTAGACTGACAGAGAGTAGATTTAGAATAGATATTAGGAAGAAATTCTTTACTGTGAGGGTGGTGAGACACTGGAACAGGATGCCCAGAGGAGCTGTGGGTGTCCCATCCCTGAAAGTGCTTAAGGACAGGTTAGGTGGAGCTCTGAGCAGCCTGGTGGAGTGGAAGGTGTCCCTGCCAATGGCAGAGGACCTGGAACTAAATGTTCTTTAAGGTCCCTCCCAATCCAACCATTCTGTCTTGATTCTATGATTCAGAAGGATGTCCTGTTTGATGGAGTGTCTTTCCAGGTGGACTCCTCCAGCTATACATGCTGTCAGCAGCCTCTCACTCCCCAAATCTCCCCAAGATCATCTCTCTGCCTGCCTCTCCCCCAGCACCTGCACAATTCAGTGTCTGGCATGCAGCAGGATGCTCACCCTGGTTTTAGAGCTATTTGGACCCCACTGTGACCAGGACAAAGAATCCCACAGCCTCTGCTACAAGTCCATGCCACATATCCTCACATGCTTCCCTAAAAAGCTCTCTCTGAGGCTGTGGTTATTGTTAGCCTGCTGCTTGTGGGGGGGAAAAAAAATTCTTCTGACAGCATTTATATGTAACTGATTTGTCAATCATCAAATGTGCAAATACATATTTACAGGACTCTATACCTCTGCTAGTGTTTGAACTTACTTCTAAGGAAGCTTACTAAAAGTTCTTGAGAGCTTCCTTGCACAAGCCTATTAGAATTACACAGCTGTCAGCACTAGGCAGGACTGCTTATCACAAAAAATGCCTTCTCTTCTCAATATGCTGCAACACAGATACCTCTGCATGCACTATCAGAGAGCAGTGAAATGAAATCTAAACACAACACAAAGCCTCCCTTTAAGGCCAGAAATGGAAAACAAAGAGTGATAATAATTCAATTACAAGACTAAACAAAGCTAACAAATACTGCTACATATCCATAACACAACTTAATTAAACAAAAATTATTAAACCTTAGTATTTTGGAATATTTCCCTTCACCACTTTTTTATGATTCACCCTGGCTATGCTCCACTGAGGCTCCTGGCCTCTGGTTCTATTTGTTTCTCAGTCATAACAAAAAACTCCTTCTGCTGGATCATGTTGAGCTAGTCTCACTGCCACATGAGCAATTCCATATCAGAAAACCCTTATTACAGAGTTACAAAGCAGAAATACGAGCAACAAGAGCATCAATGGTAAGAAAAGACTAAGCAAAGCTAAGCACAGGTCAAATCCACAGGTGGAAAGTCAATTGCAAAGCCACAGGCTCATCCATGTAGCTCAGTAATTATGACAAGTACCCACTAATGCAGTAGAAAGAAAGTAAAAAAATGTTTTAACTTTTCAAGGTGAAATACTCTATCAGTGTGACCTTCTTTGTCCAGAAACTGAAATGAGCCATTAAAACAAGCAAAAGCCAAACTGATTTTCAAATTTTCCTTTTGAACTTAGTAAATAAGGAAATGAAATTCCAAATAAAAATTCCACTGTTTACAAAACTAAGTCCGTCTGATTACATCAGTAATAAACTAAGAAAATTATTTAAAACATTTTTTTAAATGGTATTAATATTTTTAATGCTTTCCTTGGAAAACCTAGTATGTGCTGCTTTAAGCACTTCCCTTAGACAAACAAGTAGACCCACTGACCTTAGAAATAAAACAGTTCACACCTCCTGATGTGTCATTAATTCCATCCTCTGAGGAGGTTATGGAAAAATAATAATTAATGTACTGCCAGAAAACTGTCTCAGGTTTCAGCCCATTTCCTTAGCTACCAACTGATGTCTTAGTTACTTTTCTTTTATTAAGTGTGTAAATCAACGGTCCCTATTTTTTAATGGGAATAGTTAATAGCTTTTTGATTTAAAGTGTCCACTTTAAATCTGGACCCACGTCTCCACTCAATAAAAATATACTCTAGAAATGCTAGCACACATGTCAAACAAAGACCTGGAACAGATTCAGCTTTTATTGAAAGGATTCTTCTTTTCATTTTCCACCATAAAACCTAACTTTTTTAACAAGAATTTTCAAATTACTTAGGATATGCCCTTTGAGTCATGAATTTTCACTCTACAACCCTTGAAATCTTAAAGAAAGTTGGTTTGTCTCTGAAAAATTAATGTAAGGAAGCAATTCTAGGAATGTAGCTGAAATTCCCCAGGAACAGCAAATTCAGATCTGCAACATTCTCTGTTATCCCTTTCTCAAGACTTTTCTTATTTATTTATTTATGGATTTGTGAAGCAAGGATAAACAAAGGCACTGTTCTAAGAACACCAGGTCATTTGAAACAATTTACATTTCAGCAGTAAACCTCACCTCCCTGAGCCCTCAGTCCTCCTTTTCCATAGCATATCCCCAAGCTAACATATGCAAGGAAAACTAGTGGACAACTCTCAAACTGCCCTTTCAGGGAAGTCCTCTTGTGAGGGCTGCAAGAATATTTTAGTGCATCTGTATTGCTGAAAGAATGCACTACTCACTGGAGTGAAAAGGATCCCCAGGACAATCCAATTGTTCTCCTTATTTATGCTGACTTTGTGAATGCTGGCCTTACTTGCACCAGCACAGCTGCCTGCTAGTACTGATATGCAAGAAGAATCCAGTTGTACAAGTCTGGTAAGAGAAGTATCAAGGTAATTCAGTAGTCCTACAGGTTAGTGAAATGTCGCTGTAATTTGCCTCAAAATAAGATTACTAAGGTAAAATTCTACTGCTCCTCCATTTTCAGATTATCTATCTTCCAGGTATAATGCAGCATTCAGAAATGCTCATTCAGCCAGCAAATTCTCTATTCATTCATCTCTGCCAAGAACAAATTCATTCCAGTGCAAATAATCTCCTTTCTCCTTATTCCATTCCTGAGACAAGGTCTTACCTACAACTTAAGGCAATAAAAAAAAAAAAGAAAAAAAAAAAGACAAATCTCTAACTACAGTGGAGTTTGGTTTAACGTGCTCCATATTCTCTTTTTGATGCATTTCTCTATGCTTGGTACTGTTTTGTCAAAGGTGGAAAATAGATAAACAATGCTATGGCATAGTAGGGTTGCTATTTGGCAGAGTATGGAATTCAACAGGGCCTCTCATGCATCCAACGAAAACTAACAGTTTTCCTTGTGCGTGGCAGTACAGCTGCACTAGTATGCTTAGTAAGGCTGTCCTCTGAAAAAAAAGACTTCCTGAAGAGGATGAAACTTGATTTAGAAGGGAAAATGGTCCCAGCTGGGTTTTGGAAGGTGTTTTTCCTCAAGAAAAGATGAGTCTCGTTTTGTACATCCTGATTGCTTCTCAAATTTTCTGTTCCCAAGCACATTATTGAAGTCCTTGGATCTTGAGGCTCATCTTTGTTTTGCTCTTATTGCTGTACTGTTTGCCAAAACCAACCAAAAAAAAAAAAAAAAAGAACAAACAAAAAACAAAGACCAACCAACCAACCAAAATTGTCAGATTTGCTTTGCTTCAGAAAGAGACTACCTCCTCCTCAATTTCTCCTTTATTACTCACATAAAGATTATATTCTGTATTGTTGTAGCTCTTCTGTCTGCACTCATTAAGGCCAGAAATTTAATTCTCTTAGGTGATAGCTAGGATTGTCTGATCCTAGAGTCTTTTACCGAGAACCAATCCTAAGACACAAAAATTCAAACTACTTACATTCTCTCTCCTCTTTCTAAAATTGCTTTTTACTTCACTGATTTACCAGTAAAGAGACATGCACTTCCTTTGCACTTGTCTTTCATCCTTCTTCCCAACACTGTGAATGTTCCAAATCATGGGTGACTTTTTCCCTTTCTGGTGGTATCTTCTACTGAAGGAAAGCAGTATCTACCTACTTCTGAAAGTGACTTTTCAGTTTACAGTGTGAACTGTGAAGACAGAGCTTGAGCAGCCCATCTGGAACAACAGCTAGTGGGCATGCACGACATAGAGCTGGGTGAAAATTGCTGTTCTGGGTTGAAAAGATGGGCCCCTGGAGCTGTCACATCCCAGCTAGGCAGATAAACCCATTCCTCCTGGTAGAACACACTGCAGTTCCCCCCTTCCCCATGTGTCTGAGTTTCATTCCACAGGAAATGTCAAGGTGGAAAGGACAATATGCACCCAGGTCTCATCAAAACATACCATATGGCCAGGGTTCAGTCATGGGTATCAGACCTACATGACATACCACAGAGTAAATTAAGATGCAGTTTCTCAGACCTAAGCAATACAAAGGTGGGTTTGCTTTCACTGTCTGTCTCTCTTTCTCTGAGTCTTTCTTCTAGCTCAAGAAGAGAAACAGCAAAGAACATTTAAGAAATTGTTAGGCAACATCACAATTTTTCAGAAACAGGGAAAATAGCCTCAAAAGAGCCTTTAACAATCTGAACTATGTAACACTGCTAACCTGCTGATAGACTCAACCTGTTGCCAAAATGAATCTCTGACCTCCCAAAGCCAAAACTAAAGAACTCATGAAATGTTTCATACATGGGAGGGTGCAGGAGGGGAAAGGTTTGAGGAAACACAGAGGGACAAAGTTGAGAGCTCATCTCTGAGGCAGATGATCCAGCAGCTAACACACCTGCAGTCAGCCATACCAGCCAGCCAGGATCATCCATGTGGAGTAATATTACTTTTAAGTACCCTGCAGACCAAACAGAATATGGGTGTTCAACTCATCCAGGCTTAATCACATGAAACCTCCTCCCTAAGTGCTTGTCAGCAGTAAAAACACCAGTTACAAACCAGTTCTTCCCTTACCTATGAAAGACAGCTGCCCACCAAGACTACCAATATTCCACTAAAAAGTGGAAAAAAAAAACCAACTCCACATCCACTGAAAATATTAAAATTATATTTTGAACACAATTAAAATTACATCCTTAAGATCAATATGGTACTGATACCTGCTACTCTTCTGCTTCCCTTCCATTATTGATGTCAATTGTGATCACATTTCTCAGAAAGACTGATGCCACAAAGCACTTACTTTTCAACACTGACAAAAAGTAAGTAACAAAAATCTGTAACACATAAATCAGTCTTCTTCTAAGTAAAAGACAAGCAAAGCTCACATTTATGCAATCAAGTGAAAGGACTGCTTTCTGTTAAGTAGTCCATCTTGAAATTATTCTATGAACAGCAGGGAACACCAGGATTTCTCTTATTCCTGATTCTAGCTCGCAAATGAATGAAAAAACCTATAAATTTATACATAAAATTTCATGGGAATATTCTCTTTAGAAGCCATATTTTGAAAGATAATTCTTTTGAAATGAGAAGCCTCTTTTATAGGCTTTCCTAGAAGAACAGGAAGATCTAGTGCTTTGCTGAATGCTCCCAGACATCTCTAGTCTACAGGCAATACATTTATAGGGATGGTTTATCTCACAAAGCCATTACTCACCTATTGGCAATTGCAGACACCAAATTCATTCCCAACTGTGCAACATCCCCTAGCAACTTCGAGACCAGATTACATATGGGAAAATAACATTGAGATCATATTTCAAAATTTTTAACTCTGCTCAGTCTATTTTTTGGGTTTTGGAAAGGCATATGTACAGCCCTTTTCTACACTTTATATAGGAATTAAAAGCCATGCTGATTTTACATAAACTTGAAGATGATAAGGCATGGCAGTATTTGTCCAGAAGAAAACCATATGCACAACACTTGTGCATACTGACAATATGAGAGTTTTGGGGAAAAATTAGCAATTATCAATCACTCAGATGGAAATAAATTATGTTACTGAATTATTCATAAAGAGCTCTAAAATAGTTTCCTCTTCACTCCTGGTTGTGTTTTTCTTCCCTCAGTGTCCTCTAGATTTAAATCAATATACACCAGCAACAGAGTCAGTCTTATCCAGGCAAATACTGAGCACTAACACAGTTCTCTCTGTTTATTTTGCTGTCTGGACTGCTGCTGCCCATGGTGAATGAAAAGATGCCTGTCTCCCATAAATGTTTGCTGTTGGCACAACTTCTTTCACTGACCCTGTTTTCAAGACTAATGACTTTCATTTCTAGTTCAGTACTTTACAGTATGGGATTCACTTAACAAAGCTACAGCAATATATCAGTCTAAATACATTTGGTGTCTGGCCTTCAGTGCTCATGCAACATTAATTTAAATATAAGGTAAAATATTTACTTCCAAGTCAGTCGTATTTTACACAGTGGTCTTTTGCTACAGAGGAATTCAGTGCTCAGAGGGTTGGGGTTTGCAAGACAGGGTACACTATCATCTTAGGAGAGATTTAGTCACTCAGTTTTTGAAAGAACATACATAAATTCAGGTAAATCAATGACCCATATGATTTCTCTAAACAATTCAAGTCTCTGAATGCACAAAACCCTCACAGAAGTGCCTAGGAACAACTCTATTTTAAGTCTGGCATTCTAAAATCAGCTTCAAATGGTATCTGTGCAGTCCTGTTTTCCTCTAAAAGCTGCTATTTAAAATCAGTCAGAAATGTTAGACAGAATAATAGTTTAACCTTCAGACTTACTGGCAGGTTTTGGTTGCTTTCTCTCGCATTTTTTAAGATAAAATTCATATATCAAATAAATAATTTCTTGTCAGTCCTGATTTTCACTACTGACCAACTTATCAGCAAGAAAATGTCACCTGTCCTGCGAAAATAGGAAACTCAATACATCACATAATACAAATAATATTTTTTTAATGGTTTGGTTTAGTACTTCTTATCATTAGCTAAAATAACTAAGTGGATGCACAGATAAGAGTTATACCTATAAAAGATGTTACATTACAGTAAAGTGTATGTGCTGCTCACACAGACCCAACTGGTCTGTGCAAGGGAGCAGCTACAGAGAACAAACCCAGAAACAGCAAAAGAAGAAACCCACCTGGCTCTCATTTAGTGTCGTAATTTCTGGATTGTTTGAGGATTGGTGTTCATTTTTTCCTAAAATAAACACTGCTGAATTCATTTGTGATGAACTTTAGAACCTAGGTTTGATTTAATTCTGATGAATTCTGTGATGTGGCTTTTGCTTAAAAACTGCAAAACAGAAAGCTCTCTCTGGCACAAGGCTTCCAATAGCATTGAGTAGCTGAAGGGTAATTGTAAATCCTCAACTTTTGATACCATCTCAAGCAACAGTTATTATGATAATGGGAACCAGGAATTCTTCCAACCTTCTAAGATAAAAATGCAGAATGGAATATCCCTAGGCAAAGAAAATAGGCTAGGAATATTAAAGAGACCTGGCATTAGACAAAGGATATATTTGACTCTTTCAACAACTTTCCAGATATCTAGAAACTATCTGGACATTATACATCTATATAGATAGTTAGATATTTTGAATCTGACAACATGCAGTTGCACCTGAAAGAAGGTGTAAGGGATTGGGACAAAACAATGGGAAGATGTGATGCTAATCCATCATGCTTGTAGTGACAGAGGGAGCAGCAAACACAACTGGGAAATACAGGAAAAGCAATATCCTTCACTATATGAGACACAGCTTATGGAGAGAAGAAAATTCTGTGTCACACAGAGTACTCCCTGTGTTTCAGGTTGATAGCTATTTTAGAATTACTGAAAGCTCTGATACATTTATTTTCCTTATACTGTTTTCTTTTAATGGACACGATATACTTTAAAGTTGCACAGAACAAGGTCAGGTGTGTGCACATCAATAAGAACATAACTATGAAACCAAAGCATGAGTGTTCACTCCTAATTTTTCATCAGGTGAACTCCTGAAAAATCCAGAAAAAGGGCTTCCAAACAGTAAATGGCACATAAACATTCCAGAATCCTAGAGTTGCTGTTGCTGTTGTCAGATGAAGCATTCAAGCAGAAATTCTTTATAAACCCTGATCCAGAGCTTTTTGAACTCCTTTCTATAAGCTACAAATAGCCACTCAGATTGGTATCTGAAACATTAACTGCTTTCCTCCTTCACCTTCTGACCCTGTCACTTCTGTAGCAATTCAGCCAAGGTTACATAAGGCAGCACAACAGAAAGATTCCCTCCTAGACATTAATTCTTCACATGGGTAAATCAGCTAACGGGACATAACTGAAAACCATGTGAAATTAATTATTCTATATTACATTACATTGATTTCAGAGTAGAACAACTATTAGGATGTTTCCAGATTGATTTCTGATGTGCTATCTTGATAGTAGTTCCTGGATTTAGATTGGTTCAGTGATGAAAATGAGAATTCAGAAGTACTCAAACAAACATTTAGAAACAGTAAAGCAGGGGACAGTGGGTGGAGGAAGATCTGAATATGTGCCTGCTTCATTCCATTTATCCTGCAGTGCTGGTGTAGCTCTTTGAAGTGTCAGTATGGGGGAAGAAACTGCATTACCCAAATACCATTTACATAATAATTTTCTTCATATCTAAAGAAGACATTTCTCTCTGTTGTTACTTTAATTTGTTCCTTGTAATCATACACCTCTAACAATAAACGCAAAATATATGCTAATTTCCTCCATCCTTCCTACTTCAAAAAAAGAGATCACCTCTAGCAGAGCAAGTATTATCTTTATAAGGCACTGACAGGAAAACTGTACATTAACTGGCAATTCATTATTTTGCTTCCATCTGAATCCCCTCCCTGCCCTTGAGAAATCTCTAACTAGTATTTACAGCTCTGAAGCTTCAGAGAGAGAGATGCTCAGAGGCATCTGACAGGAGAGTGGGTTTGCCTTCTGCTCCAAACCTGTATGTATTATTCCATGGTTTCTTCTGTGTTTTTTTATCGTATTTATCCACTGCCACATGATGGCAGATAAACAAACTGAGTGCTTCCATACTGAGCAGGGATTTGACATTATCCTTACATTCACCAACACTATAATATAGGTTTCATGCCTTTTTTTAGGTGCCAATGTCTTAGCCTGAGTTCTTTGAGGGAAACCTTCAACACAACCACAACTAGGTAGAATTACCTTCTGTGGGTTGCTACACGTCAGTGCCCACAATCTGAGCATTTCACCAACTCTCCACTAGCAGTGAGAACTGATCAGTGCTCGTGAGAGACGCAGAAAAAACAGTCCTAGAAACGTGTACTTTTCTCCCACTGCAATATCTTTAGATGGAACAGCTGCTGCTATTTTAAGATTTCCTCTGCTAGGAAGTACAAACACCAGGATCCCCATCTCTGGTCTCTACCAGAGACCAGAGTCTCTACCTTGCCCAAAGAGCCCCCAGGTCACCGTGCAGAGCAGCTGGCAGCCCTCAGCACCCCTCAGGAGCCAGCACTGAGTAAACCAAACATTCCACAGTCACTCAGGGCTGGTGCAGCCTGGACAAAGGGGTAAAGCAGAGAACAGGTCTGTCTGCAGTGACTGCAGCCAAACTCCACTTCCACACATCCTCATTCAACAAAGGTACCCCATTTCTTAGACCAGATAATTAGAATATTGCTGGTCTTCCTTTTCTTATTGCAGTGATGACACAGAAGTTCATTATCACAGAGTTGTTTTGGTTGGAAAAGACTCAGAGATCATCAAGCCAAACCATTACTAAAGTCCACCACTAAACCATGTTCCTGAGTGGTCCCAGAGTGCCACATCTATATGTCTTTCAAATGCCTCCAGGGATGGTGATTCCATCACATCCCTCAAAAGCCTGTTCCAGTGCTTGACAATCCTATTGCTTAGAGATGTTTCCTAATATCCACTCTAACTCCCCCTGATGAAACTCGAGGCCACTTCCTCTCTTGTCCCATCACTTGTTACTCGGAAGAGACTGACCCCCACCTTGTTTCAACCTCCTTTGACTTAAAACTCGCTGTGTTCCTCTCATCCACTTTGTCTCACACACCTATGGACCACAGCTGTCCTCCAGCCAACCATCTGCATAGGTGTGCATCACACAAGTCACTGTGTCACCCAGTGTGTCAACTGCCATGTCCTGCTGCTGGCAGAACTATGCTGTAGGTGAGCAATCACAACTGTGATAACCGGATCCAAATGCAAACGCTCAAATTTCCTTCTTGTCTCTTCTCCTAGATTATTTAATTACTTCAGACAGCACCAGGAGCAGCTGCAAAGGCCTGTCCAGCTGGAGGAGCTGCCCGTGGACTGGCAGCCAAACAGAGGCACTATCAGTTGTATCACCATTGCCAGTTTGTCAGCACTGCCCAAACACTTCCAGCACCACAGGGATCCTTCCTCAGCCTGTTTCACACTCTTCCAGGAGATGAACACCTGGCAGGAACTCTCTCCACAGCATTATCTTGATCCATTTTGAAGTGCTGCTTGAAGGTTTGATATTTCCATCAAACTGCAATGAAGCAGGATGTTGCCAAAACACCACTGTGACAAGCAATCAATTCTGCTGTGCAAAGGCTCCCTGCAAAATCTGAGATGCAAACATTTCTGATGGACCCTAGTCCACAAACACGATCCATCGAGGAATTTTCAGTATTTCCATTAAAATTATAGCTGTTGTTACAAGTACCCGAATTTGTTAAAACTTCACTTTTGACTATCAATATAGACAAAACAATACTTTTTAGACATAAAACTCCTTATTTTATACAAACACATAAAAGATGCCAGATAATGTAAATCCCTATTCCATATTACATGGAAAAGGGCACTATTCCAGAGAAGAAAGAATACTTTCTTCATCTTCTTAGTCTGCAAATGGTAAATTGATTCTCACATCAAAACATCTCAAGCGGGAAGCTGAAATACTAAGCACAGAATTCAAGAGTTCTTGGCTTCTGAAACCAAGGGGGTTTTGTGCCCTCTTACTGTTTTTAAAGGGCAAAACCAAAAATATGAATAAATATAACATTTTTTCAAAAAGCTTCAATACAGCATGTAATTTTCCAACATATATTATCTCTTGGATATCCAGTGTAATCAAAGGTGAACAAATATTACCGTTTATAGATTTAATAACCAGTCATTTTTTTTATTCATGCAAAAGCAATCTGTTGAAGGCTTCATCAGAAATCTGAATGAAGATGGTAACAGACGGTATCTGTATCTCATTTGAAATGTAAATGAGTCATTCCTGTCTTTTGGGGAACTAGGATAGAAGAGACTCCTCTTCAGTCTTGTGATTAAAATAGCTTTCCACTCGTCCCACACAATATCCCCTTTAATGATCCCTGCTTTGCATTACTTTCATGATGACCTATTAAATAAATGGGTATGTAATGCAGCCTCCCAAATTCAACCAAAGTCAAATATCTGAAAAAAATAATAAGCACATGGAATACAAAACCAGATGCTGCATTACATAAAAAATTACATACTAAGATTCAAAAAATCAAAAAAAGGACAAAGCAAGAGTGTGAGATACTGCACAGAAGGGCTTTGAAATCTTGCCAGTCTTGAATGTTTGGAAGAGGGACCTGACGCTCCAGGGAAAATTCCTTATTTGACTTCAGGACTTGACAAATATTGGAATAGTTCCAGCTGGTACCTCGGCTGCTCTCCCTTCCCTTAGAGCAAGCTGGAAAGCCATTACCCCAAGTGTGAAGAGACAGTGTAACCTCTGCCTATATTCATCCAAATACCTTCTGACAATCATGACAGAATGCTTGCCCAAGCACAATGGATCAATGACTGCAAAATACTCTCAACTGAGCTCTTCTGTGGTAATTTGTCAATATTAAAACTACTAAACGTCAGAGTGGACAATGGCAATACATTGTCTGGGAATTTCTAGCTATTGTATTCTAATTACAACCTTACAACATTGTTTCCTCAGTGCAAGGGGTTTAAACTGCAATGAAGACCTCAAGAACAATCCTACAGGAGGCTCATTTGTAGCTTTTAAGCCCATTTTTTGGACTGGGGATAGAACAAAGACTTTTTCTAGGAGACTGGATAGGCAGATTGGATCAGAGATGCTGGTCTAGAAGAGATTCCATCCTGGATACATTGGTGGAGAGAATTACAGCTCCACATCACACTTGGCCCATTTTGGGGGATCCTGCACACTGTGAGGCACATTGAAACTGTCAGATGATTCAGCTGCATCTAAATTACCTCAAGTATCAGAGACCTGTACTAACTATGATATTATAAGCTGGTTCATTCAGTGTCAACAACAGTCCACTCTCAGTGATTCCCAAACCTCTGGAACCAGACAGAACTTCCCACCACCATATCACTAGGCAAGAGGTCAGGAAGAAGCTCTTGCAAATCAGTGGTGATTATGTCTTAACATTGCATAATTGGAGTACAGGAGCTGGGGTGTGTTGGAGGAGTGAGAGATTTGTGCTTTCAAGGAAAGGAGGTGGGAGCTCAGGAGCACAGACATTTTTGGATAACAAGGACCTGGGCTTCTGTGGGATTGCTCAGGCACCAGTGTTACTGTGGCTTCTCAACCCACAGCTGCCACGTGCAGCCTCCTCCCTAACTCAGGCCTAAATATTAAAGTTTTGTAGAAGTAATTCAATCTTAAAAATTCTCCAATACCTCCAGTCAAAAAAACCCAAAAAAACAATGACATAAGCAAAATATCACTAAGCTGGGCACTGAGAAATGGGATTTGAAAGTAGCAATTTATTTAATTGTAAGAAGAAACCTAACTAGAGAAATATTTTAATTGCATAGACATAGCTGTGAGTATTTTACTATGCAGTTACAGTTTAGGTGGTGGCTTCTTTTCAAGGATTTCAAGGCTAAAATTGCTCAGGATGAATGAAGGGTTAGAGCACTGCAGTTTTAAACAATAAATGTTGGAGTTCATTTTGCTACTCTGTAGTTCAACAATGATTATTATACTTTGCCACCTAAGGCTATACTGAAAAACTAACTAAATCCAATTATGCTAGATTTGTAAACTTCTTTTCTCCCTTTCTTTTGTTTTTCTGAAATCTGAGTATTACAAACTGCAGAAAAGTAAACTGGAAGAATAGAAAAAAACTTCACTTTTATTACCCGTAAAAGAGTGAAGCCATAACATTCTCAGCTACACATTTCATAAGAAGAACATTTTTAGACAAATTCTTTTGGCCCAGAAATCTCTTTGCTTTAAAATATATTCCAAAAGTGTGACAAGTTTAATGTATTACTTCATATTGCATGACTTCAACAACAGACCATGCCTAAGAATGTAAAAGAATTACATCCTTATGCATATTCTGCATTAAAATGAATCTATTCAAAACACACCTCCTCTTGCTAGTGTTATTTTTTTCAATCACCTGGGGAGCTGTATTAATATTAGTATGTCAAGTGTTGAATTGCATTTAAATGTGTATAAGATCAATTTTCTTATGCAAAGTTCTTGATGGTGTGGTGTATTCAAGAAGCAATTTCCATAAAAGCAAGAAAGCTTACTAGAGTTGTATGATCTTGTAAGATACAGCAGCCTGAACTACATAGTCCTGTTGACCTTCAATACCTCAAAATCATTCCAGTTTTTATAGCTCCTGTTGTTTGCCATCCCGTTTCTATCCAGTGCCACTGAGTATACAAATGACAAGAGTTGAAAGTCTATTTTCTGTACAAACAGAATGCATGCTGCTCCATGCCTACTCAGCCGGGGATTTTATTTACCATCTGCTTACTAACCTACCCTGCCTAAGGACTCCACTTCCTTCAGTTTTAACACAACCTTTCCTCACCTTTCCATCCTTGCTGCTGCCCAGGAACCATCTGTTTTCCAGGGTTGTGTGACCAACTTTCACAGCTTCCAGAGAGAAGGAAAATGCCAGAGTATTGTGAAAAAATATAAGAAACCAATAGGCACCACTTACCACACCTTTGTCTGCATGCCCAGCTCTCCACACTGCACAAGCAGAGGTGCTCAGCTTTCAATACATTTCACATGGCTTGAGAAAAGTAGTACTTACTGAAATGTGATTAAAACTAAACAAGGAAAGATGAGGAGAAAAGAAATTTAGGGGTTCTAAAGTACAGATTCTCTTGCTAGCCTCTCTGGAGAAATATGTCCTGTCTGCCCATATCATCAATGAGCATGGAACTCTTGGGCTAATCTAGAGGAAATCATGGTACAGAAAGAAGTATGACTGACACATTTTAATGTGCATTTTTACTCCACTCTTCTGCATTTGAGGCTTTGTCATCAATCAAGATTTCTTTCCAGTCTTCATCTGACCAAGGAATCATGACTTTTCTCAATTTTTTTTTTTGCACACCAAGTCAATATTTTAATGCAATTTAATATACAAATTAATGTCATTCAGACATACTTCCCTTCTCTTGTCAATACCCTGGGTCATCCAGTAGACCTGGCAGTTTATCAACATCAGAATTAACAAAGACCCAAAATTGTAACTGATATTCTTAAACAAGTTTCTAACTGCTGATAAAATTCAGGTTAATGCAAAGAAAATAAAAGGCATCTATATCTAACAAACAAAGACCACAGTCTCCTCTATCTGAAAGCCATTTAAGGCACCAATTTATATTTGTTTGTACAGGTGTGTGATATGTGCACTTCATTAGGAACTGGAATATGTTATTAGGTAACATATGCAGTCATAATGGATAATCAGTGTGACATGGGAAAAAAAGACTTACTCAAATCTCTACCTCATTTAATGACAATAAAATACCTTTTTGGTTTAGTTCTTTCTGGAAAGTAGTATTCAGACGTGTGTTTAATATTTTTTATTTAGAGGTTCACCTGCTTTACATGACAGGCTTTTTAATACATTTCCTTCATAACTGTACTTTATTTAAAAAAATAAATGATTAAGCCTAACCACAGCATAATAAATAAAAATGCATATAGTAGTTACTATCACATTCACTTAAGATCAATTCAATCCAAAATTACAAAAATATAAAAATTACAGAATCTGGAAGATAAAGCTATAATACTTTGCTTGCTTATATTAAAAAAAAAAATAATAAAAAAAAAACAAAAACAAAAACAAAAAAATCTTTGCCACAAAGGTTTTTTTCTTTCCTTTTTTTGGGAGGGTGGCAGGGAGGCAAAACTACAAGTGTGGTCAAGGGGAATATAACCGAACTCAAATTGAGCCCTGAGATATCTGAACTTGCAACACTATCACTGTCATAATGACAGATAAAACTTGTTACCTATGAAAACTCATCCTTACTGAATGAGGCAAGAACCATTTTTATGAAGACTACAGCTGGTTGTAAGGCAAAAAATACAGAGTGGTAACAAATAATAGATTTAGGAAAAACTGTCTTCATTACATTAGCAAGTGGGAGAGGAAGCAACTATTGTGGGAAATATGAAAATGTGCTGCAAACAAAAAAGAAATCTAGAAAGCACTAATGTGTAAAGAGATTGTGCAGAGTAAAAAATGCAAATCACTGTGCAAAAACACATGAGGCAGAGTGACTGCAGCAACTGAGTCATCACTTCACCTGCCATTTTGGTTCTTGGGAAATGAAGATATTCACAAATATAAGTGTTACAGAAATAACAATATTTAAGAAGAGATTCAGGTTTGTCAATTTAAGTAAAGATAATGCCCTCAAAATTAACATTTAGAATTTATATACATATATAACTTAGCTAAAATGCTATGTACAAGAAGCAAATATGAAAAATGCAATCTAGAATTCAATATAATTAATACACAGTCAGGTTCTAAACTGTTCAAAGTAAATCTGCCAGAACAAAATAATCCAAGAACTTCAGATATTAAATAAAATTGACACTACTGATAAATGTGTTATTTTACAGGAAGATAATTTTAAGCTATAAAATCAATATGAAGCTTGGAGCAGTAACAGGAAAGTACTTTTTCCCAAACTGGCACAACAGCAGATGCTGCACTGCATGAAAACACAATTTATTTTTTGAAGCCTTGTGATGCATTTATGTGGAGAGACAGAGGGTGGCGTTTTTTGGGTTTTTTTTTTTTATTTATCATAAAAGATAAATACCTCTGGGATTATCTTTCATTAACACTGAAATGTTGTCTGAGAACTGACCATTATCTCAGTCCATTTTTTTTCTCCTTCCAGTATTTTTTGACCATTTATTGCTGAATTAAACCAACATAAACATCAAAGCTATCTACCAATAAACGAGCAAATGACACTACTTCTGTACAAAAAAAAAATCACATAGTAAAATAAACCAAAAAAGTCACTAAATGAATATGAACAATCTCTTGAAAGGACATATACTTTCTAGTTCTCAATCAACTTATAATTTATGATGTATAATTATTTCTATAACTTACATTCAATTATACATTTTTCCTAAAAAATCTGAGCTTCACCATACTTAAAATCATGCAATAACACCATCCTATGACCTGTGACCATTTGTATATTTAAGATATCTTTAAAAATTATTTAATGAAGAATTTACTAATTATATTTTTCTGTTAATAAATAAAACTTAAACATACATCTTTTGCAACTTGAATTGAGTGAGCCTTACTACATCAAATATATTTTTTACCTCTATCTCTTACTGTTGCAAAACTCTATAAACATAGCACCCTGCTTGTCAGCAAACTAGTGTATCCTTTTCTTTCAAATATTAGTTAATTTAAGGTAAGCAATGTTTCCTACTACCTGCATAACTGTAGATTTGAATCCTAGCAGGGGAAACAGAAAGGATTTTGCAGCCAGCATACTACATACTGCAGGAATATGGGGAAAAATCCTGTTATCTGATCTGCTTCCTGGACTAAAAGAAAAGTGATCCTCTGGTAATCCAAATACTCAGATTCATTTATTTAGCAACACAGTTGTGCCTAACCCTTCATAAGATCTACAGAAACAGGGAACATCCCTCAACAACTAAACTGAGGTCTTTTTATGCAGCTTCTAGGAAACATTTTGACCATCTCTTTTATTATTTCTTATATAGCTTATATAGTTCAACAGCTTGCCAGCTAATTTTTTTACAGCAGTGAAAACCTGCAAACTGAATCAGATTTGAGACCAAAGGCACAAAACTGACCAAAGATCAGGGTCTATGATGATAGACCCTTTCAGCACTCAATTCACACAAATAAAAACATACAGTATTACATGCAATGGCCATGTGAAGCTACAAGCTTTTCCATGGCAGGCAAGTATACAAGGTCTAACAGCTTAAACCAACAGACTAATGCAGTATCCTGCCAAAACCTTTCCTCCTGGAAGTCAGGCAAACTGTTACATTTCTGAGTAAAAGGCAATTCCAATTAATGATATTTGCATGTCTCCCTTAAATTAAACCTGTTAGCAAGAAGTACTGGATAGCTGCTTTATTGCTTCTCTGGTAGTGCCATCAAATGAGTAATTTTTAACTATATGTGTACTATGAAATGATTAAATGTGTATTTCCTAATGTCAAATCAATTATTAAGCACATAAGAAGCCATATGAAGGGCTTAAATTATTCACTTCCATTTAACATTTGGTCTCAACTGCAGCAACATTAGAAGAGTATGATATTTAAAATGAGCATTTCTTATTTTCAGTACTCTCTGAAACATTCATGTTCTTATTGATAAATGTTATTTCCCATTAGAGAGAAAAATCTTGGCATATTCAGTTTGTGCATATATATATGAGTCTTACATTTCTATTGCACCTCAATATGTACATTTACCTTTGCAAAGTTCATTCACATGACTGGCACTGCAATTATCACACTGCATGCAAACTATGCAATAATCTTGATAAAAGCTACAATCAGCTCAGCCTTTGTACTTAATTTCCCCCTCCAAGATGAAAAACACACTTCAATAAATGAAGTCAAGGAAAATAAACTAGCAGGGAAAAGAAGAACTTCATAAAGTTCTTTCAGTAAGTTCCAGGCCACATTCAGTGCCTTCTACTTTTTATTACATCAGACCTCTCTCATAAATGTTATAATGAATGCCTAAAGAGATCAGAAATAGACCAAAATTATTATCCCATATGTTTTCAATTCTGAGACTACTTCTCCAGAACACTGGAAGGATAAAAGATATTCAGATAGCAAAAAGCTTTTAGATGAACTTCAGGCACAGGTCAAAGCAAACTGTCATTTAAAACATCTTAGTAGTTTCCAGATGTTCAGTGGTCCATAGAAATAAAGAACTAAAAGGATGCTCCTGAACCACTGAAGTCCATTCTCTTTGAATGAAGACACTGACTCTCAGCTAAGGGCAGCATCCCACTGTAAAACCAATTCATTATTTTAATCTTTATTATCCTGAAGATATTAAACTCCACAAAACAAGTGTCCCAATGCCACTTGGGATACATTCTAATTTTCAGTTTAATTTTCCTTAGTGGCCAGATGGTTTTTATTTTTGTGTGAGTAGGTGTATGTGTCACTAATTCTTTGTCTTCTGTAGCTTCTCCTCAAATCTGATGACAGCAACCATGGACTATCTGTAGATGGCAGTCATACCACTCTCAGCATTCTTCTCCTCTGCAGATCTATACCCATGTCAAGCTCTTCTCACCTCCTCTCAAAAGCTCTCCTTTCTCCTGGTGATCTTTTGAATAAAGATCAAAGTTTACATAGTCATCCAGGCAAGGATTCATCTTTAGCTGGATACTCTGCCATCATAAATGAGTCTTTTCTGGACACATACCCAAATGACCCAGGGATCAACTACTGCTTCCTCTCTTCATTCTGCTTGTCCTTGCTTCTTTTTCTACTAATGAATTCAGTCTATAGCTGCAACTTCTGCTGTTAGTCCCCAAATGCAGACACCTCATATTTGGTATTATTAAATTTCATCTAGCTGCTATTACTGCAGTCCTCAAGGTCAAGCTTTTCTCCCCATAACATTGTGATCTTTTGCTGTATTAGGAATCCTTGAACTGGGTCATCAACAAATTTCATTATAGCAGTGACATTCAGTCACCCCATCACTAGTAAAAAGCACTAATGAAGGGAAACATTCTCCAGAGAGCTCTCTGAGAAATCCAGCCAGAAATCTTCCACCTGCCTGATGCCCTCTGAAGTCACACTACCTGCCATCTCCCCTCACCTACATGTGCAGTTATCTTAATAATGGTCATCTCCTTTAGCAGGGCTTCTAGCCTCCCATTTGGCACAAAAACGTATTTTTTTTTTCTTTCAAAAATACTTTTCCTATTTAAAACAGCAATCAGTTCAATTAGTTAATCTTACATGAACTGCTCTCAAAATGCACTGCCATGATAGCAAAGGTTAACAATGGCACATTGGTTATGCCAACCACTCTTTCAGGGGATCACACATTATTGTATTATATTAATGTACTGTACTACTGATTTTAATAGCTGGCTGGTGTGTCTAATAGTTCATCTTTTTCCTGTCTTCTATACAGATATAACCATACCAGACTTGATAAAACCACTTAAATGTCTTGCTATTAAGCCTGCAACTTTACATATCTATAAAATTATTAAGATAAAAATCACCTGGTCCCTTTCCAAGATTACCACTGAAAATATGGCATATACTGGTGGATTGGGGGTTCTTGTTTTTCTATCACACTTACTCCTAAAGCAGAGTATCATCTGCTTGGCAGTATCTCTCCCTTTTATACAACACTTCTGCTTTTCTTCAGGTTCCTTTTCAGGTGAGTATTTACCTACATACTCCTGAACCATGCTCTGACAACATTTGGTTCCTTGTTCAGGATACTCATGCCTGAGAGTCTGATTAATCTTGAACTTTAAAAAAGTCAACTCCTCCACACTCCAGATTCTGAACAAGTGGTATAGCATCAATTCATCCTCACTTTCCTGTGCTTCTCTGACACCTGCCTTACTTTCCTCAACTATTTAGCATTATTTTTTTTTAATACTGCTTAACCACAAAACATGTTATTGATAGTTTAGAGCAGGGATGACTTTAGATAAGGCAAGGTGTGGAAATCAGATCCAATGTAATTCACACAAAGACAAGTCTTCCCTTTCTGCAGACCCGTTGTTTCACCAAACTGCCTAATGCAGGAGCTGATTAACACAACCACAGAAAGTTCATGCAGGCCCTCACCCCTCAACACCCAACAAATATCCACAGGTGCTAAGACAGTGTCAAAGAAAAAGAGAATTATAGATACTAGGACATAAAATTTTGCCCATACTTCTTAAGCCAGGACTGCTCCAAGGCCAAATCGAGCATTCTACATCAACAGATTAAAAAAAAACAAAGAAGCACTTTAAATTCAACTCAAAAAGTAGAATTTAGGCTAAAATAATCAAATATACATTCTAAGCACATCATTCTAGATTTTTTTTTAAAACCATAAGTGTCAAATTCCGCTTGAAGTAATTTCTGTGCTGTAACTGAATATAGAGAAGGAGGAACACATCTGGTGCCTGCACTGTGCAAACATATTTATGATTAAATAGAATTGAATACCAAAATCCTGCAATGATAGAATTCATTAGACTAGTATAATGCTGCATAATTACTCTTTTTTTATATCATCCACTGCATGCTCTAAGAGCTCTTTTTACCCACTGGTATGAATGTGCTATGTCATATTTACATATACACCTGTATAAAAGGCTGAGGAAGTATTAGACATCTCAGGGGGTGACACAGAAAGGCAACTGTTGTACAATAACTACACTGTCAGCGAAACAAGAGAAAATTAATTTAAATTCATTCCCCAGCATGAAACTCTATAGATGGGTACTGGATTTACATTTCGAAAGGAAAAGTGCTTCACACTGTAGTAAGGAAGAGTTTTAACACAACAAAATCAATCCAGCACTCCTTTCTACCAACACTCCTTACTCAGCTTTCCTGCCCTGCATAACTGGCCCTCCACCAAGACCCACAGAATTTCCCACAGACCTTGCTAAGCAAGCATTACCTTTGTGTCCTTCCTCACCAAAAACATCATCACACATTACTGCTCACACCTTAGACTTGGAAGAAAGTTGCCAGCAGGCAGTGGAACTCTCTGAGCCTTGGCATGACTACCTTTTCCCTACTTCTTTCCTACCAACCCCGGCATCTCATGATTCCTGGCAGGCAGCCCAGTCTCCCTCCTGGATCATGCCAAGTGTAGCACATGAAGGTCCTAACAAAGGATCCAAGCTCCCCAAGCCACCAAGGTAAACCAGGGGCTCCAATGCCACAAAAATTTGGGCTGACACCAATAAAGGATGGCTGACACACTTCTTAAAAAAAATTGTCAAGTACCAAAGACTTTTGCCATCACTTTCAATTTTTTTCATGTTAAGCCGCCCACTGTCTTCCTTAGACACGCTCCATCTCCCTCTCAGTGTACTCATTGTTCTTCACTGTTGACACAGAGGAGTAAGGGAGTCTGGACTAACTAAAAGGGTAAGTTAGCTACTAAGGCTGATGGTGTAAACATGCTGGCTGCTCTCCTAGATGGGTTAGGGATGATGCCCAGGCAGTCCAGTGACAATACAGGACAGCCTTTGGACCAGGCTCAGCAGGCAATTACTGAGCCAGCATGGAGCTGGCAGACTGTAACAAGGGACAAAGTGACTGTCCACAGCCACATTGTCCTCCTCCCCCTTCAAACAGAGGCCACATACTCCCCTGATAAGAGCTTTTCTCCAAAGCTGTACCTGCAACCAAAGAAGAGCCAAGGAAATGCAGGGACAGAAAAAAAAAAATACTTAAAGCCATTATTATTTGCACTTATTTCACATCAGCCTACAGGTTTCTAATTAAAAAAAAAAACCAAACAAAACAATGGCCCTGACCAGCCACTTCATTTCCAGCCCTCTACTAATTGTGGGTTATTTGAGCTACGAGCCTGCAGGCTAAGGAAGAACTGCTCTGCATTAAATATATATTGAGCTCCTAACCAAAATAATCTCTCTCAAATGGTATTTTTATTGTAAACAAAACCCACAAAAGTTCACACCTCAGGTTCCTTAAGACAGCAGAGAAAAACTACATTAAGCAGTTACAAACAGCCAAAAGGCCCAAGAAAATCATTCAGTCAAAACTTAAAAGATGCAGGGTTGTCACTCAAAGGGCTGTCCACAAATGGCACAATAACATGCTCTTTCTAGTAACTGTGGTATGCAGAAAATCTACCTTCCAATAGTTACTAGTATGATTAAGAATCCCATATTCTTAACAAGCTTAAGATTTAGGGGACATGGAAGTTATGACATTTTTAAACTCTCCT